>NC_057405.1:38254961-38606433 GCF_019320065.1 Cervus canadensis | reverse complement strand
TGGAAGGGTGAGGGTAATCATTGGCTAGAAGGTCATGTGGAATTAAAGGAAGGATTTATTAGGATGGGGAGACTTGTGAACTATATTAGCAGGCTAAGTGGTGCACAGCCACAGAAGGGAAGGCATAAAGATGAATGAGAAGGAGGGGAAAACAGACATCTGGAAATTTCTGAGGACATGGGTTATGGAATCAAGGGAAGTATGGTCAAGAAGAAGGAAGAAATTTAGGGGCTAATTTGTAGTACAGTTCTACTCTGAGGAATAAGAATTGGACAATCTTCTCACTCTTCTTCAAAGAATGTGTCATCATAAATCAATCATAAGACTGAATTATGTATGAAATTCCCTATAAGAAAGGAAACCAGTACATTCAGTTCAGTTCAGTCACTCAGTCGTGTCTGACGCTTTGCGATTCCATGAGCCACAGCACGCCAGGCCTCCCTGTCCATCACCAACTCCCGGAGTTTACTCAAACCCATGTCCATTGAGTTGGTGATGCCATCCAACCATCTCATCCTCTGTCGTCCCCTTCTCCTCCTTCCATCAATCTTTCCCAGCATCAGGGTCTTTTCCAGTGAGTCAGCTCTTCGCATCAGGCGGCCAAAGTAGATTACATTAGAGGACAATTGAAGTTAGAGCATGGCTTTAAAAAACTAACATAGCAGGAGACACCAAATGATTTTGAAATCAACATCTCATTTATTTTTTACAGAACAGTTTACCAAAATAGAGGCAACCACAGTTGACACTACAGGATTCGTGCTGCTTATCTACCCTTCCCCTGTCTTTCTATTCCAGTTTTTGATAGTTGCTATTTTAGTTCTTTTGATTATCTTTCACCTTTAGATATGGTATAGAAACTTCTGTCCAGTGTCTAACAGTTTTAGGCATATATGAGGATCTAGTCCTCCTACAATTCTTGCCACTTCTCTGTTTCCCATTTTCTGTAAGCTGTAACTTTGTTTTTATATTGTCAAATTTAATAACCTCCACGTTCTATTCTAATGTTTACTACTTTTTTCCTAAAGAACGATTCTACTATTTGAAAACCAGTTGAGTGTTTATGTATCAAGAACGTATAATTATGGAACAAGGATTACATTTCCCTGTCTGTGGAATCACAACTTCTAGGAAACATGCCCCTTGCATCTTTGTGAACTCTGTTACTCAATTATGCTGTAGTTTGTTATGCCTCATATTTGAACCTTACATGCCCTTTATTTTGTTTTGTTTTTCCTGAAAGTCCTTATTGTTTTTCTTCCTTCCTTATTGGGAATAGAAATACCCACTTTATTTACCATGTTATTTAATATTTAGTTCCTCATAAATTTTATTGCTTGTTGTATATTCCATTGTTATTTTTTCAAGACATTCTTGAAACCGGCTGACTTCCTGTTCTAAATTGGACTGATTGCTTTGGAACCCATTCGCTGAGATTTCTTACACCTTCTTTGTATGTGGTAACATTGTCCTTCTTGACTTGCACATTCACTTAATGAAGTGCTTCCTTAAGTCATGGCTCCAGAAAAGGCACAGAGGAGTCTTAGCATCTCTAGAATTGTTTCATTTTTGCCCTTATTATTGTTTATTTCACAATTGGGCAAGTAATTCTAGGTACATGTTTTTAATCAGGTCTTTGAAGGCTTTGCATGTATGTTTGCTTTTTAAAAATCCCTGTGTTGGGGCGTCCTTGGTGGCTCAATGTTAGAGAATCTGCCTGCCAATTCAGGAGACGTGGGTTCCATCCCTGATCCAGGAAGATCCCACGTGACAGCCAAGCCCGTGTGCCACACTATTGAGCCTGCGCTCTGGCGCCCGGGAGCTGCGGTGCTGAGCCCACGTGCTGCCGCGACGGAAGCCGGTGCCCTGGAGCCCGCCCCCTTCTGCAGTGAGGAGCCCGCACGCTGCACCTGGAGCGCAGCCCCCACGCACCACAGCTGAAGAAACCCGCACCCAGTGAAGACCCAGCACGGCCAAAAATAAAATTATTAAAAAAAAAAATCCCTGTGTTGGGGAGAATCAGTATAGTGAGATAAGTAAGGAACTAAGAGTTAGTCATCGGATCCTCAAAACCTTCTCTCATAATTATTGTTTCTAATTCATCCCTCCCAATATCAAAGCCACTGAGGCAAATGCGTACATTAAAATCACTTTATACATAGACTAAATCTTACTGGGAACAGTAATAGATAACAGTTAATTTAGTTATCATTTTCCACTTAAAGGGTAAAATAAATCTTCCATTCTTGGTGAAAGTGGAGATAAATACTTGTGGGCAGATGTGTATTGATTTAGTTATAAAATGGGTTGGATATTTAGCAGTACATTGTTCTTTTTCCACCTTAAAATTAAGTAGAATCGGTATGAAAATAAACAACTGAATTCTAGTTCAATAGAACTAGAATTTAAGATAGTTTGTGGGCATTTTATTAAACTAAATGTAAACAGCTTGAAGAGCAGGGTACATACATTGATTAATGTCTTATTGCAGGTGTTCATATGTCCTGTAAAGAATGTCACAGGCTCAGAGGTGCTCCATGTTGTCTTTTCGATCTACTGCTACTATGTGGACCTAGTATCAAACTCATATTAAAGAAATATCTGGCATATCCTGAACATTTTATCTTATGACTTGTAAATATAGAGATATATAAGCAACATGTAGTGTTTAACTATTCAGCTCCTTATGTACCTGCCATCTTGATTTGGTATAGATGGAGAGAAGAAACCCTGTCTGTGATAACAAATCACATGATGTTTGTGGCTTATGGGTAGTCAGTTTAATGTAGTGGATTAGAAATATCTCATCTGTTTTACTCTGTCTCCATCTCTTAATTAAATACAGAATTTTGATGCTGAATTACACTTGGGCAATTAGTTTGTATTTTAGCAGAGATAAACTGATGAATGTTTTGAAGCTATAATAAAAATATTTGTAAAGCTTCACTGAGAAATAAAATGGACTTTACATAAATGTAATTTACACCTACTTTTAAAAGCTTTGATGTTTTGAAAAGAGTGGCCACCTGATGCGTAGAGCTGACTCATTTGAAAAGACCCTGATGCTGGGAAAGATTGACGGCAGGAGGAGAAGGGGATGACAGAGGATGAGATGGTTGGATGGCATCACCAACTCAATGGACATGGGTTTGGGTGAACTCCGGGAGTTGGTGATGGACAGGGAGGCCTGACGTGCTGCGGTGCATGGGGTCGCAAAGACGACTGAGCGACTGAACTGAACTGAACTGAACTGACCTTTAAAAATATATTCAGGGAACTCATTTAGCACATCAAATTTATCATCCTCTGGGTGTTAGAAGTTCAAAATTATAACTTGCGTATTAGCAAATGTGAAAAGTCATGTCTCTTGTTACAAGTTAACTTGCATTATGTCAGTTCATTTCTCTTTTAGCCTGAAGTTATAAAATATTCATATATAATCAAGATATATTTGCAGTAGTATTAAAGGATTCACTATGTACCTGACAGAAGTTCTGAAACCATTTTTCATGTTTAAGTCATTGCTGTTATGTATGTAAAACATTCAGATTACTCTATAGAGAACCATATTACCCTGCAGCATATAGGGTTCCTATAGAGTATTATCAGAGCTTAGAATTTTATCACTTCCTGTGTAGACATATTATTGGACTAACAGTACTTTAGTAGCCTGCTATGTTTTGAGTGTTGTTTTTGAAATAAGGAAAGACTTAAAATAGGCCAGAAATTACAGTCTTTCGGTATTTAAGTGAATAATGAGTATACCACATAAAGATTTTAGAACACAGTGAAAAGTATTACAAACAGATGTAAAACAACAGTGAAAATTAAATACGAAATTTTGAGGTAAATGAACTGTCAGCGACAAGTTTAACTTATTAGAATAAGTTTCCTGTCAGAAAAAGTTTGAATATTATTTTAAAGGAAGAATGTGGGTTAGTCCAGAGAGCAACTAAACCAAGCAGAAACACTCAGACAACCTCATGTAGGAGGCCGACATGATGACACTGTCAGCAAAGGATATGATTGACCCTCTGGTTTTATCTTTTAAGTTTATGATAAGAGGGTGCTTACCTTCCTGGGCTTCCTTGGTGGCTCAGAGGGTTAAAGCATCTGCCTGCAATGTGGGAGACCTGGGTTCAATCCCTGGGTTGTAAAGAATCCCCTGGAGAAGGCACGGCACCCACTCTAGTATTCTTGCCTGGAGAAGTCCATGGACAGAGGAGCCTGGCGGGCTACAGTCCATAGGGTCACAAAGAGTCGGACACAACTGAGCAACTAACACTTTCACTTTCATGTTAGCATAATAAGGAAATAGACAGGAATCAAAATCCTTTCTCCATTCATTCAAGCAGAGTACTTTTCTGAGCTCTGGTTATGAATAAACATGCCAGTCTTATGGTTGGTCATGAGGGTGTACAAAGTTTGGTATATAATAGACTCTAAGCAAATATTAGCCCTTCTCCCTTTTTAGGTCACATACAACACTATGATATGTGACTAGGAAATCTGTTAAGATTTATTATCTCCATATCAAGATCAAATACAATATACAGTCCAAAGGTTGAGGATATGAAGAAGTAACCTTTATTTTGGATGCTTGGCAGTTGTCTCTGAACATGTTTTCTCCTAATGCTCAGGTGGTTTAAAGGATGAGAAATAATTCAAGGGTTAAGTAGGGCCTTGGCCTACATCGTTCCTAAATGCCATCTGCTCAGCTAAGTGGATGCAGTCACAGCAGTTGTTCATCAGGATTATTCATAGAAACAGGCACTACAGGGCCACCAGGGGAGAAGTTACCAGGAAGCTGCAGAGCTTAAGCTGCAGAGAGCCTCACCTGCATGGGCCCCTGTGTAGGCATCCAATTTGTAATTTGCACGCTTCTCCTTTAAGTGTGTGTGTGCTCAGTCATCTACAACTCTTGGCAACTTCATGAACTGTAGCCCACCAGTCTCCTCTGTCCATGGCATTTTCCAGACGAGAATACTGGAGTGGGTTGCCATTTTCTTCTCCTAGAGATCCTTCTGACCCAGGGATCAAACCTGCGCCTCCTGCATTGACAGGCGAACTCTTTACCACTGCACCCGCTGAACCCCTCTAATTAGATAACCTTCAGTCTCCACAAAACCTGGGTCCACTCTCAAGGGACTGTCAGGTAAAAGGGGAAAAAAATCAATACAATTGAAAAAGATGAGGTGGCCAATAGCAGGAAAAGCAAGTTTGGCTTCTATTGACCAAATAATGATTGGTAGTTACCATTGACCACTGACACCCAGATGCCCTTGACCATAGCTAGTCCTTGCCTGTCCAGGAAGGTACTGTCTAGTCTAGCATCAGTCTAAGAATCATCCATGTGAAGAAGTGATAAAGGAGATCACCTGGCAATCCGGGAATGTCAGTTACACTGCCCAGGTATTTGGTTCCTCACAGTTTTAGGTGAGTGAAGGGGGAGGGATAAATGGAACTGATATTGTACTGATCTGACTCAGTATGTGCCCCCAAATGGGTTAGTCCCTGTATGGATATTATCACATTTTTATATTCTCATGTAAGTAATATCATCTAAATTGTAGCCTGGGAGATAAGAAGTAACCTCAGTATTTACCTGTAACTTGACAGCAACAACTTCTGTATTTTCCTGTTAACTTGTCAACGATAACAGTTGTACAGGTAGCATTGTATGCACAGTCCTGTAGAGGCATTTGCAACTAAAATTAGAGCTGGGAACTAAAATGGTATTGCAAATACACTTATACCTACTGGGGCTTTCCTGGTGGCTCAGCTGGTAAAGAATCTGCCTGACTGGGCTCAGTCCCTGGGTTGGGAAGATCTCCTGGAGAAGGGAAAGCCTCCCCACACCAGTATTCTGACCTGGAAAATTCCATGGTCTGTATAGTCCATGGGGTTGCAAAGAGTCAGACATAACTGAGCGACTTTCACTTTCACTTTACACCTATTGTCATTCCCTTACACAAAGAGAAATTTCTGTCCCTTAAAAAATTTTATGTAATCCTCTCTTTTAAAGAATCCTCTTTGTCTCTTCTTATTTCGCAGGCCACCTCATTTTTGCTTATCATAGCATCAACAAAATATACCTTCACAGCATTTTACATTGCTTCCTAATCATTGAGTGAGATGTTATGTTTAGTAAGATAAGTGAATTTTCTTCAGGATGTGTTTGTCTATATTAGTCAAAATAAGCGAACAGCTTCAGCATCTGAAATGTTGTTGAGCTTTACATATCTAAAGGGTTTGATATAAAGATGGCCTTAAAGAATGTGATTATAAGCAAACTCACAGCTTCAGGAATGCTATCTAAGGCTTTTATTTTGGTGAAATTTGTATCTTTTGTTCCATAGATACTTTATTAAAAATTTAATAACCTTGTTCTTCTTTCCCTCTTTCTCTATTACAGATCCACATCCAGAGAACTGAAGGGTGTGACCATATGACCTGTTCACAGTGTAACACTAATTTTTGTTATCGATGTGGGGAGAGATACCGCCAGCTCCGTTTCTTTGGAGACCACACCTCAAACCTCAGTATATTTGGATGCAAATATCGCTACCTCCCAGAGAGACCTCACCTAAGGAGATTAGTGCGAGGGTCAGTCTGTGGTGAGTGTCCAACATTATTTATAGGAATCTTCCTCAGGAAGTATGCAGTGATGATGATAGAGCTTAGAAATGTAATCCAGCAGCTATGATAAATCTCAGCACCTGCCATGTATTCTAGTAGAGCCTTTAGCTGAAAATATGAAGAAGACATTTTCTCTCCTTTTGTGTTTAAAATAAAAAAAACTGAAGTTTGTTAGCAGGACACTACCTATATAAGCAAGTGGATTTTGTTCAAAAAACGAGTAATTGAATATACCGCAGAAATGTGAAGTCATTAGTCTTCTGAAACCCTATTGTAAGTGATTTGGTAAAAGGGGACACTGTCACATTTATTTTTGTAGTGACGATACCTAGCAATGGGTCTTGACACATACCTCTGTTTATTCATAGAAGACATAACAGTACAAGTTTTTAAATCCCTGTGTTTCAGAGTCTTGTGATAGAGTTCCACTGTACCTATATAGTTGATAAGTCATATATATTTTCTGTTAGTATGTATTTTCTATTGTATTAGAAGTTAATATCAATATTAATAGCTAACAGTTAATGAAATGAGCATCAAATGCCTTCATTGCATACAAACCCAAGTTTAAATATCCATGGTTTTGATCCCTGGATCGGGAAGATCCCCTGGAGAAGGAAATGGCAACCCACTCCAGTATTCTTGCCTGGAGAATCCCATGGACAGAGGAATCTGGTGGGTCCATAGGGTCACAAAGAGAGAGTCGGACATGATTGAAGTAGCTTAGCATGCATGCATGAAATGCTTTTATGGATTGACTTTTTCCTGCTTTCTTCATCCTCAACAACACATGGTCTCATATAGAAATATGCAAACATAAACACAGATTGCTGTGTGCAGTGTTCTTCTGGCCTAATAGTTCTTCTTCTAATGGCTCCCTCCTCCTTTGGAATATATCTATGATGAGATTTCCTTTCTTTTTCATAACCCAGAACTCCATTATTTCTTCCTCTGGCAGTCTTTCTCACGTATGCAATACTTTTAAACATCATCCACATTTCTCCCTTTCTCCTTACCTCATGAAACTCTCTCATATCTGTCTTCAACCCTCCATCACTTTGTTAGGGTTGTAAAACCACTCACCTTGCTAGAATCATGGCAGGCTACTCAGAACAGTTGGTGGTAATGATATACTTCTGACAGCTAAACAATAGAACATATATTTTAAACTTAATTTTATCATGTGGAAACCAGTACCATCATTTTCTAAAATCTTATATGATCTCTGTAAAACACTCTTCCTGAGCTTTATTTAGTTAAATGCAATGTTCCATAACCAGTAGCATTGAATATAGACAAGATTGGTTTTAATGATTTTTAATGCTTTTTGGTTTATTTGCATATAGTAGTGTATGTTACAATTATATAACCAATATATGCTTACTAGTTTAGTAGGCTTTGGAGAGATAACTAGGGAATTTAACCACTATTTATAACAATACTACCATGAGAAAACTAATTGCAAATTGTTTTTGAGCTATAACCTATTTGTAAGTCTATATATACAGAGAACAACCTGAAAACCAACGCCTGTTATCTTTTCCTGCATTGCTGGTTCTTTGCTTTCCTACTTCAGTGCCATTTTGTTGCAGGATGTTTCCCTCCATTTTTATTTTTAATAATCTTTGATTAGACTGTGCTTTTTTTTTTCATTTTTCTGTTTAGTCATTCTTAAATAAAGCTATTTCCCACCCTATTTGTCCAGTGATATTTGGACACCTTCTCTTTAGGTCCTCTCACTGTTTGCCTTGATGCCTCAGAATCCTCTTCCCAGATCATAAAATACAGCCAAGTTATTTAACAGCCTGTAGGATGGACAGGCCGTAAAAACACTGTCCTCAGGGAGATAGTTTCTTTGCACTGTCTTCATTTTAAAATTTTACAGATTTCTGTAAATGGTTTCCTTTTGGGGCCCATTTTCGTGTGTGTGTGTGTACGTGTATACTCATGTCTGTCAGGATGTACCTAACAAAGCAGGGAGCAGCTGGCCTTATAAGTTCTCCCTCCTACACATATTTTTCCACCTTCAGGACAGCTGTCAGACCATCTCAAACTGCTGTCAGACCATCACAAGTATGGCAGGAAAATGTGGACTTTTCTCCTATGGACAAACAGGGAAGAATACAGTAATTCATGTTACCTGTTACATTTTACAAAATGGAATAAAATGATTTTATAAGCAGTGTTTTTAAATAAAAGAGCAGTTCAGTCTCAAACATCTCATCCCTACAAAAGGCAGGACAAGGAGTTACTCTGTCAGTCCCAAGCTTGCTTCCTCCCTGCCATGGAAGAGAGTAGGTGGATGGCAGCAAAGCCCTCCTCACCTCTGTCTTTCCCTGACCTACAGTTTGGGAAGCCTGCAGATGTCCTTGGATAGAGACAGGAAAAGGGCCTGCCCTCCTCTCACACCTGGAGGATGAGAAACAAGGTCTTCATTTCATGTCACCGTCTGCCCAGCCTCAGAGCAGAGGTGCTGCCTCTGGAGAATAAGACAGAGCAGCGATTGGAGGATGGTCAGCGGCCTCTGACGTGGAAGTATCTCCCTAGTCGGGAGTAGGCAGATTTTTCAGTGAATGGCTTCCTGGGTGGCTCAAACAGTAAAGAATCTGCCCACAATGCGGGGGACCTAGGTTCAGTCCCTGGGTCGGGAAGATCCCCTGGAGGAGGGCATGGCAACCCACTCCAGTATCCTTGCCTGGAGAATCCCATGGACAGAGGAGCCTAGTGGGCTGCAGTCCATGGGGTCACAGAGTCAGACATGGCTGAGTGACTAACACTTTCACTTTTACATTTTCAGGGAGGAGGCAGAGTTTTTCAGTGAATTTTTCACTTTTCATCTTTTAAAAGTGAAAAGATTTTTCACTTTTATTGGGAATAAAAGTGACAGAAAAATGCTTAGTTCTCGTATTATTCCATACAAATATTCAAAGTATTAAAGCATACATTGGTGAAGAAAATACAGGTGTTTCATTGATTTCTTGTTGACAAGTAGCTTATATACAAAAATAGCTTATGCAAAAGAAATGGAGGCCCCCAAAAAATAAATATCAATTTTTTTAAAAAAAGAAAAGAAGTCTGGAACCAGAATTGAAGAAATAAAGATAGCTAATAAACATGTTTTAAAAGATTCAGCATTATTAGTAGTCAGAGAAATGTAAATTAAAATAAAATGAGGTTTCTTTGGATTATTGATTAGCAAATATTTTGTCAAGTTAATACTCTGTGCTGAATTTCCATACTCTATTGAATGAATTGGAAATTTTGTGCAGTTCTTTTACAAATAAATTTGATGGTAACGTGATAGACATTTTAAAATATGATAAATCTAGGCTGACAATGGTGTACATGCAAGTATAATTTAAAATAGCAGAAAAGGGAACAAAAAATAAGTACTAAAATATTTAAATAAGATAGGATATATGGATATGATAGAATGTTGTTTCAGCTATTAAGAATAGTATTTTAAAAGAATTATTATTGATCTAGAAATAACAGAATCTGAGCTTAACTGTCCTCAAGACAGTTTTAAAAGTAAACTTAAACATGTATCAAATATTGATTGCATGATTGTAGTAAGTTTATTCCCAGAGAAAAAGAGAGCACATATCTGGTTCTTCAAGTTCTGTGATGTTTGAAAGTAATAGCGCTGTTACTTTGCAGTCATGTTTTATGAAAATATATCATTCTTATGAAAATTGATAATTACTTAAAAAAGAAATATGAATGAGCACACTGAGCTACATGTACAGGAGAAAACAGATTCACTTAAAATATGCAAGTCAATATATTCTAAACTCAAGCATAGCTTTATGAGTGTACAAAATAGAATTGTTCAATGGGATTTAGTATTGCTTGATAAATTATATCATAGGTGAAAAATGTAAGTAAACCTCATGGTTAGACATTTTGTCAACTGAATGGCAATTTTTTCAAAATTAGATATTAAAAAATAAATTTCCTAAAAGAAATATTTTCTGTCTATATGTTTTCTGTGGTTCCAGAGACCCTTTCTTAAGAATAAAAAATGTTAATATTTTTCTGACAAATTTCCAACAAACGGCAGCATTATGTTTCTGTTTTCTAATGTAGTTGGTTATTCCAAATTACCATCCTTATTTATAGAATGGCATTGCTGCTTGATTCTTCAATAGCAATGTGATTCTACTGCAAAGTCCCCCCATCCCTTCCTCTTCTCTTGTTGTGCTTGGGTTCTGTAGCTGTTGCTACATGCTTTGAGATCAAGACGACCATGTAATGATAAAAATGACAATGTAAAGATGTTAACTGTTAGCCTCTATTTTTGTGCTAGTGCCTTGTAACACCAGTGGGATTCTAGTTGTGAACTGTGTGCTGTAACTAGAGTTTATTGTAATCACTGCTCAGTTATTCATTCAGAAGAAAAAATGCTGGTTGATGCCCCTGGCATCCTTACCAGTGTTTAGCCTTCTTATAGGCGCTTCTTTTTTAAGTTTGCTAAAACGATTTATTTGAATACCCTTCAGTATATTGTGTGTCTACTGGTAATTTTCTCTAACAACAGTATTGAAACATCCCATTTGTCATTCAGTATATTAGATGTTCCTATTGTTAGTTTTCTTTGGACCCAGGAAATATATAAATCACGTTTTCAGATGTGGGCTTGGGCAGAACCCTTTGTAGCACCTGCTAGCTCTCCATTTTGTGAGCTAATTAGATTTTCTTTGACCAGCTCAGGATGTGTCACTCCCTTTTTAGTCTTTCAGAATATTTAAAAAAAAAAAATTAAAATGGAAGAGATCTAAAGGAAAAGCACAAAGCTGAATGGTTCTGGTGGAATAAAGTGAGTCAGTAGCTTTAGAATTTTCTTGGTTGTATAAGGTAAGTAATTTATGAGATGGATGACTCATGTGCCCAGGATTTGAGTGAAGTTACTAAATTTACATATTTGTTCTACACCTGATACATTTCCAGAGAAATATTGCCTTAATTATAATGACTCCTTAAAAATACACACTGTGATATTTAAAAGCGTTGCTGAATTTGTATCTTGGATTTAGTTTAAGACTCTCTAAATGGTTTGCCTTTTGTTTTCCAGCTGGAAAATTGTTCGTTGCACCTCTTATTCTGGTCTTGGGATTAGCACTAGGGGCCATAGCAGTTGTCATCGGTAAGAGACACTTAACGTATTTGAGATAAGAATTCTCTGGGTGCCATAGAGAGAACACGAATGTAAATGTAATAGTGAGTCAGTTATTAAGTAGGGGAGATACCTGTCCCATGCTTGCTCTAGATAAGCCATCAGTGCATGATTTATAGATTCAGAGGAGTGTGTTTCATATAGGATGTATTTGTGTGGCACTTTTTCAGTCCATGAATACTCTCATTCATATTTCTTATAAAGCATTATTAGCCCTCTTTTAATACAAAAGTTAGTGTAACTAGTATTTTACCAAAAGATTCCAGTGGACGAGAACCCAGATTTTCCAATTCTGAGTTCAGTTTAGAGCATCAAAGGAAAGAGGCTCTGATACAGTTTGGTTAGTTCTAATAAAAGGATTCCCTGGGTCAAAAAGATACGTTTGATGTGTGTAGGAACACATGCCCAACATAAAATTGAGCACTGACAAATAGAAAATGTATCAGTGATAAATATAGTTTCACTCATACAGGTATGTTAAAATACACATTTCAAGCAGTGATTCTGAGACTCTGGAGTGCTTTATAAGAACCATGAAGGCTGGTTAAAACACAAGTTAACGGGTCCTTGCCCTAGTTTCTGCTTCACTATAGAGACGGGACCCATGGATTTCTAGTTCTAAAAGGTTAGGTGACCCTTGTGCTGATGGTCCACGGACCACACTTTGAGAACCTTTAGAGACTTTGGAGACTTTAAAAGAAAACATGATAGCTAAAGGCTGCTTGGATAATTGTTCCACGTAGTAGATAGGATTTCTCTTTTTTTCCTACATAAATTGATTTTATATGTAAAGTTCTGTTTAGCAAGTAGTTTGTATGTGCAGGATAGATAGAATTATAAAGTAACTGACATTTATAAGTGCTTACAATGAGTGAGGCTTTATGAAGTAGATGCTATTTCTGCATTCTACAGTTGAGGAAATTAAAGCTAGTCACTAGGACCTCACAAATGGTAGAATTGGGAATCAAAGCTGACATTTGCTCCACCCCCCATCTTCTTGAGTAACATGTTATATGGCCTGAAACCGAAGCATGAATATCAGTGTGAAAGATATGATCAGAGTTAATAAAGAAGACTTAAACTTGTTTTGGTATTGTGATTTAAAAAAATTTATATCAAAACTGGTGTCACAGACTCTGTTAAAAGGTGAGGAGAGAGTTTAAAAAACAAACAAAAAGAATAAAGAGAATCTTGAAAAACTAAGTACGTTTCATAGCATAGATATCTTCCCTCTTTTCATGTATTGCTAAATAATGATTATTAATAGCTTGCAAAATGAACATTTGAAAATAGAAACATTACAAATCTATAGTACTAAAAGCCTGTCCTTTTAATTAACTTTAATCTTTTTCTTTTTTTTTTAATCCCCAGGTTTATTTGTATTTCCTATCTATTGCCTTTGTAAAAAACAGAGAAAACGATCACGGACAGGAATGCACTGGTAAATGTGGATGATGTCGCCTGACAGCGCTGGTCTGGGTAAGAACCGCATAGGATGATACACACGTCAGAGGGCTGCACCTTGGAACCGTCTAGAGGAACCTTCTGCCTCCTCTTCCCCCGTGTTCTCTGCAGGCCACAATGCCTCTAGCTCCAGTGCGTTCCCAACATGGTATCCTGTCTTTTCCGTATACAGATTGCTGCTTTTACGAAACGGTCACTTTCATAGACTATAAACATCTATATCATAACTCTTCATGGTTCTTGGAAGACAGTACTTCAGTTAGAACCAGTTATCCTCAGAACTGTCTGAGCATGTGTCTCCCGAGCATTGCTTAGACTGTCTCTGTCCCTGACTGTCCCTCCAGGCCTTCTGAGACTTGGGGTGAATAACTCAAGTGCCCCCTGCACCAATGAGCAAGGCCACCTTTCAGAAGATGGAGGCTCACCACATGCACCTGTTTTCATCCGTGGCCCAAGCGTATAATTCCTTCCTCCTTCAGATGCTCTAATTGTTCAAAATCTTAATGCCCAAAAAGGAACTAATGAAACTAAATGAGAAGAATCATAGTTACCGAAGTGTATACGTGTAGGGGTGTGAATGTGTGTGTATATACATATCTATATTAAAACTAGGTCCAATACCTTGTTCTTGTCGAGTTCCATGCCTCTACACTATTTTTCCATATTTTTGTAGACATATTTAAAGATGATCGTTCCTTTGTGGGCATAATTTGGTAACGTACTGAATTAAAGTCAATGTAGACAACAGGCTATTTTGATGTTGAACCTTTCTATTTCTTGCTGTTTCTCTGTGTGTCTCAGATGCACACACGGAAATTTGTGCATTGTCACCTCAAGGATTATCAAACTTTATAAACTGACAAAACTGATAGGTTGCTTCTAGGAAATTCTCGAGACCTAAACATTCAGTCTTCTTAGCAGATTTCTTACATGTTGGCATACTTGCTTCACTCTATAGTTAATTTAAATGAGTTTGCTGTAGAGAGAACTGCTGAGGCCTTTGAACATATCCCCATTCTGCTAATTGTTTAACCAACTTGTGATGATAGTAATTATGCTTTAGATTAAGCATATGGTATTATTTAAAACCCCACCCTCTCATCTCTCCTTTCTCTATTTGTCCCCAAGTTTTCATAAAAACAAATACTGTTTTTGAAGGATTTTTCTTATATTTACTGCTTCAATGCATAATAATGTGTTGGTATCTTCTTATAGAGGGGTGACTTGAAACAAAACTTTTTATGTTCACAGGTTTATCTAAAACATAAACTGCTTTTAGAGGAGGAAGCAAAAAATGAAAAAAAAATTTTTTTTTCAGGATGTTTTACCAAACTGAGAAGTCTTTAAAAGTAAGAAAAGGACAAATAACTGAATTGTGTTTTATTTTGTTTTCATTATGAGTATTCATCATTAAAGACCCCTAAGAAGCCTAAAGTTTCCACTTGTCTCCAAATACTTAACATTAGTTATTGGCATTGATGTAGCATTTACTTGTCAGCTTCCTTTTCTTAATTGAAATAGATTATGTGATAAAACATGCATTAACATGGATAGTTTGTCTTGTTGGGCTTCAGAGTATAACATTTATCATTTTTATTTGATCTAAAAAGTACATGATTGTGAAGTTTATGTGCACAGATAACAAGCCAGCACTTCCATTCTCTCTGAGTAACACTCAGAAAAACTTTACTGCTGGACTAGTCTATTTCCAGTTAGAGGAGGCTGTGTCCATTTATGGTCCTAGAATAGCATATTTCAAAAGCATAACATGATACAAGAAGTCATGCTGTAGCTTCACAAATTCATCCATGCCTCTACACTGTTTTTTCATTCATGCAACTATCTACCAATCCAACAACTATTTATTGAGTGCCTAGTATACATCCTTTAGTATGAAAACTGAGAGAATGGAAAGTTCTAGCCCTAAATCCACATAATTTTGTCAGAAAAGTGCTTAATTTTTATAAATTAGTCTTTCCCTTCCTGGACTTAGGTGTTAGTTTAATGATGTGTGCATGTGATGAATTCTAAATCTAGTGGATGTGTCTATGTATGATATGTGTATGTATATATATCTAGATATATACATAGCTGCATATGAATACATATATACCAACTAGCTAAATAATATACTCTCTGGTCCTGGGTAATCTATTTCCTTAGGTTATTGTATCTGTGTGTCTGTTGTCTTTGGCCTACTCAGGGATTTTTTATTCCTTTCTTTGAATAACTTATCTTTTGGAGATATTTTTATATTATTTGGAAATGTTCCAGTTTTCCACTTACAGAGCAGTGTCTGTTATCAGTGAAGGCTCTCTCATCAACACTTGTGATAGTGTGCACAGCACTGCACAGGATTTTCATTTTTATATTTTGTAGACTTTTTAAAATTAATGTGTGCATTTTTCACTTTCAGAGTTGCTATATATCAGGCCTTTCCCTGCTAGTGACTTACAGTAGGTATTTGCGAATTTTTTTGCTAAGTGTCATTAAGATCTTAAAAAGGAAGGAGAAAGATAAAAGAGATTATTTATATGTTAGTGCCAACATTGAGGGTAAAACAACCTTACCTTTTGGAGGAAATTTTAAAAATGACTTTAGAAAAAGAAGTATGTGTATAAGATGAATATCTTTTTATCCAAGGCTTATCATTTTAATATGTTTTCATTATAAATGTAATATATGCTCCTTTAAAAAAAATCAGCTATAAGGAATTATAAAATACAAATTTCTCTGCTTTTCCCCACCCCTTATTTCCTAGGGGTAACCACTGTTAATGGTTTGGTTTAGGTCTTTCCAGATACTATCTAAAAATATACAAATAAGTAAATATGTATGTGTGTGTGTATCTGTGTATGTATTAGTTTTGTACAAATAGAATAATACTCACTGTCCTGTGACTATTTTTCATTTTACTATGTGTTGGTAGACATAGTTCCATAAGTGTTTAAATAGAGTTACCTCATTCTTTTGTAAATTACTACATATTCCATTGAGGGGCATACATTAATTTAATCAGCCCCCTATTAAGTGGACATCAAGATTGTTTTCACTTCTCTGTTACAAAACATTGGTGAAGACCCTTTACATATATTTTTGTCACTGTGTGAACATTTTCATAAGTTTTTAAATTTGGTTTTTATATTTGTAATAAAATTTTAATGCACTTTCAATGAATGCAGATCATAGAGATAATATATTTAAGACCCTTTTCTTGGAGAAAAAGTTGTGTAAAAGTGCACCATTTTTAAAGAAAAGCATATTTTGCAGGATAATTTGTCCTCATGCTTGATTAGCCCAATAAATATCTTGCCAACACAAAAGAACATTCACCTTATTTCAATAAAAATAAAATACAATGAGATGTCTATAATATAATGAGAGAAAGATACATTGATGTTTGGATTGCCTAGTTTCAAAACTTGAGGAATTTAAGTGAAATGGCTAAAGTGATCATGTTTGTCACATTTTTAAAAACACTATCCATGTTCATGCATGTTGTTCCACAGAGGAGCTTAATTATGCCATTGTGAAAAGTAGGAAGCAATATGTTGGTAATTATGAATGACCACATTATCCACAGAAAAATAATTTTGAGTGTACATAAAGTTGATGGTTTGTTGGGGTGCTTATAAACAGAACAGCATGACATTTATTTTACAACGATTCCCAGCATTTCCTGAAGGACTTCTGTATGTGGAGTCAAGAAGAAAAGAGGAATCAAACCTTTTGGCACAAACAGCATTCTCTTGCCACCACCCTGATTTTCTGATAGGTGCTATTGTTTCCTAAAGGTAGAGCAGACTGGAAAACAATCAAAGATAATTAAACACTGGTCAGGTTACAACCTGATATCTTTAATTGTGCTGTCCTTTCTGTGATATCAGATTCATTAGTGCCTATCAGGAAATTCCCTGTCTTGTGTCACCCATCATCTCTTGAGTCTCAAGGCCACAGGTGAGTCTTTATCTTTTGATCCTATCACCCAAATAGATGGCCCAAGGCTCCCCTACAAGACCTTCAAACAGTTTTCCAGCCCTGAAACAACCCAACCTCATTTTCTCCACTTCTCTGAGACTAACCAGCTCCTCTACAGTAGAAAAGAGGAGGAAAGGAGTGGGTTAAAAACTCACTTAGGAACCTGCAAAGCAGTTTCACTCCTCCTGGACTTTTGTCAAATTACAGTACATCTGCCAAAACATTGATCTAGTTTCTCCCTTATTAAACAATGCAGTTGTTTTTAACACTACAATTTTATAAGCTCTATTGAATTCATAATTATAAAGGTTAGTGGCCTAGGTAATATTAATTGGTATACTTCATTAAGTACCAAGATAAAAATTCATACCAAATGCCATTTTATATTTGAATTTTTTATGCAAGCTGCACATATGCCTTAATGTCAGTCTTCCCATTGGATTGTGTGCTTAACCTTTCATATTTGTGGCCGAGATCTGTCTCAACTCTTGAAAGTAATCTTTCCTGTGGTCAGCTTTATTGTTTTGTGTTAATGCCGATTATAAATATAGCCTTAAGGTCCAATAATGCACTTTAAAATACTTGTGTCATTTTAAGTAATCTGACAGAGTTGAAGAAACTGATCACAATGTTTTGGTGGAGATAGTAGAATAACAGTGTTAGCAAATAGATGTTACTTCTTTAAATCTGGCAGGCAAGCAGGGAGAAGGGTGGAATCAGAAGCGGAAAATTTAAAACAAGTAAAACATACCTGAAAAAGATACAGCCAAGTTTCCAAAACATATAGTAATTCTAAAAATTGGTATTAGGAGCTTGAACTTAGCAAGCAATTAATACATGTTACCTAATAACTTCATTGGTATATTTGTTTAAAATATTAAGTTAGTTTCCACTGCAAGTTTTAGCTGCATTTTTTTTTTCATGAAATCTATAAAAGAAATTCCACCAACTAGTACCATAGTAAATAAAAACTACTGTTAATAGCCGGTGTAAGCATATTTTGTTGTTCAAATCATTGTATTTTAATTATGACATCTTCCTCTGGAAAATAAGTTGCAAATCCCATTTTAATATGAATATCCATAATTATTGTTTTAATAATTATGAAATAATTATACATTTGGTCTGAATGAAATCAGAGTCCAAATTTGGGGAGTATTCAAGATTGTGAAATGCTGCCTTTCCAATGCAAACCTTTAAAAGAGAAAGACACTTCTTTGTAAATCATAGAGGGGCTTCGCTGGTGGCTCAGATGGTAAAGAATCCACCTGCAATGCAGGAGACCTGGGTTCGATCCCTGGGCTGGGAAGATCCCCCGAAGGAGGGCATGGTTACCCACTCCAGTATTCTTGCCTGGAGAATCTCCATGGACAGAGGAGCCTGTAGGCTACAGTCCCTGGGGGTCACAAAGAGTCGGACATGACTAAGGGACTAGGCACTGCACAGAGGGTGAAACTATACTCATTTCACAGCCAACTGTCGTGTGGGGCCTGTACTGTCCATCGCTGTTCTGGGGCTGGAACTTTAGTCACTTAATCAAAATCCAAGAAGCGGAGTCTCAGTAGTGTGAGACTTGCAGTTGTCTCTTTGGATCATTAGCTGAAGCCTTCAAATATCACATACTTTACATTTCCTCATTAAAAAAAAAAAGTATTAGTCACTCAGTCATGTCTGACCCCTTGCAACCCTATGGACTATATAGCCGCATACACAGTGCCAATTTTAGCAGCATGTAACTTTCCATGTTAGAAACTATGTTCTTTTTTGGCTAAAGAAGTGACTGTTTTGAGACTATCAATATGGCCTTAAAAGGCAATGAATTTAAAAAAAAAATAAAAGATTGCTACTACCTTTTTTGGCCACTTCCTATTAGTTTACAAAAGAAATTTCATTAGGTGTATTTAACTCTGCTTTGCTTAGATTATACAACCTTATTAGCATAGAAAAAAAAAATTTTTTTTTTTCAGGGCTATCCCACATTTTTGTCACTCTGATCCCTCATACTACTTTTTCCCCTGCTTGTAAAGTGATACTCACATACTTGAACATCAAATTTCTGTTTTCTTTCTAGATTTCCTAGTTATCTTGCTTTTTCCCTCTGTAGTCCCCTTACTGTCTTGACCGAATGTGGGATAAATTCTGTCTGACCATTAGCTTTTTTGACTCGAATGAAATTCAAACTGAAAGGACCCCACAATTTGGCCTTGGTAGTAAATATAATATATACCTTGGCCTCTTTTATCTGTAAGTTGAAACATGCCAGGACAACTTGGAACACTGTCCCTCTTCTTGATAGGAGTTGGAACACCCTGCCCTGCCCTCTTGTTGTTACTCAGCCCTTAAGTCCTGTTGAATTCTTTGTGACCCCATGGACGGCCCATGCCAGGCCCAGCCCTCTGATAAGAAGCAAAATGAAGTAAAATGAATGAGATGTCAGTTGAATCAGAGAGTCTAGAAATACTCTAAAATGTAGCTTTCAAAATTGCTTCAGGACTATTGTAAGGTCAATATTGTGTTTGCATCTTGGCTGGACAGAAAGCACGTGTGGACATTCATTCAGTGTGACCCCCAAGTCATTCTTGACTCCTCCACAATGGCCAGATGTGTGCCTGGGGGGTCTTTGTTTCAACAAAAATCCCACAGCTTGGTCTTAAGGCTGGATTTGTAATGTTGTTGCATTTGTATGTAAGACTTGACCATGGATCCTTACTCTGTGAACATTTTGTTAGACTTTTTGATAATCTACAGTGGATAGCATTGAATATAACTCATATCAGCCCTTTTCTAGAGAAACCATGCAAAGTTTGCAAATGTTCAGCATTTTCATTGATATGATAACCCATACTCAAGGTATATTTAGTATAGGTTTATTATATAATATGGAAGAACTTAAGGGAGAGTCAAACTTGGGTGTTAAATGCCCCCCAAATTGCTGAGATAACGTTACTTCAGATTTTTCCTTGTAGCTGGCCCACTACTTTGGTTATCAGTTCCCTGTAAAGTTAGGTGTTCACCTCATGCTCCCACTGGAGAAATAGTGTGAATAATTCAGTCAAGTTCTTAAAAATAATATTTTTCACTATATATTATTTCTTCTGTGTCCAAATATACCTTTATTCTTTCAAGTAAACACTAAATATATGATAGAGGTATCTGAAATTTTCAGTTTATACAAAATTAGCATGCTTTGTGTTCCTTTATAAAGAAAATTCTAGGTAAAGTGTGATTTTTATCAGCTGATTACAAACCCTTTCTTTAAGACGTATTATTTTAAATTCTATATGACAAGAGCTTAATTTTGTTATGTGATCATATTCATCATAATTAAAGTCTTTAGATGGTCTTGAAAAAAGTAAACCTACCTTGTATTTTGTATGAAACTTAGAACACTAATTGGTATATTGGCATATATATATATACCTTAACAAGGACAATCTGTTACAGGTTTTTAATGTAAAAATTAATTGGCAATCTTGTTTATTATGAAAGAAATTATTAGTTTAATAAGTAATAAGTTCTGAGATATCATAAAAATAATTTTGTGTGGAAAGAACACAAAAACAGTGGCATAAAAATGTTGTTAGGTTAACACATTATTTATTAAGAAGCCACGACAGTTAGTTGTTTTGTTTCTATTGCAAACAAAATTATTAGATGTCTTCGTGAAACAAATTTATTTATATGTATATGTATATGTTGCAAAATTGTGGGCCTATTCTCTTTTTCAAAAAGAATTTAAAATACTAAAAAGAAAACATTTTGAGTCTTTAACCTGCCATTATTGTATATTTAGAAATTGCAGTTCTAAGGAATAAATTTCACTTCCTTTGAATTACCAGAATATAGTCCATTTAAATTACCTTCTCACAAACAATAGCAAATGAGAAGAATGTCTTAATTTTAAGATGGGTGACTCACTTGTAGGTCGCACCAGATCTTGTCCATAGCCTCCTTACATGCTTTTCATTCTCTGTAACATTAATAACGGCATACTCCTTTTCATAGTAACATATGAGCCTGGTTGAAAAGAGATTTTCTTTGCTTTTTCAATGACCTCGGCAAATATTTATGTAATTTTACTTTTTATCCCTTTCTACATTTCATTGGTCATTTCATATTAACTTTGGTATTCATAAAACTATGTGGAGGAAGTCATTTTGAATATATTTTAAGAATGAGGCATGTATAAATAAAATAGAAAATATTAATACTCTTTTGTAGAAATTGCTAAAAGAAAATTGGAAAGGAAACAAATTCTGTTGTGATGAAAATGTTGAAAAATTGGGAGTGTTTAAGACTTTAATTTCTTACATTTTTAGAGTGATCGGCTTCTTATCTCCAAGTGGTTATTTCATGCTGTTGGTCCCATGAATTGTGCTTTTAGCATAATATATAATTCCTCCCCCCACTATTCTAGTGTTTATACATTAATTACTTATAAGAAAAGAAGAAATTAGTGAATTAAGGTTGGGGAAACTGGGTTTATTACCATTTTCCAATAGCACTAATGTATAGTCCCTTTAACCTTCCATATGGTGCTTTGTGTGATGAGAGTATGAAACATTTATCTATGTTATTAGTGCCTTATTTTTTTCACTTGACTTTGTTTCTTATCTGAAGAGCCATATATTTTTGTGAGTGTTTCTTTGTCCTTCTATTTAAAGTGCTGATGAGACACTTTAGGAATATATGTATGTAGGCTGCATTCGCCACCTTCATTCACTGTATTTTCTCCAGAACAGCAGGTTAGCCAATATATTTTTCTTAGATTCATCATCATTGTTAAGCTAAAGTATTTTAAAAAAGGATCTTAAACACCATAAACTGAAGCCATTACAACTGAAATGTGTTTTTAAGCCACCAAAAAGAATGCTGATTATTTAAGTTTAAAACAAGAATTGGAATGGCTATAAGTCTTTATAGCTCCAATTAGGACAAAATTACTTTACAAAGCATTAAAAATAAAAGTAATTATATGGTACTTCAGGAATTTGACCAGTTCACTACCACTTGTCTTTGATAATATTTTGTCTGTAATTCCACAGAGATGCCAAAGAATGATGGTGTTTGCTATTTAAATGGAGTTACTCATTCACAGTGGGCTTTATCAACAGTGAGACATTCGGACAATATATTATCCTGCTCTTCTTGGTCTTCGCCTTTTGTGTTAGTTTTATACAAAAAGCTGGTGTTGTTGTATTCTTTATGTACCATAGTATATAATTCAACTTTCCCTGATGAATGTATAATGAATAATGAAAATAAATCATGTGTTTCTAGACAAAGACACAGGTTGTATATGCAAATATGTGTAAATATTTGACAAAGAGAAAAGAGGAGAAGAATCTTCCTGCCAACAGATATGTCCTGCTGGATGGGACATGGAAATTAACAGATTTTTTTTTTTTCTTTAAGCAGTGAAATTTAAAAATCTATTACCTCAAGAATTTTCAGTGGATATGTATCAATGTAATGATCCTTCTTCATAAATACATTCTCACTTGCTGCTGGCAGTAAAAGCAACCCACGTGTCAGATCACACAAATTTTAGGGTCAAGCCTTTCAAAAGATGGACACCTTCTAAGACTTTGGAGTCCACAATTTTGAGCTTTTACTAATGTCCCTATGGCTCTGTATTGTGGTTGGGCTTCTACATTTATCTTTTGTTGTTTTGGGTTGATTGTTTTAGAATGGAAGGGTAATCTTAATCATGAGACCAGATCTCATGGAGGGGTGTAACAACATTCACTCTACTTGGATGCAGACTATAAAGGGAACCAGCTCCTTTGTCTCTGTATGAACTGTTGTGTGGATTCCTGTGGAGTGCTGTTTACTTGCATGATGTGTGCAGGACATCATGCACCGTCATCTAGCAATGCCTAATAAAAGTTTTTAAAAGAGAAGACTCTTGGTTTTTTTCCCAGTAGATTTGGAATTCAAAGACATCAAAAGGTAAAATTGGTCAGTGCCGAAATTACATGTATGTAAGTAAATCTGGAAAGTTATTGAAGTCATTTCTGCACCAGATTCTTAAGAATGGAAAAGCAGGAATGCACAGAAATTCATGGGTGTGCATTTGGAAGGCGGGTCGTGTGGTGTTGCTATGGCAGAGTTTGAGGAAGGTATGCAGGACAGTGACGGTCATTCTGCATGGAGTGTGATAAAGACACAAATACTGTGAAGGTAAGAGTTTGGCTTAGGGTAGTGATTGCTCTTCAGACAGAAGGGGCTGGCATGGAGTGGGAAAAGTAGAAATCGCTAGCCATTAAAGCTAAATACATATGCCTTCCTTATAATGCCTTCCTAGGTCTGTCATTAGGGAAACAAGGGCATTTGTTGGCCAAAGGACATGTAT
Organism: Cervus canadensis; assembly: GCF_019320065.1. Lineage (NCBI taxonomy): Eukaryota > Metazoa > Chordata > Mammalia > Artiodactyla > Cervidae > Cervus > Cervus canadensis. Next base: position 38,582,821 of record NC_057405.1, on the reverse strand, counting down.
AAGCATTCCCATCAACAGGAAAGTGGACAAGTATATTGGGGTATATTTACATATATTTATATGATGAAATATTACAGGACAATATGAAAAATAATATTTAAAAAACTTACAGAGCAATGCATGGGCTTCCCTGCTGGCTCAGTGGTAAAGAATTCACCTGCCAATGCAGGAGACACAGGTTAGATCCCTGGGTGAGGAAGATGCCCTGGAGAAGAAAATGTCAGCATACTCCAGTATTCTTGCCTGGGAAATGCTATGAGCAGAGGCGCCTGGTGGGCTACAGTCTATGGGGTTGCAAAAGAGTTAGACATAACTTAGCAACTCAACAACAGAGCAATGCCCCAAAATCTGGTTGACTCACAGATGTTGCTGAACAAATGAAGCAGACGCAACAAGGATATATTTATACAACCATCAACGCAGATGAAACTAATCAATGGTGATAAAAGGTACAACACTGGTTACTTTGGGGGGCACACTTACTGACTAGAAAGGGATGATAAAAAAAAATACGGTATCACTTCATCTGAGTGATAGACAAGGTTCTGGCCAGAGGACGGATTGGGTGCGGGGGGCCCTGATGCTGCTTGCCGCCTCCCTGCAGGGCCCGCATCCGCCGTTGCCCACCCTGTGGACAAGGGTTCCAGGAGAAGTGGGTCTCCTGCACATGGACGAGGGGAGGGATAGCAAGGCTGTGATGTCTGCATCAGCAACACCTCCCAAGGCCGTCTCTTCCTGCGTGGGTAAAGGAAGCTGTTCTGTTTGCTTGTCCTTTAATTGAGGAGGTGGATTTTTAAATTCTATCAATCTAATGTTATGGCGAGGCTAGAAGATAGCTATCCACAGAGTCCTGGTTGCATCTCCCATTCGCCAGATCACCCCTTCTAAATCTGGCTGACGAATTCTCTACATCGCAATTAAACGGTATCCAAAAGAAAAGAAACGGAGAATGGCATGAAAAGGAGAAGGGAAAGGGAAGAGGAAAGAAAAGGACATTTGAGAAGCTAGAATAGGAAAAAGGAGCCAGGAGTTACCTGGAAGAGCCTGGATCCAGGTGGAGATGAAGTGAAGTCAGGACAGTTGCAAACCCCATCTGATTTCAGAACCAAAGGCATTTTTTTGTGACATTAGAGTGTCCTGGTTCCCCCCAAACATTAGGCTTAACCACTGTTAAATTATTTGTTAGCATTGCGTGTGTCTTAAGTCACGTCAGTCATGTACTTAGCCCTCTAGGCTCCTCTGCCCATGGGATTCTCCAGGCAAGAATACTGGAGTGGGTTGCCATGTCCTCCTCCAGGGCATATTCCCAAGCCAGGGATTGAACCCACATCTCTTATGTCTCCTGCATTAGTAGGCAGGCTCTTTACCACTAGCGCCACCCAGAAAGCTCACTGACTGAGTCTAAAGAACTTGCCCCATCATAAAGTCTGTCAGGGACAGAGCTGAGATCTGAACCCAGGCTGAGGAAGACACTTGAGTCACAGCACTAGATTGCTTCCTCATCTCCTCCTATTAACCAGGGAATCAGGCAAGCTACCTTATCCATTTTTTAACATCTGAAATTTTTTACAAAGAAAGTGAAAGATGCTCAGGCGTGTCCGACTCTTTGTGACCCCATGGGCTGTACAGTCCATGGGATTCTCCAGGCCAGAATACTGGAGTGGGTAGCTTTTCCCTTCTCCAGGGGGATCTTCCCAACCCAGGTCTCCCACATTGCAGGTGGATTTTTTTACTAGCTGAGCCACAAGTGAAGACCAAGAATACTGGAGTGGGTAGCCTATCCCTTCAGCGGATCTTCCTGACCCAGGAATCAACCCGGGGTCTCCTGCATTGCACCAACTGAGCTACCAGGAACAAAGGAACATTGGGAAATAGGGAATAATAACTCAAACAGAGTAGAGTTGAGACACATGAGACCATGTGTCTGCAAGCACACAGAATAATGCCAATGATGTTCTCTTTATTTATTTGTTGAAAACCTATTCAATATTTCTTATTCAGTTAATTATTTTTTTTAGTAAACATATATTGAGCTCCTCTGTAAAAAGATACATAATGTATATGCATTTCAGAGAAGGCCAGGCCCCAATACCGGTCTAATGGAGAGAGTGCTAGGCAAAGATTTAAGGTATACAGCATCAGGATTTGACTTACATATCAATATATCATGAAAGGATTAACACAATAAAGTTTAGTGAACACCCGTCATCTCGTATAGATAGAAACTTTTTAAAAATAGAAAAACCAATTTTTCTTTGTGATGAGAACTTTAAGATTTACTTTCTTAAAAACTTTCATATGTCACATGAGCAGTGTTAATTATATTTATCCTATTGTGTGTTACATCCTTAGTATTTACTTATTGCTAAAAGTTCGTGCCTTTTGATTGACTTCATCCAATCTTCGTTCCCCCTACTCCCTGCCTCTGGTAACCACAGATCTGATCTGTTTTTCTGTGAGTTTATTTTTGAAGTATAATTGGCCTAGAACACTGTTAGCTCCTGTTACACAACATAGTAATTTGATTTTTCTATACATTTCAAAGTGGTCACCACAATAAGTCTAGTTACCATATGTTAACATACAAAGATATTACATAGGTATTGACTATATACCTCACACTAGTTATTTCATACCTGTGACTCATTAATTTTGCAACTGAAAGTTCATGGAGAGGTATAAACTTCCAGATGACTTGCATTCTTAAGCAAGAAACTTAGATCACATGAATGAGATGCTCCGGGGGTACTGAAAGAGTGTGACTTGAACCCAAAGACCTGGCTTCTGCTGCCTGCTCTTGTGTAGGATGGCCTTGGAATAGGTGTTCGGTCTTTCTGTAGACAATTTCCCTTCCTTGAATATGGTACAACCAGATTTCTCATGTATTATGTGAACAGTAATATGTAATAAAGTCAAACTACAGCATTAAAAATCATTCATAATTATATACAGTTAAATTTTGCTTTAACAACTGCACAATGGGAATAAAAACACTGGGGATAATGTTCATACAGGAGGTTCAAAGTAGTATTCAATGAATGGCAACTCCTTTCTGCTTCCCTCACAAAAAACACACTTGACCCAGAGAATGTTCTTAATAATCGCTGGGTTGTAACATGCGAGTTCAGTTGCTCAGTCGTGTCCGACTCTTTGTGACCCTATGAACTGTAGCCCAACAGGCTCATGGTGACCCCAAATTAATAGACTTCTCATCCTGGTTATTAATTCAACGTTGAATTAACGTAGTGGCTTGCCAAATTAGAATTTTGGTTTACCTAGTTAGACATGATTGCACACGTTAAGACTTTTTGAAATTTGTTTCTCTTAGCTGATCTACTATTTAAATTAGGTACAGGAAGTACTCACAGGAGGACAGCCCAAGAAATCACCCAGGCATTCCATGAGGGAGGTTGGGGGACTCCCCCCGCACACACAGCCAGCCGCACAGAAGCCCTTTCAACATCCAGAAATAGATCTCCCATTGAGCCTCTGTTTATCTCCTCTGACCATAAAAAGCAGCTGGCTCGGCAGGAAAGACTGGCAGCTGCAATTAACTCCAGGAGACCCTAAGCCCAGTCCCAAGCAACATGAACAAAGGCTGCTCAAAGAACTTTTGGAGTCATGTTGCTAGCTCATTGCTAGGACCATTCGGTCATCTGAGGAGGAAATCTGTGAGCCAAACACCAGACACATCGCTGCAACGTTTTCTGTAACCACCAGAGGCACTCAGAATCATCGCATTATTCTGGGAGATGCTTCAGAATGACGATCAAATATCTACAAAATGATTAAATGATGATGGCATTTTGTTAAATGAAAAACATCAAATAAAAAAAAAAACATAAAGGAATGCTTGATCCCATTGTTTTCCTCTTCCATGACATTGTATTCAAACTTTTGTTCAATATTAGACTAATGGGGCATCCATCATAGCTCAGTCAGTAAAGAATCTGCCTGCAATGCAGAGGACCCAGGTTTGATTCCCTGGTTGGGAAGATGCCCTGGAGAAGGAAATGGCAATCCACTCCAGTATTCTTGCCTGGAGAAGCCCACGGACAGAGGAGCCTGGCAGGCTACAGTCCATGGGGTCAAAAGAGACACGACTTAGCGACTAAAAGAAAGAGAGAGACTAATAGTAGTTGCAAAGAAAAAGCTGAATCGGAATTTTTAAAGCCACTGGAGGTAATGAGAGGTCTGTATTGGAACACTTAACAGTTCATTGCTAAACAATTACCAGGTCATTAGGAAACAACGTCAAACATCTCTCATATTTTTGCTAAGAGCCCTTAAGAGCACTATTTTTGTTGCTATTTTCTATACAAATGAATTAATAAAGGCCTGGAAAATCGCAATAATTTAATTCACTAGGCATGTGTCCAGGAGCATAAACAGGAAGTATCAAGTGCAACCAAATGGCCATCTGAAACTCATTTCAAATTTCTATTAACTTGGTATGATTAATATTCTTGTGCTCATGCTCACTCGTGACTGACTCTTCGCAGCCCCATGGACTGTGGCTCCCCAGGCTGCTCTGTCCATGGGATTCTCCAGGCAAGAATACTGGAGGAGGTTGCCATTTCCTCCTCCAGGGGATCTTCCCAACCCAGGGATCAAACCCATGTCTCTTGCATCTCCTGCACTGGCAGGCAGATTCTTTATCACCAGTGCCACCCGGGAAGCCTGTTAAATAAGCCAAAAAAGGCCCCAAGTCTTTACCCCCGAAACTTCTCTGGGGCCCAACAAATGCTTTTAAAGCTACAGGTAGACATTTTGTATTATAAAAGTCTAGCTCTTTGCTTTTATTAGATCTAAAATTTTTTTTATAAAACTAGAATAAATATTTCTAGGGTACAGTTTCTACTATGTTGTAAACCCTCTATAGCTGATGGATCCCTGCTGAGTACAATGAAAATAAAAACCAGTTACTGGAAAAGGTAAGAATAAGCAAAACCAAGCAGGTTGTGGTAGGAAATCAAATATAGAGAAGCAGCCCCCTTGGTGGGAGGGTCTCGATTGTTTTCCTTGAATGTTTTGCTCCAAAGGAATGATTGTAGAGGACACAACTGCAAAAATTTCAGTTGAACCCTCTGCCATCTTTACCTGCCTTCAGAACTAAGAAAGAAGACAGAGCAGGAGGGGGATTGCGGAGGGGAGAGAGTGGAGAAGGAGAAATGAATGAAAAGAGGAAATCTCAGCAGAGAAACAGAATCTATTTTTATTTTTATTTTTTTTCAGAATCTATTTTTAAAAGAACCAAATAAAACTCTTAGACTCGAAAAATGCAACATCTGGAAAAATTCACTGGTTGAGTGAAGTGTCAGTAAACTTGAGGACAGATCAATAAAAAATATTGTATCTGAAGAACAGAAAGAATTTTTTAAAATGAATAGAATCTTAAGAATCTGTGAAAGTGAAAGTCGCTTAGTCATGTCTGACTCTTTGTGACCCCATGGACTGTAGCCCGCCAGGCTTCTCTGTCCATGGGATTCTCCAGGCCAGAATACTAGAGTGGGTAGCCATTCCCTTCTCCAGGGGATTTTCCCAATCCAGGGATAGAACCCAGATTTCCAGAATTGCAGGTGGATTCTTTACCATCTGAGCCACCAGGGAAGCCCTGTGTAGGATATCAAAAGTTCTCACATATGTAAACTTAGACTCCTAGACAGAGAGAAGAAAGACATTGGAGGATAGATTACAATTGGACACAAGAAATCTTTTTGGAAAATATTCATTAATTTGATTGTGGTAATGATTTATACACCCATGGAAACTCATTCAACCGTACACTTTAAATATAAAAGTTTAATGTCCATCCTATATCAATGAGACAGTTTAAATAATTTTAAATTATATACACATGCACAAAAGAAAAATAAATGTTCTTACACCCAAATAAGATTTTTGTTTTTTTTAATATTTTTTTTCATATTTTCTAAATTCTTATTATATACATGTCTTTTTGTGTTTTGTTCAAGTTCTATGTTTTAAAATCGGGAAAAATTAAAATTATTTGTTTTTAGACAAGCAACTTTACTTTGCCAACATACTAGTCAAGCTATGGTTTTTCCAGTAGTCATGTATAGATGTGATAGTTGGACTATAAAGAAAGCTGAGCACTGAAGAATTGATGCTTTTGAACTGTGGTGTTGGAGAAGATTCTTGAGAGTCCCTTGGAGAGCAAGGAGATCCAACCAGTCCATCCTAAAGGAAATCAGTCCTGAATATTCATTGGAAGGACTGATGTTGAAGCTGAAACTCCAATACTTTGGCCACCTAATTCGAAGAACTGATTCACTTGAAAAGACCCTGATGCTGGGAAAGGTTGAAGGCAGGAGGAGAAGGGGACGACAGAGGATGAGATGGCTGGATGGCATCACTGACTCAATGGACATGAGTTTGAGTAAGCTCTGGGAGTTGGTGATGGACAGGGAGGCCTGGCGTGCTGCAGCCCATGGGGTCTCAGAGAGTCAAGACACGACTGAGCGACTGAACTGAACTGAAATAAGCAACTGAACTGAACTGAAATAAGCAACTTAGTTTAAATATAGTATTACTTATCTGGTTTTGTATTTGGGTACTTTCTATTAAAGTTTGAGAGAAAATTTAAGTATTATATTTGTCTTATCTATTGGATATGTTGTGTGTTTAGAGTGTTTCTTGTTTTGTTTTATTTGAAATAGCATGCCTTCTATTAAGTTTTGATTTGTGGCTATCTGAAAGACAAGGAAAACACAAAAATGCATAAATCAAAAATAGCTGTCTTAGCATACTTAAATGGTTCAAACCTAAGCCAAAAAGAGTATATTCCAATCTACTCAGAGTGTATATGGATTAAAATTACCTTCTGAGTTCATTATTAACTTTTTAAAGTTTTATTAATGAAAATCAGCAGAATTACCACATTTTGTTATTATGACAATTGTTTCCATAACCATTTTAAACACTGCATAAGAATTTTGTCTGTTATTAAGCATATTTCTTCTAGTATGTGACTATAAGAACTCATGTTTTGTGAATGTGGGCAGAAGAACTAGTTTATTAAGTAAATGTTTCTTTGTCTCTGATAGTTTACTGATATATATAAATGTTAAATAGAAGAAGCCCAAGGCAATTGATTTTATAAACCACTGTATTGCCAGTATTTTCTCCTTTTTATAAGGCCACTTGGGTTTTATCACATAACTTTTTTTTTTTTAATTAGAAGTTACAAATTAAGAGCCAAATGGTTTTAATTTGCAGTTAAGCTAAAAAGAAAGCAAATTAAGTGTTTTGTAGACAAAAATTTAACTAATAACCTATTCGGTGTTGCTGACAGTGATTACATTTCATCACCTCATTATCATCATATAGCCTTAGTAGTAGGCCTAGAGTCTCAGGCTGTGCCCTCCAAAACAGCAGAGTCCAAGATTAGATCTTGCTTGTAAATAGTTTATTCTGGCATGTGAATCTGAGAAACAAAAGCAAGCTGCTGGGAGAATGAAACGGGAAAGGAGAGTGGATTTATCTAAGGCTGCATTATCAAGGCACTGTTGCCTCTGCGGGCACCTTGCCTCAATCAATCTTCGAGGTCCCTCTGAAGAGCTAGGTAGAACGTTTCTCAAACTGTCCACCCTAAAAACAGAAGAGGAGATGTTTATCCACCTGCTCTGATTCCCATTAGTTGAGGTCTGCTCCGTGGAACAAAACTCCCTCATACTTCCATGTACATGAATCTCAAGGGCTCAGCGTCTCCGCAGAGCATCCAATGAAGCAGAAGCCGAGAACTGCCAAGATGGAAATCTGAGGAAGGAGCTGTCAGATTGCCCTTGCCAGCAGCTGACTGCCTCTGTGCAGCTGAAGACGAAGGATGGGCTGAGACGCGAGAGCATAGGGGTAACAGTGCGGCGCTCTAGGGATAAACATACCAACAAAGAGGAGAACCAAGACGATGTGTTAGGCTAATCCCATTAGCCTCCAATACACAACACACACACACACGCGCGCGCCTGTGCACGTCCTGACATTGGCATCCATCAAATTTTGAGAATCAATTACATTCTTCTCTTCCAGACTCTACATTCAATAATATCAAGTTAGTAGTTTCAAATCAGCAAAGATGTGAGTGTTTTGCATGACAGAAATTGGCAGGCTTTACACATCAGAGGATTTCTGTTTGTTTCTTTAGTGGAAGTGGGGCAGAGAGCTGCTTGGCCAGCATGCCACCACTATCTGTGTGTGCATGGGTATGTGTGTGCTTGCATATACATAGACACACATGACAGAGGGTTAACTTACTTGTAAATTGTAAATTAAGCAATTTTGGTAAAATAATAAAAATATTTAAAGGTAGTACTATTTTGATTTCAAAATAGAAACTATCATGGGAGCCTTTGTATGAAGGAATAAACTTGAAAGCATCAGTGAAATGTTAATGCACCACCTACCTAAACACAGATTAAGTGGGGAAGAGAAGAAAAGAGCCTAGCTGAGATAGTAGCCATATGACAACCTGTTACAGCCTTGACTGGTGTACACATGAAATTTCTCAGACATTCAAGGACCACACACATAGTACAAGTAGCCCTCCAATTCTTTCAAAGTTCCTGATTTTTTTTTTTTTTAAAGAGCATGTTTTAACATTCATATAGCCATTTGGGGCCTAAATTCAAATTACTGAATTCATCATATTGCTTATAACTTCTTGCAGTTTGAAAGATCTTACTTATAACTTCAGATGCACACGTTTCAACCAATTTAGAGGACAATCTGGTTACCAAAGGTAGCAAAGCTTGTCACAGAAAAGTATTAGTTCGAAGGGCCAGAACATACAAAAGGAGAAAACTTCTGCAAAAGCCAGCGCTTCAGTTCTACGGTTATCTATCTTTCCTGTCAGGAGCCAAACGTAAATTCTATTTACATTTATCCCAGGCTACTTACTGGTAAATATCCTGACGTAGGACTATTACTGCATTTAAAATTTCACAATTTAAATTTCTTTCATGATGTTTCCACTTTAGAATAAACTTGAAATAGAAGCTTCCTGTGGGAAACACACTGTTGAGTGTCCAGCATTTCAGCTGCTGGTGAAATGCTGTGAGCAGTATGTTAGCTGAACCAAGATGTGGTTATTAAAGTCATAATAATGAAAGTGATTACCCTGGAATCTGTCTTTGGTTCTCTTTCCTGAAGGCCTTTCCAAAATGACCCAGAGTCATGTAGCTAACAATGACTTTAGGTTAGCTAAATTAAATTATTCTTACCTTGTTCCATGTTACTTCATTGTATCATCAAATGAATGTAGTATCAAAGGTGAATTTACTTAAGTTGCTCGTTCCCTTGCTTTATTTTTCTGATAAACATAAGAACATTGTAGTAAGTGTCCAACACTTGTATCAGCTTTTTTACAGTTTACATGATGATTGCTTTTAACACTTTAACCTAATACCACACTGCTATAGGAGAGGTGAAATGAAAATGCTAGATGCTATGTATTTAATGGACATGAAGAGAAAGATGCATTGTGAAATGCTTGAGAAACCTTTGACTTCATGAAATCAGAGGCTTTAGTTTCAGACAGACTTACCTCACCAAGAACTGCCTAACCATATAATATTGGGCAAATTAATTAATCTCTTTAAGCCTCAGTTTCTTCATCTATAAACAAGGAATGCAATATAGCCTAACTCTCAGGGCTCTTGAAAATTATAACTAAGATGATATATATCAAAGCATCAACACAATGCATGGAACAATGTTAAATTCAAAAGATCAAATCAAAATAAAACATTGTTAATTTCAGAAATAATCTCATCTATAAAACGGAGATAATAGCTCATTTCAAGGGATATTGTGAGGAATAAAATAGTTTACACATGTAAATTGCCTAGAAAAAATGCTGAAAATAAAGTAGATAATTAAGAAAGGATAGCTGTTATCATCATTGGATTTATTACCACTGAACCAAGTTCTTTTACATACTTATGTTTTATAGAGCTTATAATTTGGAGCCCTCTGGTGTTCATATCGGGCACTGCAATTTTGAATCGGTAGAGTTAACGCTTAGATCGGTATTTCCTCAAACTATTATTTACATACAATTTTGTCAATCCAAAAGACCTGTTACTTATTTAATATTTTAATTTAACTTGACTTATTTCTTAAGGGAAAATCAATATATTTCCTAAACCAGTTTTCTATTATTATAATAAATATTAAATCAGTATCTTAAAATCTCTTAAATACATAACTATTAACATAGAACATTGTAATTTGGGTACCAACCAGAATTACACCTCATCCAACACTTGAGAAACCTCATTTTATATCAATAGATTTCATTATATGCATGGTTAGGAGAGCTTTCAAGTTTTAAGCAACTTTAAAAAAAAAAATGAATCTTAAAAAAAAAGAATCTTAAAGAATTATGAGACGTTAGTTTGATGGACAAGAGGACAAAGGATTTTTCTGAACAGAGATTAAAGTACACGTAAATGCAGAGGGCTGTGGAAACAGCGGCTTCATGGCAGAAACTGCCAGAGGCTGGACCTGAAGGCCACGTGAGAGGTGGGCGTGGCCACATCAGGGTCAGCCTCCTGTCTCCTGGGGAGAATGGACTCCTTTCCTGTAGTCATTATTTTCCCAAGAATTGAGTTCCATGAGACTTTAGTAAATACTTCTCACCACCTCTCAAAAAAATATGCGTGCGTGTGTGTGGTGTCAAGTTTGCAAAAAGCTGAGTTAAACCAAATTACACAATATTTTTTTATTGCAGAGGTTGTCACAAGCACTGTAAAACTTAAAGGGGAAATTAAAATGGTAATATGCAGATTTCGTAATGGTGTTTGATCTTTGGAGTGGTTTAGTTTTTGAAACGTCTTGTGAGAAAAGCAAGAAATGCCCAGGGATTATGAAGAGTTCTTTTTTACAAAGACAGTAATAACATGATTAGATTTGTATTTCAGAAAAATCATCGGTAACAGTATGGTGGCTAACTTGGGAGAAATAAAAAAAGTAGAGGCTGCCAAATGTGTTAGATTATGCCTGAATCACCCATTTGCTATGCTTAGTGGCTCAGTCTGACTCTTTGAGACCCCATGGACTGTAGCCCGCCAGGCTCCTCTGTCCATGGGGATTCTCCAGACAAGAATACTGGAGTGGGTTGCCATGCCCTCCTCCAGATCTTCCCAACCCAGGGATCGAACCCAGGTCTCCCTCATTGCAGGTGGGTTCTGTACAGTCTGAGCCACCAGGGAAGCCCTGAATCACCCATAGTATATGTAGAAACAACACCATCACTACACATGTCATGGATTTTAAACTATAATAGTGAAAAATAATTTTAGGGAAGTACAAATTTGAAAGCAGTAATTTATGCCTGAAAAGAAAAACAGACTAATTAAATAAAGTAATGGAGCTTATTGGAGGGAATGACAAGACCTAAGAGATAAAAAGAAAGGACAGAAGAGACTTCTTAGAATGTCAGAAAAATGTTCCATGCCAAGAAATTAGTACAACAGTAAATATATCTGAGTTATAGAAAATAATCATGATGATAGAATAAAAAGTATACTAGATGCTAAACAGTAACAAATTATAAAAAATTATTTCTTTTTTGTTTGAATAATTATTTTGTGTACTTTAAAGGTTTCTTGCTGCTTTTGTTGAAAATGACAGATGGAGGTGGAATACTTTAGCTTATGAAACAGAAATCAATTGTGGCTCTTACTATCATTATGAGTTATCAAAACCAGACTGTGTGTGAGTCTATGTATATTAGTGAATGGTAGTGTTTTGGCAAAAGTGAGTTGGAGATAGAAAGAGGTGAAATGAAAAAAAAAAAAATCTCGTAAGGTAGAAAGCAAAACTCCTTGAATATTTACGAGGAATAAAAAGGGAGGAAAATCTTTTCCAGAGGATATTGAATTATTCAAGCAGGTTGATGGATCCTGTTTGCTCTCAAACTGATTTTATTAACCAGCATTTAGGGCAGTTGCTCTACTCATTTGACAGTTATGGGGACTAATTACTCATTTTCCTTATCGAACTGGTTTGAAATGTCACATTGTGTGAGAGTTCCTGCAGCTTGTCAGATTGTGTTAATTTTGTTCATTTTTCTAGTGAATGTTTTAAACTGTTGACCCAGCTCATGAATACAGAAGCCCTTTTCTTTCTCTTCTGAAAAAGACAGGTGATTGGGTAACAGATACCATTGGATATGCAGAAAATGAAGCATCCTGATAAAGAGCTAAGTCAATATTTTTAAGAGAAAGTCAACATAATTTTTTCTCCTTTTCAAATTCTTCCATTGATATTATGTGACATTTATTTCAGGTGAATTTAATCAATTAAATTTTGTTTTTAATTTATATGTTCACTGAATAGTCCCTAAAATTATTACAGAATGAACTGTGGTTGTGATTTTTTTTAACTGTTCCAAGGAACAGAGGGAAAGAAAATTAGAAACCAGGATGCAGTCTGGAGTCTATGTTAAGAACATAAGTTGAGGAATTTAATCTAGGTTCATAGTCCAGCTCCACAGTTATTAGCTGTCTGACCTAAGCCAGTTAAACAATCTTAGACTCAGTTTCTTTGTCTTAGATGGAAGATGGATGAAGATAACACCTCTCTCCAAAGAGATTTTATGCATATGTGACAGATTATTTTATTGTTGTGGAACAGTCTAAAATTACATCATTAATATTAATTTATACTATTACTTTGGGTTTTATTTTTCAAAATGAAAATTAGAACAAGAGCCTGATAGTATGAACCATTTGGTACTCCGGATTCTACTTGGGTTCCACTAATTTATCCAACCTTATCTATAACTAATTCCCAGAATTAATCCCCCATTTCAATATGGCTGGTCTTGTTGACCAAGCTTCCTAACTCCCATTTTCTCGAGATTCCAGCTGGATCATCCCTTCAAGGTGGCATTCTGTCCTCACTCATCCCAAACAAAACATCAAGCACAAGATTCTAATTCTCTTTTAAGGTATGCGCGTGCACGCGCGCGCGCACACACACACACACACACACACGCACACACACACATATACATATGATCATAAATTAGTGATATTAACCATTTGTAAGAATGTGTTTGCTTTTTAACAACTGCCATTTAAGTTATCTGGAAAATTGCTTTGTGGGAGAATGTCAATCATCAAGAGTTAGCAGTAATTTTTGGCAAAGAGCTGTATTGATGTGAAGAATCTGCCTGCCAATGCAAGAGATATAAGAGATGGGGATTTGATCTCTGGGTTGGGGAGATCCCCTGGAAAAGGGAATGGCAACCCACTCAAGTATTTTTGCCTGGAGAATCCCATGGACAGAGGAGCCTGGAGGGCTACAGTCCATGGGGTTGGAAAGAGTCAGACGCAACTTAAGTGACTTCGCACACAGCACAGAACACTCCCAAGTGGTTGCCTGTCCACTCTGCCCATTTATAAGCTCATCCTAGATCAACAGGATAATACTTATATGTGAAGTCATTGCTTCATCAAAGATTAGAAAATAAGGAAAACTAGGAATGAGAAAACCTGGCATAAGTAAATTAATATTTGGCAACTAAAAACCTCACATCTCTAATTCTCATAATATGATAGATCAGAGATCCTAATACCATCTCACAATAAAAAATATAAATATCCTTAAACTATTAAAAATGTTAAATACACTTTTTAAATGAAGAGAAAGGGCTAAAAAATAGTAGGGGAGATATAAGGACAGGAGTGAATTATGGGAAGATGTCTGGGGAAGTAAGCTACCTCGGAAGCATATGCAGATTCTTATTTCCATTCAGAGAGAAATTAAAAAAAAAAAAAAGGTCTTCTAACTACAAAAACTGGGCAGCCAAATGGAAGAACAGTCTTCATAAAGTTTAGACTCAACAAAAAATACAAGGAACCTAGGAAAAAATGTAACAAAGTTCAAAGATATGAAAAAGTTTAATGAAAAGGTCAGTTTTCATTCCAATCCCAAGGAAAGGCAATGCCAAAGAATGTTCAGGCACAATTGCACTCATCTCACACGTTAGCAAAGTAATGCTCAAAATTCTCCAAGCCAGGCTTCAACAGTAAGTGAACCATCAACTTCCAGAAGTTCAAGCTGGATTTAGAAAAGGCAGAGGAACCAGAGATCAAAATACCAACATCCTTTGGATCATTGAAAAAGCAAGAGAGTTCCAGAAAAACATCTACTTCTGCTTTATTGACTATGTGTGGATCACATAGTTTTTGACTATGTGGATCACAATAAACTATGGAAAATTCTTAAAGAGACGGGAATACCAGACCACCTCACCTGCCTCCTGAGAAACCTGTATGCAGGTCAGGAAGCAACAGTTAGAACTGGACATGGAACAACAGACTGGTTCCAAATAGGAAAAGGAGTACGTCAAGGTTGTATATTGTCACCCTGCTTATTTAACCTATATGCAGAGTACATCATGTGAAATGCCAGGTTGGATGAAGCAAAAACTGGAATCAAGATTGCCAGGAGAAATATCAATAACCTCAGATATGCAGATGACACCATCCTTATGGCAGAAAGTGAAGAAGAACTAAAGAGCCTCTTGATGAAAGTGAAAGAGGAGAGTGAAAAAGTTAGGTTAAAGCTCAACATTCAGAAAACTAAGATCATGGCATCTGGTCCCATCACTTCATGGGAAATATATGGGGAAACAGTGGCAACAGTGGGTGACTTTATTTTCTTGGGCTCCAAAATCACTGCAGATGGTGACTGCAGCCATGAAATTAAAAGACACTTGCTCCTTGGAAGAAAAGCCATGACCAACCTAGACAGCATATTAAAAAGCAGAGACATTACTTTGCCAACAAAAGTCCATCTGGTCAAAGCTATGATTTTTCCAGTAGTCATGTATGGATATGAGTTGGACTATAAAGAAAACTGAGCACTGAAGAATTGATGCTTTTGAACTGTGGTATTGGAGAAGACTCTTGAGAGTCCCTTGGACTGCAAGGAGATCCAACCAGTCCATCCTAAAGGAAATCAGTCCTGAATATTCATTAGAAGGACTGATGCTGAAGCTGAAACTCCAATACTTTGGCTACCTCATGTGAAGAACTGACTCATTGGAAAAGACTCTGATACTGGGAAAGATTGGGGGCAGGAGGAGAAGGGGATGACAGAGGATGAGATGGTTGGATGGCATCACCAACTTGATGGACATGAGTTTGAGCAAGCTCCGGGAGTTGGTGATGGACAGGGAAGCCTTACATGCTGCAGTCCATGGGTTGCAAAGAGTTGGACATGACTGAGAGACTGAACTGAACTGAAAGCTTAATTGAAAGATATTGAAAGACATAAATGAATGGAGTTGGTCACTATGGTCATGAATGGGAGATTCAAATTTCTTTCAACTTATCTATAGGTTCTATGATATTTTGATCAAAATTCTAGTATCAGTTTTTATAGAATTTGTCTTGCTAATTCTAAAATGTATGTGAAAGAATAAAGAGCTATGTATGGCCAAGACACATTTGAAGAAGTACAAGCTAGAATTTGTTCCTGAGCAGATTTGCAATTTAGTATAAAATACTGTTAATTAAGATTCTGCAGTATTGTCCTAAGGACAGATATGCTGATCAATGGGATGGAATAGATATTACATACGTAAATGACATACGTATGGTTTAAAATGTTTTAAAAACAAAACACTAAGCAGAGAAAAAAAACTACCCCCCAAAACCAAAAACAACAGCCTGGAAATAGCAGACTTTGGCAAACTGCAGGTTTTTAAATCTAAGAAAACCAAATGAAAGAAAGTGAAAGTGAAATTTCCTCAGTTGTGTCCGACTCTTTGTGACCCCATGGACTATACAGTCCATGGAATTCTCCAGGCCAGAATACTAGAGTGGGTAGCCATTCCCTTCTCCAGGGGATCTTCCCAACTCAGGGATCGAACCTAGATCTCCCGCATTGCTGGCAGATTCTTTTATCAGCTGAGCTATCAGGGAAGCCCGATGCTACCTCTCAAATGACGGGTGCAGGACAAGGCTTCTTTCTTGCCAGAGTCTCAGATTCTTTGTGTCTGATGGTCACGTTCCAACCTGAAGGTCCATATAAGTGATGTCTTCCCCATCCTCTGTGTTATCCACCTCCCAAGAAAAGAGGTTGGGCTAAGAATGCTCTCACTGGAAGGTCAAGTGTGTACCTGGGCAGAACTGATATGGACCCGTTCAACCTCAAAAAAGAGAACGGACTTCTAGCACTTTCCTCATGCAGATGTACAGAGAAAAGCCACAGGGATCATTCTGCCTTCTCTCGCCCTCTCTCCTTAGGAACAAGGTAAAGCCTCTCTTAGTCCTTTTTTGGACCACGGTGTCTATTCAGGCTGCAGATAAGGAATGACTGATGACAAGGGAAGAAGACGACAGGAAGGCTCCAGAGCAGCTGTGTGTGGAAATGAAGGGCAAGAACCCCTCCTTGCTAGGCCCAGAGGCCCTCCCTATGCTGTGTGTGCTAAGTCGATTTAGTCGTGTCCGACCCTTTGCAACCCTATGGACTGTAGCCTACCAGGCTCCTCTATGCATGGGATTCTCCAGGCAAGAATACTGCAGTGGGTTGCCATGCCCTCCTCCAGGGGATCCTCCCAACCCAGGGCTCAAACCCACGTCTCTTCTGTCTCCTGCACTGGCAGGGGGGTCCTTAATCACTAGCGCCACCTGGGAAGCCTCCTTGTACTGTGGGGGCCTCCTTACCCACCCAGGGTAAGCATCTCTATTCATATGATTCTATTCATAATGACTTCAAGAAATAAAGTCATGGCTCTTACCTGGGGGCGGCTTGGCCTGCCAGAAGACATTTGGCAACATGGAGACGTTTTTGATTGCCCAAACCGAAGAGTTGCTACTGGTGTCTAGTGAACAAAGGTCAGGGAAGTTCCTATCCATCCTATAGCACAAGAAAGAATTAGCAAGTGAAAAATGGCAACAGGCCCTTCCCTGGCAGTCCAGTGGTTAAGACTCTGCCTTCCATTGCGGGGGAGCTGCAGGATCGATCCCTGGTCAAGGAGCTAAGATCCTACATGCCTCATGGCCAAAAAACCAAAACATAAAACAGAAGCAATATTGAAACAAATTCAGTTAAAGACTTTAAAAATGGCAACAGTGTTGAGGTTAAGAAAACCTTAGAAAATTAATACATTTTATTTCATTTTATTTTTTCATTTATTTTTATTATTTGGAGGCTAATTACTTTACAATATTGTAGTGGGTTTTGTCATACATTGACAAGAATCAGCCACGGATTTACATGTATTCCCCATCCTGATCCCCCCTCCCACCTCCCTCTCTACCCGATCCCTCTGGGTCTTCCCAGTGCACCAG
This sequence comes from Cervus canadensis, assembly GCF_019320065.1. Classification (NCBI taxonomy): domain Eukaryota; kingdom Metazoa; phylum Chordata; class Mammalia; order Artiodactyla; family Cervidae; genus Cervus; species Cervus canadensis. Next base: position 38,565,491 of record NC_057405.1, on the reverse strand, counting down.
GCCCGAGCACTTGTCTCATGCATCTAACCTGGGCTGGTGATCTGTTTCACCATAGATAATATACATGTTTCGATGCTGTTCTCTCGAAACATCCCACCCTCGCCTTCTCCCACAGAGTCCAAAAGTCTGTTCTGTACTTCTGTGTCTCTTTTTCTGTTTTGCATTTAGGGTTATCATTACCACCTTTCTAAATTCCATATATATGTGTTAGTATGCTGTAATGTTCTTTATCTTTCTGGCTTACTTCACTCTGTATAATGGGCTCCAGTTTCATCCATCTCATTAGAATTGATTCAAATGAATTCTTTTTAATGGCTGAGTAATATTCAAACGGTGTATATGTACCACAGCTTCTTATCCATTCATCTGCTGATGGGCATCTAGGTTGCTTCCATGTCCTGGCTATTATAAACAGTGCTGCGATGAACATTGGGGTGCACGTGTCTCTTTTGGATCTGGTTTCCTCGGTGTGTATGCCCAGAAATGGGGTTGCTGGTCATATGCCAGTTCTATTTCCAGTTTTTTAAAGAAATCTCCACACTGTTCTCCATAGTGGTTGTACTAGTTTGCATTCCCACCAACAGTGTAAGAGGGTTCCCTTTTCTCCACACCCTCTCCAGCATTTATTGCTTGTAGACTTTTGGATAGCAGCCTTCCTGACTGGCGTGTAATGGTACCTCATTGTGGTTTTGATTTGCATTTCTCTGATAATGAGTGATGTTGAGCATCTTTTCATATGTTTGTTAGCCATCTGTATGTCTTCTTTGGAGAAATGTCTGTTTAGTTCTTTGGCCCATTTTTTGATTGGTCATTTATTTTTCTGGAATTGAGCTGCAGGAGTTGCTTGTATATTTTTGAGATTAATCCTTTGTCTGTTGCTTCGTTTGCTATTATTTTCTCCCAATCTGAGGGCTGTCTTTTCACCTTGCTTATAGTTTCCTTTGTTGTGCAAAAGCTTTTAAGTTTCATTAGGTCCCATTTGTTTATTTTTGCTTTTGTTTCTAATATTCTGGGAGGTGGGTCATAGAGGATCCTGCTGTGATTTATGTCAGAGAGTGTGTTGCCTATGTTCTCCTCTAGGAGTTTTATAGTTTCTGGTCTTACATTTAGATCTTTAATCCATTTTGAGTTTATTTTTGTGTATGGTGTTAGAAAGTGTTCTAGTTTCATTCTTTTACAAGTGGTTGACCAGTTTTCCCAGCACCACTTGTTAAAGAGGTTGTCTTTTTTCCATTATATATCCTTGCCTCCTTTGTCGAAGATAAGGTGTCCACAGGTTCATGGATTTATCTCTGGGCTTTCTATTCTGTTCCATTGATCTATATTTCTGTCTTTGTGCCAGTACCATACTGTCTTGATGACTGTGGCTTTGTAGTAGAGTCTGAAGTCAGGCAGGTTGATTCCTCCAGTTCCATTCTTCTTTCTCAAGATTACTTTGGCTATTCGAGGTTTTTTGTATTTCCATACAAATTGTGAAATTATTTGTTCTAGTTCTGTGAAAAATACCGTTGGTAGCTTAATAGGGATTGCATTGAATCTATAGATTGCTTTGGGTAGTATAGCCATTTTGACAATATTGATTCTTCCAATCCATGAACACAGTATGTTTCTCCATCTGTTTGTGCCCTCTTTGATTTCTTTCATCAGTGTTTTATAGTTTTCTATGTATAGGTCTTTTGTTTCTTTAGGTAGATATACTCCTAAGTATTTTATTCTTTTTGTTGCAATGGTGAATGGTATTGTTTCCTTAATTTCTCTTTCTGTTTTCTCATTGTTAGTGTATAGGAATGCAAGGGATTTCTGTGTGTTAATTTTATATCCTGCAACTTTACTATATTCATTGATTAGCTCTAGTAATTTTCTGGTAGAGTTTTTAGGGTTTTCTATGTAGAGGATCATGTCATCTGCAAACAGTGAGAGTTTCACTTCTTCTTTTCCTATCTGGATTCCTTTTACTTCTTTTTCTGCTCTGATTGCTGTGGCCAAAACTTCCAAAACTATGTTGAATAGTAGTGGTGAGAGTGGGCACCCTTGTCTTGTTCCTGATTTTAGGGGAAATGCTTTCAATTTTTCACCATTGAGGGTGATGCTTGCTGTGGGCTTGTCATATATAGCTTTTATTATGTTGAGGTATGTTCCTTCTATTCCTGCTTTCTGGAGAGTTTTAATCATAAATGGGTGTTGAATTTTGTCAAAGGCTTTCTCTGCATCTATTGAGATAATCATATGGTTTTTATCTTTCAATTTGTTAATGTGGTGTATTACACTGATTGATCTGCGGATATTAAAGGATCCTTGCATTCCTGGGATAAAGCCCACTTGGTCATGGTGTATGATTTTTTTAATATGTTGTTGGATTTTGTTTGCTAGAATTTTGATAAGGATTTTTGCATCTATGTTCATCAGTGATATTGGCCTGTAGTTTTCTTTTTTTGTGGCATCTTTGTCTGGGTTTGGAATAAGGGTGATGGTGGCCTCATAGAATGAGTTTGGAAGTTTACCTTCTTCTGCAATTTTCTGGAAGAGTTTGAGTAAGATAGGTGTTAGTTCTTCTCTAAATTTGTGGTAGAATTCAGCTGTGAAGCCATCTGGTCCTGGGCTTTTGTTTGCTGGAGATTTCTGATTACGTTTCAATTTCCTTGCTTGTGATGGGTCTGTTAAGATCTTCTATTTCTTCTTGGTTCAGTTTTGGAAAGTTATACTTTTCTAAGAATTTGTCCATTTCTTCCAAGTTGTCCATTTTATTGGCATAGAGCTGCTGGTAGTAGTCTCTTATGATCCTTTGTATTTCAGTGTTGTCTGTTGTGATCTCTCCATTTTCATTTCTAATTTTGTTAATTTGGTTCTTCTCTCTTTGTTTCTTAATGAGTCTTGCTAATGGTTTGTCAATTTTGTTTATTTTTTCAAAAAAACCAGCTTTTAGCTTTGTTGATTTTTGCTATGGTCTCTTTAGTTTCTTTTGCATTTATTTCTGCCCTAATTTTTAAGATTTCTTTCCTTCTACTAACCCTGGGGTTCTTCATTTCTTCCTTCTCTAATTGCTTTAGGTGTAGAGTTAGGTTATTTATTTGGCTTTTTTCTTGTTTCTTGATGTAAGCCTGTAATGCTATGAACCTTCCCCTTAGCACTGCTTTTACAGTGTCCCATAGGTTTTGGGTTTTTGTGTTTTCATTTTCATTCATTTCTATACATATTTTGATTTCTTTTTTGATTTCTTCTATGATTTGTTGATTATTCAGAAGCGTGTTATTTAGCCTCCATATGTTTGAATTTTTAACAATTTTTTTTCCTGTAATTGAGATCTAATCTTACTGCACTGTGGTCAGAAAAGATGACTGGAATGATTTCAATTTTTTTGAATTTACCAAGACTAGATTTGTGGCCCAAGATGTGATCTATTCTGGAGAAGGTTCCATGTGCACTCGAGAAAAAGGTGAAGTTGATTGTTTTGGGGTGAAATGTCCTATAGATATCAACTAGGTCTAGCTGGTCCATTGTGTCATTTAAAGTTTGTGTTTCCTTTTTAATTTTCTGTTTAGTTGCTCTATCCATAGTTGTGAGTGGGGTATTAAAGTCTCCCACTATTATTGTGTTACTATTAATTTCCTCTTTCATACTCATTAGAGTTTGCCTTACATATTGCAGTGCTCCTATGTTGGGTGCATATATATTTATAATTGTTATATCTTCTTCTTGGGTTGATCCTTTGATCATTATGTAGTGTCCTTCTTTGTCTCTTTTCACAGCCTTTATTTGAAAGTCTATTTTATCTGATATGAGTATTGCTACTCCTGCTTTCTTTTGGTCTCCGTTTGCGTGAAATATTTTTTTCCAGCCCTTCACTTTTAGTCTGTATGTGTCTCTTGTTTTGAGGTGGGTCTCTTGTAGACAGCATACATAGGGGCCTTGTTTTTGTATCCATTCAGCCAGTCTTTGTCTTTTGGTTGGGGCATTCAACCCATTTACATTTAAGGTAATTATTGATAGGTGTGGTCCCGTTGCCATTTACTTTGTTGTTTTGGGTTCACGTTTATACAGCCTTTCTGTGTTTCCTGTCTAGAGAAGATCCTTTAGCATTTGTTGAAGAGCTGGTTTGGTGGTGCTGAATTCTCTCAGCTTTTGCTTGTCTGTAAAGCTTTTGAATTCTTTCATATCTGAATGAGATCCTTTCTGGGTATAGTAATCTAGGTTGTAGGTTATTCTCTTTCATTACTTTAAGTATGTCCTGCCATTCCCTTCTGGCCTGGAGGGTTCCTATTGATAGATCAGCTGTTATCCTTATGGGAATCCCTTTGTGTGTTATTTGTTGTTTCTCCCTTGCTGCTTTTAATATTTGTTCTTTGTGTTTGATATTGTTAATTTGATTAATATGTGTCTTGGGTGTTCGCCTTGGGTTTATCCTGTTTGGGACTCTCTGAGTTTCTTGGACTTGGGTGGCTATTTCCTTCCCCATTTTAGGGAAGTTTTCAGCTATTATCTCCTCGAGTATTTTCTCATGGCCTTTCTTTTTGTCTTCTTCTTCTGGGACTCCTATGATTCAAATGTTGGGGCATTTCACATTGTCCCAGAGGTCCTGAGGTTGTCCTCATTTCTTTTGATTCTTTTTTCTTTTTTTCATCTCTGCTTCATTTATTTCCACCATTTTATCTTCTACCTCACTTATTCTATCTTCTGTCTCTGTTATTCTACTCTTGGTTCCCTCCAGAGTGTTTTTGATCTCATTCATTGCATTATTCATTTTTAATTGTCTCTTTTTTATTTCTTCTAGGTCTTTATTAAACAATTCTTGTATCTTTTCAATCTTTGTCTCCAGGCTATTTATCTGTAACTCCATTTTGTTTTCAAGATTTTGGATCATTTTTATTATCATTATTCTAAATTCTTTTTCAGGTAGATTCCCTATCTCCTCCTCTTTTGTTTGACTTGGTGGGCATTTTTCATGTTCCTTTACCTGTTGGGTATTTCTCTGCCTTTTCATCTTGTTTAGGTTGCTTTGTCTGGAGTGGGCTTTCTGTATTCTGGTGGTCTGTGGTTCCTTTTTATGGTGGAGGTTTCACCCAGTGGGTGGGGTTGGACGATTGGCTTGTCAAGGTTTCCTGGTTAGGGAAGCTTGTGTCAGTGTTCTGGTGCGTGGAACTGGATTTCTTTTCTCTGGAGTGCAATGGAGTGTCCAGTAATGAATTTTGAGATAGGTCTATGTGTTAGGTGTGACTTTGGGCAGCCTGTATGTTGACACTCAGGGCTATGTTCCTGCGTTGCTGGAGAATTTGTGTGGTATGTCTTGCTCTGAAACTTACTGGCTCTTGGGTGGTGGTTGGTTTCAGTGTAGGTATGGAGGCTTTTGGACGGTCTCCTATTACTTAACGTTCCATGTAGTCAGGAGTTTTCTGGTGTTCTCAGGTTTTGGGCTTAAGTCTCCTGCCTCTGGATTTCAGTTTTATTCTTCCAGTAGTCTCAAGACTTCTCCAACTACACAGCACTGATTATAAAACTTCTAGGTTAATGGTGAAAAGATTCTCCACTGTGAGGGACACCCAGAGAGGTTCACAGAGTTACATGAAAAAGAGGAGAGGGAGGAGGGAGACAGAGATGAGCAGGAGGCGAAAAAGGGGGACTCAAGAGGAGAGAGACAGATTTACACAGTTATCTGTTCCAAAGTGTTCTCCATAGCCCAGACACCCACAAAGATTCACAGAATTGGATTGGGAAGAGAAGGGGAAAGGAGGAAATAGAGGTGTTCTGAGGTAGAAAACAGAGAGTCAAAAGTGGGAGAGAGTAATCAACACACTCCTGAATAAAAATGGGAACTGAATATTGGATTCTTAAATGTCCAAAATTTATATCACATACTGAAAAAAAAAGATTAAAAATCTAGAGTAGAGGTTAGACTCTTAAAAATACAATATTAAAAACAAAAACAAAAACACAAAATATTTTAGAAATATATATGAAGTTCAGTTTAAAAATAGGGCTTCTCTTTTTTTTTTTGCAAGGTTATAGTGAAATGAAAATCAAAATTAAGAAGTAGTAGAGGAGTAACAGACAACTTTAAAAGAAAATAAGAGAAAAAGAAAAGAAAAAAGAAAACAAGGAAAAAATTTTTTTTTCCTAATTAAAAAAATCATAAAAATATATGAAAATGAAAGTTAAGGAGTAATGGGGGAGTAATAGGGAATTTTAAAAGAAAATAAAGAGAAAAAAGAAAAGAAAAAAAAGGTAAAAATATATCTAGGAATTTCTCTGGAGCTGTTGTGGTCAGTGTGGGTTCGGTTCAGTTTCAGATAGCTCCTCGTTCCAGCTTACACTTCTCAATATCTACAGGCCCCTTCCGGTGTAGTCGGTGTTATCTACAGGGATTTTGATCTGTTGCACCGGTCCCTTCTGAAGCGGTTCCCTTTGTTTATTTGGCTTCTGTTTGCCGGCCTCTTCAGTGCCTAATTTCCGCCCTGACACAGGCGGGCGGAGGTGGTCTCTTATTCAGGTTGCTAGTTCCATCGCGCTGCGGGGAGGGGCAGGCGCTGCTTTCTCCGTCTGTGCTGCTCAGGCTCCTGGCTGCTCTATATGGAGCGGGCCCTGCGCTGCGCACAGTTCCAGCCCTCGGGTGTTCCACAAAAGCGTGGAACAAAAAGCTGCACCTGCGTTTTGTGCCTTCCCCATCAGAGCGGCTCAGGCAACCAGGGGCTTGATGGGCGCACTCTCCCCGGGTGCAGCGCGCCTTCTCCCCTCCATGGTCCCAGTCTCAGTTTCCGCCCGCGCCGGTCGGGTGCCTGCGCCCTGTGTCTCGCCGCGACCCTCCCGGCGGATGTCGACCATCCAGAATCTCAGGAGGTCTTTGATTAGAAACTGGAGGCCTGTTTGCAGTGCCGTAGGGGATGCGGTCCTTGGGGCCGAGCCTGCCCCTTTCCCCTCCCCCCTGCCTCCAGCCTCCCGCGGGGCTGGGCTAGTCCGCAGCCGGCCAGCTTTTCTCTGGACTTGCTCAGACCCTTTGTTCTGCAAACGGCCGGCAGTGTGTTCGGGCCGGTTAATTTTCTCTCTCTCTTTTGCTGTCCCACAGTGTAAGTTGGTATCTCACGAAAGCTCCCTCTGATTGCCCTCAGGACACTCAGGCCCGGTCCTTACCCTAAGCAATGCCGCCGGCTCCTCTCCGTTCCGCCCCCACTTGCTGGTGGCGGATGCGGGCGTCTGGGGTACTTTTCTGCTGGGAGTTGCTTTTAGGCACGTAATCTGAGGGTTTTATTTATTTTTCCTCCCAGTCAGGTTGCCCTCCAAGATTCAAAAATTTCCCCCAGACCTGCCAGTGCGAGGGTTTCCTGATGTTTGGAAACTTCCTCTATTAAGACTCCCTTCCCGGGATGGGTGTCCGTCCCTAGCTCTTTTGTCTCTCTTTTTATCTTTTATATTTTGTCCTACCTCCTTTCGAAGACAATGGGCTGCTTTTCTGGGCGCCTGATGTCCTCAGCTGACGATCCGAAGTTGTTTTGTGAAGTTTGCTCTGCATTCAATTGTTCTTTCGGTGAATTTGTAGGGGAGAAAGTGGCCTCCCCGTCCTATTCCTCTGCCATCTTGGCTCCTCCAATTAATACATTTTAAATGTATTTTAGAGATTGCTAATTTAAAATGATTCTACATTTTAAAGCTTTAAAGTCTAAAGGAGTAAGTTTTAGTATTTGTGTATACTAATCCTCAGGGTACAATTAAATAATATGCCTCTTTTCAATGGAAAAAAAGCACCTTTATCCTCTAAATTCTCTGAACATCTATGCATAATTTATGACCCAGAGACTACATTTAGAAATTTTGGAGAAACTTAGAAAAAGCAAAATCTGCACACTAGGTTTTTTGTAAAAGATTTTATATAGTATGACCAATTTATTGAGGAGTTTTTGAGGGATAAACATATCTCATATGGGGTACAAGGGAATTCATTGATATTTTCATACACCTTTTGGAAGGATGGGAAATTCAAGGTGATACTCATTCTATCCTAACATTTCTCAAAACTATTTGGACATCAGAGTTCCCCATGGGATTGTCAGGGCCAAGTCTTCTTTGCTCTGCTGGGAGGAGGGAAGGACAGGGTAAGATGCACAGATAGACCTATGTCTAAGCTCTCCTTCATACTTCTCTTCCTTCCCCAACTCCCCTGGAAGGAGGGACAGAAAATCCTTGCTTTGTCTGCTCACATTTCTTTTTCATTATGTTCTGTTTACCCAGGTGGTGACTTTTCAATCTGACAGCTCAAATTTTCATATCCTTTAAGTATTTAAATTTTAGTTTCAACCACAAGCTTTAGCATCAGATAGACTTAGGTTGAAATTGTGACTTTACCATATTTCAGGTATCTGTGCTTGATTTTACCCTCTAGGAACAATGATAATTATTAGTAATAATTATAGTGAATATATGTCCGTGTGGGTGTGTGTGTGTGTGTGTGTGTACATATTAATATATTCATCTTCAGATACTGTGGACAGTTTCTATTCTCAATCTTGGAAGCATATCAATATTACCTAGAAAGCTTTCAGTATTACCCAGAGAGCTTTCAAATCTAAACGTCTGCAGAGTGGGAGCCAGGTGGTCAGAAATATTTAAAAGCCCCTTCCCTGTGTTGTGAGGGTGAATCAGCGGCTGGGAAACACTGCTCTGGTCCCAGAGGATGGGAGGGAAAGAACATATTAATTAATGCTGCAGAGAACATCCTGCCACAAAATGCCACAAATACCGAAACTCAGGCTCAGAGGGGCACAGAAGCTTGCCTCCAGTTACATGTGCGTGTGCGCTTGGTCACTTCAGTCGTGTCAGGCTCTTCGCGATCCCATAGACTGAGCCCGCCAAGCTCCTCTGTCCATGGGGTTCTCCAGGCAAGAATACTGGAGTGGGTTGCCCTGCCCTCCTCCAGAGGATCTTCCTGACCCAAGGACTGAACCAGCATCTCCTGCATCTCCTGCATTGCAGGTGGATTCTTTCCCACTGAGCCACTGAGGAAGCCCCCTCCAGTTACATAACTAGTACTTTTCATCAAAAGTGCTTTCATCAAAAGGCATCAAAAGCATGTTCTAAATGACCCAATCAAAAAATGGGCCAAAGAACTAAACAGACATTTCTCCAAAGACATACAGATGGCTAACAAACACTTGAAAAGATGCTCAACGTCATTCATTATCAGAGAAATGCACATCAAAACCACAATGAGGTACCATCTCGCACTGCTCAGAATGGCTACTATCAAAAAGTCTACAAATAATAAATGCTGGAGAGGGTGTGGAGAAAAGGGAACCCTCTTACACTGTTGATAGGAATGCAAACTAGTACAGCCGCTATGGAGAACAGTGTGGAGATTCCTTAAAAAACTGGAAATAGAATTGACATATGACCCAGCAATCCCCCTGCTGGGCATACACACCCAGGAAACCGGAATTGAAAGGGACACGTGTACCCCAGTGATCATCTCAGCACTGTTTACAAAAGCCAGGACATGGAAGCAACCTAGATGTACATTGGCAGAAGAATGGATAAGAAAGCTGTGGTATATATACACAATGGAATATTACTCAGCTATTAAAAAGAATGTATTTGAGTCAGTTCTAGTGAGGTGGATGAAACTGGAGCCTATTATACAGAGTGAAGTAAGTTAGAAAGAAAGTCACCAACACAGTATATTAATGCGTATATATGGAATTTAGAAAGATGGCAAAGTGAAGTTGCTCAGTCATGTCCAACTCTTATCAACCCCATGGACTATAGACTACCAGGCTCCTCAGTCCATGGAATTTTCCAGGCAAGAGTACTGGAGTGGGTTGCCATTTCCTTCTCCAGGGGATCTTCCCTATTCAGGGCTTTACCCTCTGAGCCTGTAACAATGACCCTATATGCTAGACAGCAAAAGAGACACAGATGTAAAGAACAGACTTTTGGACTCCGTGGGAGAAGGCAAGGGTGGGATGATTTGATAGAATAGCATTGAAACATGTATATTACCATATGTTAAATAGATTACCAGTCCAAGTTCGATGCATGAAACAGTGCGCTCAAAGCCGGTGCACTGGGATGACCCAGAGGGATGGGATGGGGAGGGAGGTGGGAGGGGGTTTCGGGATGGGGAACACATGTACACCCATGGCTGGTTCATGTCAATGTATGGCAAAAATCACCACAGTATTGTAAAGTAATTAGCCTCCAATTAAAATAAATCAATTAGTTTTTTTAAAAAAGCATCTTCTTCAGTGTATTAGTAAGGATCACGGTCAGAGTGGCATAATTTATCTGCCCTTTCCTATTTGTACCTCAAACTTCTCTGCTCTGCCCATCTCCCAAGGTCTCCCTCAGCCGGGTCCGAGTGTGCTCTGGGGAGTTTTAAGTGACCCAGGAACTTATTTAGGCAAGACTGTTAGTATACCATCCCTCCGTACACATAAGATTCCCACTGCATCTCCACCTCTGAAGAAAGATCAATTGTGGAGGAGTGAACAGGTTTTCATTAATCAAACACACACCTATTGTTTTCCAGGTGGATTATCTATAAAGAATACAATGGTGAAGATGGCTGTTTCCTTAGCTTTAAAGAAGTGAAGAAAATTCACCATTCTAAGTGCCAAGAAAAAGGAAGACGTAAACACAATCTCCCTTGACTAAACCATTAACCTAGTTAATTCCTCCATCCTTCAAGACTCAGCAGAGGCAAGCATCCTCAAAGAAACCTTCCTTTGTCTCCTCCTCCATCTGAGTTAGGAGAGCTCCCTTATTTGCCCAGGTGCATACTTGGCTTAACTCTGGCACGGGACCTATTATACTGCACTGCTTTATAGAGCATCTGCCTTCTCATGAGTCCATGAACTCCCTGGGTAAAAAGGATCATGCCTCTTAATGTATCTTTAGTATCTAGCACAGTCCTTGGCACATAGAAGAGCTTCAGTAGCTGTTTCTGAATCAATATCAATATTTTCTTATTATGAACAGTGATAGAAGACATCAAGAGGGCAGACTTTAACATTTTGTAAATCAGAAAAATGAGTCAGAGCTTAGAAGAAGTTTAGATGACTCAAGGTGGAAAGTCATTATCTATTTTTAGCTCCTTTTAACTGCTAGAAGTCAACTCTAACCTGTTGTTTAATCTCCAGGGTAGAGAGGACCGGAACAATGAAATAGGCTCTAAAAAGTTATTTAATCACCGATTCTGATTCATCCTTTGGCGCATCCTTGTTAGCTATCACCAAAAACCATTTAAAAGCCATGCTTGGTGTTCTATTGAGGAATTTTAATGGCAATGATTACAAATCAGGGACCTCTTCAATATAACAAGAGACACTGATGTGTTTATACATGTTCCAGGCAATTATGAGTGTTCCTCTTTCAAGCAAAAAAATGTCTCTCTTTAATGTTTATTAGACTATATTCTGAGAGTAACTATAGAACCTACTAGTTAATTGTTGATTCAATAAATCATTTTATAGCTATTTTATAAGGCTCTTTGGCAGGCAACGAGAGGCTCAATGTAAAGACCCACCACATTGGCAATGCAGGAGACCTGGGTTCAATCCCTGGGTCAGGAAGATTCCCTGGAGAAGGAAATGGCAACCCACTTGCCTAGAAAATTCGACCGACATAGGAGCCTGGTGGGCTACAGTCCACGGAGTCACAAAGAGTCGGACACGACTGAGTGACTAACACTTTCACACTTTTAATATGAGAGACCCACGCTGGACCCTGACAGACTTTCCCATCTAAGAGAGGACAAAACAACAACAACAACAACTGAGCAACACAGCAAATCATTCAAGACGAAATGTAAGTCAACACTACATTGTATTTTGCAGATGAAGGTGGTATAGATGGGAGGAAGAGATACCGAGACAGCTAAAGATCTGAGGAGGTGCAGCAGGAGCTGATATTTCTTAGTGCCTGCCATGCTTTCTGGTCACATTGCCAGGTCAGGCCAGGCTAGGAACAGAAATGTAAATTTCTAGTCTTTTGTCTCAAAAATGTGACTGCTTCATCAACCTACAGGTACAGCCCATGGGCTTCAGATTAGAAAAATTGATGCTTTTTATTGGCAGATTCTGTATCTGTGAATTTGCCTCCCTATGAAAATGTGTGATACCAGAATCAATAGAGCGCTTTCATGGTCCCTCCTGGACAAGGGCAGAGTCCTGAAAAAGTTAGGGGGACTGGTATATACGTCCTGGCAAAGGAATCAAAAGGCTAACCACCACCTTTTTGTTTCAGCTCTCAGATGGTACACAAGTGCCCTTCTCACAGACTACAATGAAGGCTACTATGAAGGCTAGTTCTACTATTTAAAAAGGCCTCCATGCCTAGTTGATGGTATAGTGGTGAACATAGCTGCCTTCCAAGCGGTAGACCTGGGTTCAATCCCCAGCCAATGCAGCAGGCTGGTCTTTGGGGCTTCCCAGGTGGTGCTAGTGGTAAAGAACCCACCTGCCAATGCAGGAGACTAAGAGACCTGGGTTCAATCCCTGGGTTGGGAAGATCCCCTGGAGAAGGGCATGGCAATCCACTCCAGTATTCTTGCCTGGAGAATCCCATGGACAGAGGAGCCTGGTGGGCTAAGGTCCTAGCTAAGGGCTAGGGTCGCAGAGTCTGACACAGCTGAAGGGACTTAGCACTCATGCATGCATGCACCAAGCCTAGTGCTAAAGAGCTGTGGGGTATCCTAAGTGCCTGAAGGCTGTCTGTGCCTTAGAGAGAAATGCAGATATTGAATAAGCTTCAGAAGTTCTATTCAATTCTGCTAACTTAAATAAGCTTAATAATGCTGTGGGCTGGGGGAGTTCAATATTAGTGAGTGAACAGTATGTAGTAAATAAAGTATTTTTAAACAGAAACACACATCAGACAAAGTTATATACTAACAAGTTGACAAAAAAGTATTGAGTCCAGAGGGTCAGAGGAGCCTCCCACTGAACACACATCAGACAAAGTTATATACTAACAAGTTGACAAAAAAGTATTGAGTCCAGAGGGTCAGAGGAGCCTCCCACTGTATTTCCACCAGAAGGAAGGATCCCTCATTGTAAAGCCCCTTTCCTTTCTCTCTTCAGAGCATTGTCCCCCTATGCTGCAAGCCCATGGATCTAGCCATTGGCCAGCAATGGAATTCATAAGAAACTGTCCCATAAATACACACATACCCTTTCATCTCCAGTATTCTGACAGCATAATTGATACCCTTTTCCTTGATTTAAACGTACACATAATTTTACCTCACATGTTCCGTTGGCATAGATTCCAGAGCCACCGAACCACTAGAGTGTATAAGGGTCGCTGTTTAATGATTTATCAATATTCAGGTCTATGAACCGGCAGACGATTCTGACGATTATTTACATGGACCTCGGTGATACCCAAAAGAAAAATGCTTTTATGTTTGTGGATTATTTCAATGAACTATAGAAAGTGGGTATCAAAAAAATGTATTTAAAAAAAAAAAAAAACAACTGAAGGCACCTCGGACCTGCTTCAGACATCACCGGGCGGAGCACGCGCCCTGAGCCCGGAGCGCGCGCCCCCGGCCCAATGCCCGAATCGGCCGGCAGGTGGCGCCCAGCGGTGGGCTGCACCCCCGCGCGGTCTGGGCCAGGTAGACTGGAAGGGGCGGAGGTAACCGGGAGCGGGCAGCGGAGGCCGCCCGGCGTCCCCCACCCGCTCCACGCCTCGCTCGCTACACGCGTGCGGGGAGAGGACGCGGCCAGCTGCCTTCCGAGCTCCTGCGCCGCCGCTGTTTCTCCGCCAGGCGCCGGGCGTCCCCGCCACTCTCAGTCCGAAGTCGGCCACCATGGAGGCGCAGGCTCAAGGTGAGTGGTCGCCGATCGCCCCGAGGGTCAGGCCCTGGGGCTCCCAAAGGCCCTTTCCCCGCAGCACCTAACTTTGCTCCCCGGCCGAGCGGATGGGTGACCTCAGCCCATGTGTCCACCACTCTACTCCTCCCCGCGCCTGCGGGACAATTCCTGCTCCCCCAAACTCAGGATGTGCTGTGGGCTGGGGACCAGTGGAGAGGACCCTCGACAGGAAACTAGCCCCGGGATTGCTCGACTTCTTTCCCGGCCAGTCGCGCTCACGCTTCCCACACCTCGCGGGCGCCCGCGGGACCTGTTGGGCAGGTCCGGAGAACCCCTTTCGTCCCCTTCTCCCCGCGGGGAGTAGGGAGGGGACGCGACGACTCCTGCGGTACACGGTGGGTTCGCGTCCTGCACCCCCCGAATCCCGGGCTGAGCGCAGCGCGCGCCGAGGGGCTGGCTCCGCGGAGACCCCGGGTCTCCCGGACACGCGAGGGGTTTGCGGCGCGGAGACCTGCCTTCTGAGGCGCCGGAGTGCGTTACCCGCCGGCTGATCTTCGCAGCTTGACGCGAGGGTCCTGGTTTCCTTCGATCGGGGGGCGACCTCTGTCTCCCTTGGCGCGCGGGGCCTTCGAGCTCCGCGGGTCGCTGGCTCCAGGAGCCCGAGAGGGCTTCGCCGAGGGCAGCCTGGTGTCTTGAGGTCGCCAGCAGAGAAGGGTTAGGGAATCCCGGTGGAATCGTGCCAGAATGGAAGTAAATGGAATGTGTAAAGAAGCAGAGATGGACGAATGTGGAGCAGGAGACTGGTGGGAAGTCTCTGACTCTGTAGAGTCTCTCTTGCGAGCAATGCAGAGAAGGAATGGATGAGGAGTTCAGCCTTTTTCAGGCTTTAGAACAATCATCACCACCTTTCTTCCACGAGAAATTCTATGTAGGCTTTTAAATCAAATAAGAGCCCCGTTTAAAGAATTTAAAAAAGGAAGAAGAGGTTCACGACCCTATGTGCTTAAGTGTCCTACATGAGAGAGACTTGGCAGATGCTGGGTCTGGAGTCACCCAACAGGTTTGGCTGCCAGGCTTACAATGGTCTGAACAGTACGAACCATTCTCATTCTTTCCATCAGCCAAGATTTTGTCCATAAAGCTGTTGCTTGCAGTATTTTTCTTCCACTATCTATCTAAATGGGAAAGGAGAATTCAACCAAGGGTGGGGAATTTTTGTATGTGTGCTCAGTCGTGTTGGACCCTTTGCAACCCCATGAACTGTAGCCCACCAAGCTCCACTGTCCATGCAATTTTCCAGGCAAGATACTGGAGTGGGTTGCCATGCCCTCTTCCAGGGGAAATTTCTCAACTCAGGGATCGACCCTTCATGTCTTGTGTCTCTTGTACTGGCTGGCAGATTCTTTATGCCTGTGCCTCCTGGGAAGCCCCTGGGGAGCTTCTTAGTTTAATTCAAAAGTTGAGATCAGGTCAGAGGCCTTCACTCCTAAACTGAAGCAGGTAGGAACAGCTGGAGCTTTCCAACCTGCTTTGCCAGTGAGAATCATTTGCAGTTTTAAATACAGGCCCTGGCCCATTCCAGATCCAGCAAACTGGAATCTCTGGGGCCTGGGCCTGGGTTTATTTGAAGGCTTCCCAAGTGAATCTGTTATTCAGTGAGGTTGGAGAGAAAAACTACAGCACGTAGGAAACATGCATCAGACTGGACCCACCAGTGTTATCCGTTTGCTTTACTTGTGAGATTTACTTAACAAACACTCCAGTGCTTTCCTTTGCCAAGCACTGTGCTAGGCGGAACAAACATGGCCTGGATCCCTGCTTTGTGACATTTATAGTGTAGGAAGAGACGGGCATTAATTTGAGAGTTATTTGATAACTAAATGGAAAAATTGCAACCATCTAACTGATAAGAAGAGGACCACAGTGTCGTGAGAGCCTGAAGGAGGCTCCCAGCCTAGTCAAGTAGTGAAGTGAAGTCGCTCAGTCGTGTCCAACTCTCTGCAACCCCATGGACTGTAGCCTACCAGGCTCCTCCGTCCATGGGTTTTCCCAGGCAAGAATCCTGGAGTGGGTTGCCAGTGAGGGCCTGAAGAAAGCTCTCAGCCTAGCAGGTGACAGTCAACCCAGCAGAGTTTGCTCACTGCGTCCCTGTTTCTACTCTTTGTGCTTTACATGGGTTGACTCACTGCTTCATAGCAGTTCCATGAGCTAGGTAGTGTGGTCCTTCCCATTCTCCAGAAAGGAAACAAGCCAGACATGTAAATCCCTTGTGACACCAAGTATATAATATTGCAGAGTGGATGCTGTGAAGGCCCACTCCCCACGCAAAGCCTACCACTTTCAGAAGAGAACTAAAACTTAAGTCCCTACCTGCTCTTCCTCTCTTTGGCCCCCTCTGCCTCTTCTCCCCTTCATGGGAAGCCCTCCTAGGGAGACTGGATTAGGGTAAAGGTCAGCCAGGGGGACAAAAGTAAATAGAGTTAAGAGATACTTGGGAAGAAAAAAATGGTAACTTGGATTGGCTGTGAAGGATGGCGGTGTCAAGGATGACTTTCAACTTTATAGTTTTACAATCAGGTGGATGATATTTGCCCCTTAAATTCTCATCTTCCCAGTACATTTTCAGACTTTTTTTTTTTTTTTTTTTGGTCAGTTAAGAAGCAGACATATTCTTTAAGACATATTCTTTAAGAATGAAACGTTTGACAAAATGTTCATGGTTTATATTAAAGAGATCTTCTTTCCATTTGGTGCATTTCTCTGGCTAAATAATTGCCTCTCAGATTCTAAGGGAGTCCTGTAGTTTCCTAAACGCAAGCTGCTATCCTCAGCACTGTTTGTTTTAGAATTATCTAGAGTGGGGATGGCTTATCTTTCTGCCCCTTGATCTAGAGAAAAGCAAACATGAATGAGGTTAAGTGGTCAGTGCTATTGAGATGTCCTCAGGTATTTTATAGTACCTCTTCCTGGAGGAGGGGATGGCAACCCACTCCAGTATTCTTGCCTGGTGAATCCCACGGACAGAGGAGCCTGGGGGTTCCAGTCCATGGGGTTACAGAGTCAGACAGGACTGAAGTGACTCAGCATGCACTTTATAGTACAGATGCTATGGACTTCGTTTGCACACAAATCTCCATAAATGCAGTAGTGGGTCTTAGAAGTAAAATGCTGCTGTTAGGTTCTTTGACTTTGTAGAAGAACAGATTACTTCCAACAAAACAGGAAGACATTCTGGGAAGTTGGCAGAAGGAAAAACATAGAAGTGGGGCTAGGAACAATTCCATGAGGCAAGGCTGGAGAACTGTGTGCAGTGAGAGGCCCACAAGAGGCTAGTGTTGCCAGTTGTTTTGCTGGTACTAGAGAATTTTGCTTTAATAAAATTGATATATTAGAGAGAGAATTTATTTTGGAATGTAGCACTTTTCTGAAACATATGGCAGCCCTTTAAAGAAGGTTCCTGATCTTTTCATATTTCATTATGAAATGAAATATTTCATATTTCATTATCTTTTTGCCTTTCATATTTCATTACTCTAGAAATTAACTTTTTGTTTTTTCCAATGTCTTGAATGTTAAAAGGAAAAAATTTCGCTTAATACTTGCATGTATTCAGAATAATAATTGTATTAGTGTCCTATGATTGCTGTAACAAATTATTACAAATATAGTGGCTTAAAACAACAGAAATGTATTCTCTCACAGTTCTGGAGGCTTGAAGTCCAAAATTACCATCGCTGGACCAGAATTAGGGTGTCAGCAATGCTTCGATCTTTCTGGATGCTCTCAGAAATACTTTTTCCTCGCCTCCTCCAGCCACTGGCCGCATCTCTTCAGTCTCTGCCCTTGTGGTCCCGTCGCCTTCTCTTCTATCAGATCTCCCTCTGTTACTCTTATAAGAATATTTGTGATATTTCATTTAGAGCTCACCTGGAGAGTCTAAGATAACCTTCCCATCCCAAGATTCTTTTCCCATTAAAGGTAATATTTACAGGCCCCAGGGACCAGGACCTGATATCTTTGGGGGCCAATATTCAGCCAATTACAGTAACTATTTTTTATATTCAGACATTCTATTCAGGAGAATTCTCAGAAGTCCATGAATGACTTCAAGTAATATATGTCAGATTAAGCCTGTTTGCAGATTCCATTAAAGTGAAATGTCATGTTTATCTTACGTTCCTCTTTGCTCACAGGGCATTTGTTTGGACTCATCTTGTTCCAGGAAGAAGTCAGGGCACTTTATACAGACAAATGAAACACAGGAAGATAATGTAAGTTAGATGAAAGAAAACAAACAGATAAGAGCAGAAAATACAGCGAAGAATGAGCTCTAGAAAAAATGAATACAGTTATATCCTTTTTATTAATATTCCATGCAAACAAATTCTTGCTTTGTAAGCAAAGCATATTATTGTTTTTTGACAAAACAGTAAAATAATCCCTTCTCTCTCAAAGAGCAAGAGGTTAACTTAAGTCTCTTATATTGTAGGGATCAGATTACGCAAAGAAAAAGAAATCTGTTTCCCACATTTCAGGCTGTATAATCGTAAACCTCAAACTATGGAAGCTAGGTATTATACCTTTTGATTTATGACTTTGATTTATGACTATGATTATGACTTTGATTTATGACTTTAAAAAATATTATAAAGAGTATTCTTACTGTCTTCAAAGCTACTTTCTACTGTTTTACTTTCCCTCTAAATACAAATTTTAAAGTAGGTAGTGATGTGTATATAAGATAAAGTCAACCATTTGTAACAAATCATATACTGTTAGGCTTCCCTGATGGCTCAGTGGTAAAGAATCCACCTACCAGTGTAGGAGACACAGGTTTGATCCCTGGACTGGAAAGATACCCTGGAGAGGGAGATGGCAACCCACTCCCGTATGCTTGCCCGGGAAATCCCATGGACAGAGGAGCCTGGCAGACTACTGGTTCATCGGGTCACAAAAGAATCAGACACAGCTTGGTGATTAAACAGCAGCATGTACTGTTGTTGCAATTAAATTTTTTATAAAATGGAGTCACATGAAACATAGATATTATGTTGTTGTCATTGTTGTTCAGTTGCTAAGCTGTGTCCAACTCTTTGTGACCGCATGGACTGCATGCAGCATGCCAGGTTCCTCTGCCCTCCACTATCTCTAGGAGTTGGCTCAAATTTATGTCCATTGAGATGGTGATGCTATCTAACCATCTCATCCTCTGCCACCTCCCTCTCCTTTTGCCTTCAGTCTTTCCTAGCATGAGGGTCTTTTCCAAGGAGTCGACTCTTCGTATCAGGTGACCAAAGTATTGGAGCTTCACCTTCAGCATCAGTCCTTCCAATGAATATTCAGGAGTGATTTCCTTTAGGATTGACTGGTTTGATCTCCTTGCAGTCCAAGGGACTCTCAAGACTTCTCTCCAGTACTACAGTTCAAAAGCATCAACTCTTTAGTGCTCAGCCTTCTTTATGGTCTAGCTTTATGGTTTTTATGGTCTAACTCTCATATCCATACATGACTGCTGAGAAAACCATAGCTTTGACTATATGGACTTTTGTCAGCAACGTGCTTCTTAACATGCTGTCTAGGTTTGTCATAGCTTTCCTTCCAAGGAGCAAACTTATTTTAATTTCATGGCTGCAGTCATTGTCTGCAGTGATTTTGGAGTCCAAGAAAATAAAATCTGTCACTGTTTCCACTTTTTCCCCATCTATTTGCCGTGAAGTGTTGGGACTGGAAACCATGTGTCTTTAATGTTGAGTTTAAAGTCAGCTTTTTCACTCTCTTCTTTCACCCTCATCAAGAGGCTCTTTATTTCCTGTTCACTTTCTACCATTAGAGTTGGTATCATCTGCATATCTGGACATTTCTCACGGCAGTCTTGATTCCAGCTTGTGATTCATCCAGCTCAGCATACTAGAAGCTATTTTGAATTGCATTCCCTAATATATGCCTTGTTTTCTTAATACTTTTTGACAGGCAGAATTTGAGAAGTTGCTTCAAAAAACTTAGAAGTAAATGAGTCCATTTTTCTGGTCAATCAGAAGATTCGGTACTTGGTGTTAATATGTTGTCTCATGTATTCTTCACAACACAACCTTTGAACTAAATCTGCATTTTTATACTATGGAACTGAGACTGAGCAGTCTCGCTTACTTCCTCTAATTTACCAGCCAGTGTGTATGCTGAGTGGCTCAGTCATATCCGACTCTTTGCAACACCATGGACCATAGCCTGCCATGCTCCTCTGGGCATGAGATTTCCCAGGCAAGAATACTGGAGTGGGTTGCCATTTCCTTCTCCAGGGGATCTTCCCCAGCCAGGGATCAAACTCTTGTCTACTACATTACAAGCAGATTCTTTATCCTCTGAGCCACCAGCGAAGCCTAGGGAAATAAGTAAATAATAAATAAGTACTTTGGCAACTATCCTTTAAAATGTGTAAATCATCTATACTTAAAAACTGGCAATTGGAGAAAAGAGGGTGGCAGCCCCAGTTACCAGTCTGGCGTCGCTCTCCACATATGCGAATGTTCGTCATTGCTGCAGTTCTGGAATGTCCCCAGCAACACTGTGAAGCCATCTCCTAAACTGAGTCAGGATGCAGTTAAGAGGACATGAAGGATGACCCTAAACTGTGGATTTCCAAGCCTGTCATTCTATTTGTCATTGAATGTTTGTGCAATGAAGTGTAATTTCTTTAAAATCTATGCATTAAATTAAGAATCATTATTAATGCACCAGAGAAGGCAGCAGAACATTTTAATGAATTTGAGTTGGCTAAAAGCAAGCTTTGGGTCCTCAAGGAAAGATGAATTTTAAATAGTTTCTCACAGTGTGAGTCGTTTATAAATGTTGCATTTTGATGCAGAGCATGTGAAAGTCCCAGAATAAAACCACAAATCTCCAAGAATACCCCTTTATTGCCAACCTATTACTTCTTCCTCAGAAGACAAAAATCCGATGCTTGGCTATTTGTGCTGTAGCCAAATGATGTACCACGTACCAAAAACGTGTGTATATATATGTTACATCTCTAGAGTTATATCTAGTTATTTGCACCTTACACAAACATTTTCTCTGACGTATATCTAAAACGCAGAATCCACCAAGCCCTTGGAAACTGCAAAATGCAATTTTCTTATAATTAGACACTTCTTTTGTCAATCAATAGCAAGAGCAGCTTGTCAAGGATCCTGGAAACAGAACTGATTCATTCAGAAGAAAATGATAACTACGGGGACAATGAGAGGGGAGTCTCTTCAGATTTCTCGATTTCAGAGTCTCTGGCTGTTGGATATTTATTTGTTTGTTTTCCTGTGATTTCTGCCCCCTGTATTTGAATGAACTGAGAGTAGCGATAATGAGAACAGTAAATAATCTATAAATATTGCCAACATTTGGGATTTCAGAATTCATGTAGGATTCATTTCTACCTGAAGACATCATGGAAAGATGGTTCCCTTACTCAAGAGTCGAGACAAGTCAGGAGGAAATTGAAGTCTTTGATCCTCATTGTTCCTCTTTTGATACTCCAGGATCCATCTTCTTGCTTTCTGCAAAGTTTATTTCAAATGATGGAAAGGTTCTTATGAGCACTCACCCATTTCTCCTATTTTACAAATTCCATGAAGGACATTACTGACAAGGAAAATGTCTGCTTATTGTGGACTTACTGTGTGCCAGACCTGGTTCCAATTGTTTATGAGATGTTCCTCCAGGTTCCCAGAGCCCCCCTCAATGACTCTATACCTGAAAGAAGGAAGCTTATTCTGAGGATTAGGGCTTGTATTTGTCACTGTGACCATTAAGAGAATGTATAGAGGTAAGAACACACATGCAGAACTTTTTGGAAGTATGATCTTGCTATTTTGGGAGGGGGTATCCACCAGCCAGAAAGCAGCTGGTTGCTCCATGGCAGTGCTCAACGCATGTGCCTTATGGAGTCTCTTGCACGCAGGAGAAGGGCTGAGCAGAGACCTTGGCCTCTCCTTTCCAGAAATGATTTTGGTGTCTGAGAGAGAAAGGCCCTTGTACTTACAAACAGAAAATCTGATACATTTGAAAAGCAAATCTTGTATTGGAAGAAAAAAGTGGGTTGAGTACCAGTAAAAAACAGAGGGAAAACACACATCTAAAAGTCGATTCATATATATACTTGAAAAGAATTGGAATCACAGTATTACCTACCCCCCAATGACTTAAATTCTTTTTTTTACATTTAAAAATATATTTTACTTTTGAATTGGAGGATAATTGCTTTACAATGTTGTGCTGGTTTCTGCTGTATGACTATGCAAATAAGTCATAATCATGTATATATCCCCTCCTTTGTGAGCCTGCCTCCCCCCTCCCATCCCACTCGACTTAAATTCTTTGATTATGTATGTTATGGGGTTGCTGACTTCCTTCATTAAGAGAATTGGGCAAATAATAGTGGTATTAGCACTAACATTTCCCCTGCTGTGTCCAATAATCTGTTCTCTATGTCTGTGTCTCTACTGCTGCCCTACAAATAGGTTCATCAGTATCATTTTTCTAGATTCTATATATATGTGTTAATATATGATATTTTTTTTTTCTGACTTACTTCACTCTGTATCACAGGCTCTAGGTTCATCCACCTCACTGGAACTGACTCAGATTTGTTCCTTTTTATGGCTGAGTAATATTGCATTGCATATATGTTCCTAACTTTTTTATCTGTTCATCTGTCGATGGACATCTAGGTTATTCTATGTCCTGGTTATTGTAAATAATGCTGCATGAACATTGGGGTGCATGTGTCTTTTAGAATTGTGGTTTTCCCAGGGTTTGTGCCCAGTAGTGGGGTTTCTGGGTCATATGGTAGTTTTATTCCTAATATTTTTTTAAAGAAATCTCCATACTGTTCTCCATAATGAGTGTATCAATTTACATTCCCACCAACACTGCAGGATGTGGAGAAAAGGGAGCGATCTCCACATCCTCTCCAGCATTTATTGTTTGTAGATTTTTTTGATCATGGCCATTCTGACTGTTTGTAGTTTTGGTTGTAGTTCTGATTTTTGTAGTTCTGTAGTTCTGATTTGTAGTTCTCATTGTAGTTTTGATTTTCATTTCTCTAATAATAAGCAATGTTGAGCATTTTTTCCAGTGTTTATTAGCCATCTATATGTCTTCTTTGGAGAAATATCTCTTTAGGTCTTCCACCAACTGTTTGATTTTCTTGTTTGTTTTTCTGATATTGAGCTGCATGAACTGTTTTATTTTGGAGATTAATCCTTTGTCAGTTGCTTCGTTTGCAGTTGCTTTCTCCCATTCTGAGGGTTGTCTTTTCACTTTGTTTATGGTTTCCTTTGCTGTGCAAAAGCTTTTAAGTTTAATTAGGTCTCATTTGTTTATTTATTTTTTTTTCATTTATTTCCATTACTGTAGGAGGTGGGTCATAGAGGATCTTGCTGTGATTTATGTAAAAGAGTGTTTTGCCTATGTTTTCCTGTAAGAGTTTTATAGTTTCTGGTCTTACATTTAGGTCCTTAATCAACTTTGAGTTTATCTTTGTGTATGGTGTTAGGAAGTGTTCTAATTTCATTCTTTTACACATAGCTGTCCAGTTTCCCCAGCACTACTTATTGAAGAGACCATGTTTTCTTCACAGTATATTCTTGCCTCTTTTGTCAAAGATGAGGTGCGCATAGGTGCATGGGTGTATCTCTGGGCTTTCTATCTTGCTCCATTGGTCTATATTTCTGTTTTTGTGCCGGTACCATACTGTCTTGATGACCTACCAGCATCACTTGGCTCAGTTACTCAGTCCCTCCTCCCTGGATCTCTTTGTTGTCTTGGTATCCAAAGAATAGCCAGGAGAGATAAGAAAGCCTTCCTCAGCGATCAATGCAAAGGAATAGAGGAAAACAACAGAATGGGAAAGACTAGAGATCTCTTCAAGAAAATTAGAGATACCAAGGGAACATTTCATGCAAAGATGGGCTCAATAAAGGACAGAAATGGTATGGACCTAATAGAAGCAGAAGATATTAAGAAGAGATGGCAAGAATACAGAGAAGAACTGTACAAAAAAGATCTTCATGACCCAGATAATCACGATGGTGTGATCACTCACCTAGAGCCAGACATCCTGGAATGTGAAGTCAAATGGGCCTTAGAAAGCATCACTACGAACAAAGCTAGTGGAGGTGATGGAATTCCAGTTGAGCTATTTCAAATCCTGAAAGATGATGCTGTGAAAGTGGTGCACTCAATATGCATGCAAATTTGGAAAACTCAGCAGTGGTCACAGGACTGGAGAAGGTCAGTTTTCATTCCAATCCCTAAGAAAGGCAATGCCAAAGAATGCTCAAACTACTGCACAATTGCACTCATCTCACATGCTAGTAAAGTAATGATCAAAATTCTTCAAGCCAGGCTTCAGCAATAAGTGAACTGTGAACTTCCAGATGTTCAAGCTGGTTTTAGAAAAGGCAGAGGAACCAGAGATCAAATTGCCAACATCTGCTGGATCATCGAAAAAGCAAGAGAGTTCCAGAAAAACATCTATTTCTGCTTTATTGACTACGCCAAAGCCTTCGATTGTGTGGATCACAATAAACTGTGAAAATTCTGAAAGAGATGGGAATACCAGATGGGAATGCCAGGCCACCTGACCTGCCTCTTGAGGAACCTGTAAGCAGGTCAGGAAGCAACATTTAGAACTGTACATGGAACAACAGACTGGTTCCAAATAGGAAAAGGAGTACGTCAAGGCTGTATATTGTCACCCTGCTTATTTAACTTATATGCAGAGTACATCATGAGAAATGCTGGGCTGGAAGAAGCACAAGCTGGAATCAGGATTGCCAGGAGAAATATCAATAACCTCAGATATGCAGATGACACCACCCTTATGGCAGAAAGTGAAGAAGAACTAGAGAGCCTCTTGATGAAAGTGAAAGAGGAGAGTGAAAAAGTTGGCTTAAAACTCAACATTCAGAAAACTAAGATCATGGCATCTGGTCCCATCACTTCATGGGAAATATATGGGGAAACAGTGGAAACAGTGGCTGACTTTATTTTCTTGGGCTCCAAAATCACTGAGGATGGTGACTGCAGCCATGAAATTAAAAGACGCTTACTCCTTGGAAGGAAAGTTATGACCAACCTAGAGAGCATATTAAAAAGCAGAGACATTACTTTGCCAACAAAGGTCCATCAAGTCAAGGCTATGGTTTTTCCAGTGGTCCTGTATGGATGTGAGAGTTGGACTATGAAGAAAGTTGAGCGCCGAAAATTTGATGCTTTTGAACTATGGTGTTGGAGAAGACTCTTGAGAGTCCCTTGGACTGCAAGGAGATCCAACCAGTCCATCCTAAAGGAGATCAGTCCTGAGTTTTCATTGGAAGGACGGATGCTGAAGCTGAAACTCCAGTACTTTGGCCACCTCATACGAAGAGTTGACTCATAGGAAAAGACCCTGATGCTGGGAGGGATTGGGGGCAGGAGAAGGGGACGACAGAGGATGAGATGGCTGGATGGCATCACCGACTCGATGGACATGAGTTTGAGTAAACTCTGGGAGTTGGTGATGGACAGGGAGGCCTGGCGTGCTGCGATTCACGGGGTCGCAAAGAATCGGACACGACTAAGCGACTGAACTGAAGGGCTTTTCCCCCACTCCTTCTTCACAAGTCCTGCCTCAGTCTCCCTTCTTTATCTGCACTCATTCTCTTGGTGAGCTTTTCATACTTTTAAATTGTATCCATAAACTAACAACTCCCACATCTGTTTCCTAGCCTGGACCTGGCCCCTCACCTTCAGCCTGTCTCTACATGAATGTCTAATAAGCATCTTAAACTTAATGTGTCTGACACTGAATTTCTGATCTTCTTTCTTGGAAATAACCCTAGAATCCCAGTATCTCCCAAGGTTATCCCCATCTCAGCTAACAACACCATTTCAAACACAGTAGCCCCAAACCTAACCCTTGGAAAGCTTTTGTTTTGGGGCCCCCCCACCCCATCATATCCCATTTCCAGTCTGTCACGCTAGCTCTACTTTTAAAATATGAAAATATGTGTGTTAGTGCTTAGTCGTTCCCAACTCTATGCAACCCCATGCACTGTAGCCCACCAGGTTCCTCTGTCCATGGGATTTCCCAGGCAAAAATACTGGAGTGGGTTGCCATTTCCTTTTCCAGGTTGGGGGGGGCGGTCTTCCCAACCTAGGGATCGAACCCAGGTCTCCTGTGTTGCAGGCAGAACCTTTACCATCTGAGCTACCAGAGAATCCCCCTTTCAAAATATACCTAGAGTCAAATGACTTGCACCCTCTCTGCACCTCCCAGACGGTGATCTGGGCCACCATCATCTCTCACTGACTCTCTGCTGGAGTCTCCTAGCTGGTCTCCCTGCTTTGGCCCTGGCTTGTCTTCAGGCTGTTCCCCCACATAGTGCTGAGAGTGACCCTCTCAAAACATGTGGCGTCAGGCCACTCGTCCCTTCAGGACTCGGCAGTCAGCTCTCCTTTCACTCAGGATAAAGGGCGGGGTCCTTGCTGTGGCCACGAGGCTGCTCCATGATCAATCCCCCTTCTTCCTCATTTCCTGCCTGACCTCATCTCCTAATGGACTCCCTCAAGTTCCCCTGGCTGCCTCTTCACAGCCTTTCAACTCACTGAGCCTTCTGCCTCAGAAACTCTCCCTCGGCTGCCTCCCTGGCTCGTGTCCTCATCCTCATTTCCAGTCGGGGTCACCCTTCGTCCTGGCAGCCGGGCCCTGTTGTGAGGAGACAGTTCTCCGTCGGTCTCTTGAGGTTCTGCACGGCTGATCTTGTGAGCAGAGGCATTCACAGCTAATTCTCCCTAGACTGTCTTTTCTGGGAGGTTTTGCAAAGCAGGCAGCCTTGGAAGACAGAGACCGCCTCCCTTGGGGATAGATAGGTTTACCGTCCGAGATAATAAAGATCAGGACTCCAGCGAGACCCAACGTCTGCGGATCTGTATAAGATCAGAGCATCCTAATCTCGGTGTTGCTCTCGGAAACTCATCCCACTGTGTAATCAGACAACACCTGGCCCTCAGCGTGTCACCCTGCCGGAATTAGGGCTCAGGGAACTGGTGCAGTGATGTTACCATGGCTACTGCTATCACTGTGAGTAATAAATTCTCTCTGTTCTGTGACCCAGGAGTCGGGTGTTTTCTGCCAGCATCTCTGAAGCTGGCAGGCTAATTTGTTTGTTCGCCAAGTGGGGCAAAATCCAACCCTTCACAATTCTTGACACCCGTCCTGAGCCATTAACTTCAGACGGCCCCGTTTTAGCCTTCATCTATCTGAACCTTGTCCACAGTGAGCAGTCTGTAGGCCCACCTAGAACCCGTGTCTCTTCTTCTAGGCTGTCCTCTGGGCTCCAGAATGCTCTGCGTGAACAGCCCTCAGTGGGCTGCCAGGCTTGCGTGTCCCTTTGCGGGTGGACCCTGCTGCCAGTGTGAACAGTCTTCATCCTGAGCTATGACAGAGCTGACTGTTCTTAGAGGTGGCAGTGGTGTACGGGCAATGTACTGCTTGTCAAAGTGTGATCCCTTGACCAGCCTCATTAACTTCAGCTGGGAACTTGTTAGAAATGCGTATCCTTAAAGCCCCACTCTGGGCTTCCAAGGTGGTGCTAGTGGTAAAGAACCTGCCTGCCAATGTAGAGACATAACAGATGAGAGTTCAGTCCCTGGGTTGGGAAGATCCCCTGGAGGAGGGCGTAGCAATCCACTCCAGTGTTCTTGCCTGGAGAATCTAATGGATGGAGGATCTTGGCGGTCTACAGTCCATGTGGTCACAAAGAGTCAGAAACGACTGAAGCTACTTAGCATGCATGCACGCAGCCCCATTCTAGACCTACTGAAGCAGAGACTTTGGAGACGAGCCGTCTCTGTCTCCAGTGCCCTTCCAATGATTCCAATGCACACTCTGCTTGAAACGTGATATAAACTCACCAGGCTAGGCTTCTGCATGAACGTGTATGGGTCCCCCAACTTGTGCTCATGGTGGACGGACCCCAGGGTGACCCCAGTGAGGAATTTCTGGTTGGCTTACCCCTGTGTGATCCCTCCACCTGGATCTCAGGTCTGTTTGCTCACCTCTTACTCGAGAGGTTGGGTCAAATGTCCTTTGAGCTCCTGACTAGCTTGTTCTTGAAAGGCTCCTTCAAATTCTTTATCACATGTTGCTTTTTAAAAATAAAAGTATGTGTGCATGTATGTACAGGACGTCCAGGTAGCGCTAGCAGTAAAGAACCCGCCTGTCAATGCAGGAGACATAAGAAACTCAGGTTTGGTCCCTGGTTCGGGAAAACCCCTGGAGGAGAGCATGGCAACCCAGTCCAGTACTCTTGCCTGGAGAATCCCATGGATAGAGGAGCCTGGCAGGCTGCAGTCCACAGGATTGCAAAGATTTGGGCATGATTGAAGTGACTTTTAACATTCGTGCGTGTGTGTGTGTGTGTGTGTGTGTGTGTGTATAAAGCCCCTCTTCCTATATATATATACAAAGCTATAAAGCAGCAATAATGGAACTATGCTTGTTTCCATTTCTATGTGGAAAGCTGCTGCTGCTGAGTCGCTTCAGTCATGTCCGACTCTGTGCGACCCCATAGACGGCAGCCCACCAGGCTCCCCCATCCCTGGGATTCTCTAGGCAAGAACACTGGAGTGGGTTGACATTTCCTTCTCCAATGCATGACAGTGAAAAGGGAAAGTGACGTTGCTCAGTTGTATCCAACTCCTAGCGACCCCATGGACCAGGCTCCTCCATCCATGGGATTTTCCAGGCAAGAGTACTGGAGTGGGGTGCCATTGCCTTCTCCGAAGTTTGCAGCCAAATTAGATATTTTCTTTTCCTAACGTAACTCCTAAAATTTAAGTCTGGATGCTGGTCCTTCACATTTAGAGAATGACTGTACACCCACATAAGCTGTTTCTCCAGGCTGAGGATATGAGTGCGTCATGTGGGGAGAAGTCAGGAAGAAATAGAAGAAAAAAAGAAAGAGGTTCTGGCATATAAAGGGACTCCAGCCTAGTGGTGGGAGCACAGATGTTGTCTCATAGAATTGAATTCATGAACTGAATTGAGTTCAGTTACTTTTTGGATGTGTGACTTTTAACTTAAATCTCAGTTTTCTCATCTGAAAAATGGTGAGTGTGGTGGGTTTGGTGATGACTGAGACGATGCCCATGAGGCGCCTTAGGACAGTGCTTGGGTACTATTCCAGTAATGAAAAGGAAAGGTGAGATTTATTTATTAAATCAAAGTCCTTTCTTATGAGCTTACCACCCTATTTTTGGTCATAGCAGTTAGGTGTCAAGCTACTATCTTTAATACATTCTTTTATCAGAAAATTCTTTGGATTTTGTACACCACCTACCATGTGATTAAAAATAGCTCTCTGGAGCTAAGGAAAGATGAGTAGGTTGAAGATAGAAATAAATATATAAGTTGCTGGAATTTGGACATCTGGCCCGCATGCAGAGTTCTTTTCTGGAGTGTAAAATTTACCTAGTAAAGCACACTGCAATTTTGCTAACAAGAGGGTATTTTAAATGATTGCTCCTTTGGTCCTTCTTGGATCAAAACTTAGAGATAGGCAGACATACAAAGCCATGTTCATCATTTGGACACATTTTGAGGATGTGAGTGCTCAGTTGCTTAGTCATGTCCGACTCTTTGTGACCCCAGGGACCCGCCAGGCTCCTCTGTCCATGGGATTTCCCAGGCAAGAATACTGGAGTGGGTTGCCATTTCCCACTCTAGGGGATCTTCCTGACCCAGGGATTAAACCAGCGTCTCTTGCGTCTCCTGCATTGACAGTGGATTCTTTACCACTAGCGCTGCTTGGGAAGCCACTTTGAGGATGAATGAGTTAAATTCTTTGCTTCCATTTCCACTGCTTCCCTCATAATAATTTCATAGGTCATCGGAGGCGGGGGAGTCCTGGCAGTGCTTGTCTTTTCAGGTGGCAGGTCTTATTTCCGGTCTCTTGTGGTTTGGATGTTGATTATTACAGTGCAGCCTTGCTGAAGCAACGCGGAGACCATGGAGCAAGGTGTGTGTTCTGGGCGGCAGGCCTCTGAAGATCCTGGTGTCTGTTGCTTAGCAGCACGCTTGAGATTTCCACGTTTTCTGAAAAGCTCCTAATGACAAATGTAGGTTTCTGCTCTTGCTATTCAGAGGTTTCAAAAAATAAGGCACAAATGAAAACTACACATATATATGTGTGTGTGTGTGTGTGTGTGTGTGTGCTGTGTTGTGCAAAGTCACTTCAGTCATGTCCGACTCTTTGCGACCCTATGGATTATAGCCCGCTAGGCTCCTCCGTGGGATTCTCCAGGCAAGAATACAGAAGTGGGTTGCCATGCCTCCTCCAGGGAGTCTTATATGTACATGCATATATATTTTATATATATACCCATCCCAATCTATTTCCTTTATTCTGCCTTCTTTTTCTTCATAGCACTATGGCATTTTATATTATGCACAACTGTTTGCCTCCATTTTCTCCCAACTATTATTTAAACTCCTTGAAGGCAAGGAACTCTGTCTTCTTTATTTTCATATCCCCAGTGTCTGGAACAATGACTGGTCCATGGAAAACACTCTGTAAATACTTGTGGAGGAGACAAAAATGAAGGAGTGGCTAGTACTGAGTGGATAACATCTTATCTAACCCCAGCGGGGTGTAATAGGAGATGAACATCTCAATTTTTATAAGAAATGGCTAGTTTTTAAAAACAATTTTATTGTAACTTCTCATCAAATCTTTCTAAATTAAAGAAGCGCTGGTAAGAGTGATGGGCTTCCCTGGGGGCTCCGCAGTAAAGAATCTGCCGGTAATGCAGGAGATGCATGCAGGAGGGTTCAATCCCTGAGTCAGAAAGATGCCCTGGAAGAGGACATGGCAACCCACTCTTAGTATTCTTGCCTGGAGAGTCCATGGACAGAGGAGCCTGGCGGGCTACAGTCCATAGGTTTGCAGAGAGTCAGACATGACTGAAGCAACTTAGCACACACACACAGTAAACGTGATAGTAAGAATTCTCAGTATTCTTTCATTGTCATGATTATCTCCAACATAAGTACCGAAGATGATATTAAGCTTAGGAGTTGAGGGATGTCAATATAATAATAGAAGCTGGGGTAGAACTACGTTGCTCCTCTTAAGAAAAGGAGAGTGAGAAGTCTCTGGAGAGGGTGAGCGGAAGATACAGGCAGTAGGGAAGGAAGGACCCACAAGAGTGAACCTTGGAGAGAGAAAAGGAAATACAGCGGGAGAGAAGAAGAGATGCCTGGAGGCTGAGGAGAGAAACTTAGGACAAGAGATGCTTCTAATGGCGCTCTCCCAGGAAATGCTATCAGTCACCTCCTAGTTTTCCCTGCGATATCTTGATTCAGTGAAGAATTTCTTTTTTAAAATAGGTTTTTTTTAAAAATAAATAAATAAATAAAATAAAATAGGGTTTTGTTGGTAAGACAGCTCAAAAGAAAAGAGGTCACTGGACACCTGATTTTTATTTGACAAGCAAAGAAATAGATACTAGGTTTCTCCCAGTCTCCATTAAGCCACTATTGAACAAATACGTCACAGACTTCAGGATGAGCTGTGCAGATGAACCATGTCCCCTGACCCCAGGTTTTCCTGGCTGTCCTGGTGCAGAGTTCAACAAGGCAGAGGAGGGACCAGAAAGAGAGACTGTAACCCACTCTCCTGAGGATGCTTTACCTGAGCAGCTGATTTTCATTGCAGTGGAAAACCCTGCATCAGCAATACTTGATCATGCTGTTTTACCTGGACAAATGAAAGTCTCATTCATAGAAATAAAAGCTACCAGAATTTGGTAGCATTTTCTCCTGTAATGTGCAGGTGGCCTGCTCTGCTTGCTGTTTTGTAGAGATTTATGAGAAGATATGTCGTTATTCTTACATCCACCTTTCTGCCTGTTGTAAGAAGTTACTGAATTAAACTTGAAAAGCACTTATTTCCTTCCCTGAATGAGCCACCTCTCCCAGGTCTTTGCTGATGGCCTGTGAGGGTTTGAAATATTGATGCATATGCATTCATTTTTCTCCCAACTTCACTGACCTTTCATTGGAGAGTATTTTTAGCTTTGTTGAGAATTTAGGGCAAATTCTGATTTCTGAGGGCATCTCTTACAGAAATCAGACTATGTGGGTATTCTTTCAGTTTCATAAAACTCAAGATGTATTCTGTAAAATGAGTATTTGACTCAGGATTAGCCTTTATACTAATGAAGTTGTACACTATGAAGTAAATTTAAAATAAGCTCCCAAGGAATTACTGTGTAATGTAAAAGCATTTTTTTTTTTGGCAAAATCTAATCGTAATACAAATAGATGTAATCATTTTGATAATCAAATGTTTTTGAGGCCCTGTGTAAATACTACTATTGTGCTGTTAAAATGTATCTGACTTCCTAGCAGATACAGT
The DNA here is from genome assembly GCF_019320065.1 of Cervus canadensis. Classification (NCBI taxonomy): domain Eukaryota; kingdom Metazoa; phylum Chordata; class Mammalia; order Artiodactyla; family Cervidae; genus Cervus; species Cervus canadensis. The sequence continues at coordinate 38,533,240 of NC_057405.1, read as the reverse complement.
AAATGCTGCTGCTAACACATTAGCTTTTTGAATTGTGAGCTGTATTTATCCACACACCAGTGAAGAGCTCTCTTGACTGTACTGGATGGCATGCTCACCCCTGGACATTTTTCTGTCTCTCCATTTCCCAAGCCCACTTTCTAGTTTCCCATGTTTTGTCCACCTGGAATCCTGGTTCCTCTCATGTCGACTTGACAGATCCCATCCAACTGCTAATGAGCTTCTGGTTTTCTCTCTGGAGTTAATCCCGCTCTTTTGCCAACTTCCATGGCATTTTGAATCTGTTGTGTCCTTAAGGAACAGCATCATCACTGAGAGTTGGGAGAAGTTAATCAGTGATCATACAGTCTCCTCATTTTGTAGATGAAAACACTCCAAGATCTGGGGTGGTTTCTTTTACGTGGGGACACTGGAACCAAACATGGGTTTCCTTCCGGCTTCGTGGCCCTGTGATCCTGTCATGTGTGTGTGGCCTTCTCCCTTCTGAATCACATTGTGATTTGTTCTTGTGCCCTGTTGAAAAGACTATTTGGAAGTGTTTTTTTTTTTTTTCATTTAACAGTTAACATTTTATTCATTGCAATCAGATTCAGAAAATTTACATTCTTAAGTTCAGCTTGCAAATCTTATCCTATTTATAAAATGAGAAAATGCTAATAATTACTGTTAAAGGAACTTTGAATTGTATGATATTAAAATAGTATGATATTAACCAATATATACATTTAGCTGATATAGTCAATTTCATGTTTGAGTACTTCAGTTTTTCCAGTTGACTATCCTGCCCAATTACTTAAATCTTGTAAATCTAGAAATTAAATATATAAATACAGTAAATCTAAAATTCTCTTAAATGTCCTGATGTTACTTACAAATTTATTAAGATTTCTACTTTAAAATCACATTTAAATCAATGACCTAATTAAATGTTTAAAATTGTAATTATAAACCTGATAGTCTCTCAAAAGATGAAACTCAACCATAATAGGATATTCCAAATATTCAGATGCCTTCCCACAAGTTCGCCAGTCCTGTGGTCTTACTCATTTCTTCATGCGGTAATTACCTAAAATATCTATGTGTCAAGGCATTGTTCTAAACTCCAGAAAAACACAAGCAAACAAAAAGGAAATTTCTGCCCTCAGGAAATTTCTTCCTCCTATTTGAGGGAAGAAAGTGAAAATCGCTCAGTCATGTCCAACTCTTTGTGACCTCATGGACTTATACAGTTTATGGAATTCTCTAGGTCACAGTACTGGAGTGGGTAGCCTTTCCCTTCTCCAGGGGATCTTCCCAACCCAGGGATCGAATCCATGTCTCCCACATTGCAGGCGGATTCTTTATCAGCTGAGTCACAAAGGAAGCCCATTTGAGGGAAGAGGCAAATAGTGAACATGGGCTACCTCCTGGACTATATAGCCTGCCAGGCTCCTCTGTCCATGGAATTCTCTAGGCAAGAATACTAAAGTGGGTTGCAAGTCTCTTCTCCAGGGCATCTTCTATACCCAGGGATTGAACCCAGGTCTCCTGCGTTGCAGGCTGATTTTTTTACTGCTGCACCACCCGGGAAGTCCATATAAATAGTAAACAACATAAAATTAATTAAAGACATAGTATAATAGATATATTGGTCAATGTTAAAGAAAACAGTGAACAGTTGAAGGGGGTGGGTGGAGTGATGTTCATAGATGCATCTGCATCTTTGTGGGGTTGTACTCTGCACAGAGACTTTATCTGTTAACTGAGCTTACTTTCCAGGAGACAGAGTTGGCTTGCTGAGTACGTGTGAAGTTGCACAAGGACAAGAGATTTAGGTTGGGACATTGCCTACATTCTCACTGGTGACCCTGGTGAATACTCTGAACTACTGCGTCCACAATTCTGGGAGTTCTAGAAGGAAATCTGCAGCCCCCACTTGATTGGATTTTGCATTTCTTTGCCTCTTACAAAATATGAACATTCTTTCCACTCAACTGTAAAGGCCTCTGCTCTATCTCTGAAATCCTTTATATTCTTTGAACCACTCAGTCTTAACAGACACACCTGACTGCATTCTTGGCATCCTTCATGGTTCTCTCCTTCGTTTGGACACAACTTCCCAAGTCACTTTCCTGTTCAACTTTAGCTCTCCTGGCAACAGAGAACTTCAAGAAGAAAAACACTGGGCTTCGTTGCATGACTCTGTTTATCATCGTGTGCTGTGGGACACAGTAGATTACCCAAGAAAGCTCTCAGGACATGTTGCTTAAAGCAGTAAGTAACCGCTCCCTGGTGGTCTGTGATTAGGATTCAGAGCTCTCACTGCCGCAGCCCGGGTTTTCTTCCTGGTCAGGGATGCCTTTCTTCTTCCTCTCCACCTGCCACCTACCAACCTCCTCAGTGCAGCCATACCACCCCTTGGGCTTCCTGGTGGCTCAGATGGTAAAGAATTTGCCTGCAATGCAGGAGACGCAGGTTTGATCCCTGGGTCGGGAAGATCCCCTGGAGAAGGAAATGGCAACCCATTTCAATATTCTTGCCTGGAGAATCCCATGGACAGAGGAGCCTGGTGGGCTACAGTCCATGGGGTTGCAAAGAGTCCGACACGATTGAGCGATTAGCACAACAGCAACACTTAGTGTTGCTCAAAGAAAGACAGGGTCATCCCACTCAGCCTCCTGGTTAACGTCAGCTGCTCAGAGGCTGAACTCCTCAAGAGTGAATGTTGTTGTTCAGTCTCCAAGTCAGGTCCAACCCTTTGTGACCCCATGGACTGCACCACACCAGGCCTGCCTGTCTCTTACCATCTCCCGGAGTTTGCCCGAGTTCATGTCCATTAAATCCGTGACACCATCCAGAGGATACACCCCATCCTATGTCACCCTCTTCTTCTTTTGTCCTTTTGTTCAATCTTTCCCAGCATCAGGATCTTTTCCAGTGAGTCGGCTCTTTGCATCAGGTGGCCAAAGTACTGGAGCTTCAGCTTTAACATCAGTCCTTCCAATGAGTATTCAGGGCTAATTTCCTTTTAGGGTTGACTGGTTTTATGTCCTTGCTGTCCAAGGAACTCTCAAGAGTTCTCCAGCACCACAGTTCAAAAGCTTTCAATTCTTTGGCTCTCTGCCTTCTTTAATGGTCCAACTCTTACATCTATGTATGACTTACTGGAAAGACCATAGCCTTGACTATACGGACCTCTGTCGGCAAAGTGACATCTTTGCTTTTTAATACCCTATCTAGGTTTGTCATAGTTTTCCTTCCAAGAAGCAATCATCTTCTAATTTCATGGCTAAAGTCACCATCTGCAGTGATTTTACAGCCCAAGAAGAGGAAATCTGTCACTGCTTCCACCTTTTCCCCTCTTGTTTGCCATAAAGTGATGGAACTGGTTGCCATGATCTTATTTTTTTTTAATATTGAGTTTTAAGTCTGCTTTTTCACTCTTCTCTTTCACCCTCATCAGGAGGCTCTTTAGTTCCTCTTTGCTTTCTGCCATGACAGTGCTATCATCTGCATATCTGAGGTTATTGATAGATCTCCTTGCAGTCTGGATTCCAGCTTGTAACTCATCCAGTCCGGCATTTCACATGATGTGCTCTGCATATAAGTTAAATAAGCAGGGTGACAATATGCAACCTTATCGTACTCAGGTATGAATAGGAATTATAATAATCCCCACATGCCTCTAAGCCCTTTGTTAGCTAAGAACCACTATTGAAATACTGATTTCCATAGTATTAGTGGTTGAATGTTTATTTTATAAATTCCTTAAAACATTTCACAGGCAGATCATCTTATCCCGTTTCTATTTAGGCTTTAGGGTAATGTGGCTTGTACTATTGTTTTGTTCTACCATGCTGATAATTTCATTGTGTCTGGTATTTAAGGCACAAGTTTTTTCCACAGGATAGCTTCAGTGTAGCAGAATGATTTTTCGTTTCTCTCTTTTCACTTGGTGATACTTTTTTTTTCCTAGTCCTTCAATATACTTACTCTGAATGCCAGTGACCTTTTTATGGACAGAAATACTAAGAATGGAGCTCTTATTTGAAGTGAGTCTTTTCTGCTCTTCTGCATGATAATGTTGTTTGAGCATTCTTAGAAAAATTCAAAAAATAGTTTTTAAGAGGGCTGTGTTGCCCTGGGGAGTAGCATCATAGAGGCAATTGGGTTAAGGGAGAGAGTTTGCAAGCCATGTCAACAAGGAAAATCACTTTCTACCTTGAGTCTGAATGCACCTGAATCCATCACCAGGCAGAACCCTGATACCATCTTGACACTACCATTTCATTATCTCTTGTCCATAGTTCTGGTTATTGCTGTTCTTCTGTCAGTGCTCTATCATATGAATAATTGTTCCACTCAGAGTCTTTAGGAATCATCAGATATGTCAGTTTCCCTATGTCTTCTCATAGCTTCTATACAAGCCCTATTTTATTTTTGTGTAATTATTATCTCATCATATATGATGTTGTAAGTCAATTCAACTCTGTTATGGAGTGAAGGTGGAAGACAAGAAAGGAAGCAAAAGAAAGGCAGGCTTGTATTTGTTATGATTTCAAGGACAGATATTTGAAATTGAACCTTTTCCCGGGTTCCTTACCACCTGCTATGGTTAATTGGACAGTTAGTGCCAAGCATGGTTTATAACTTTTTAAAATTGAGCAAAATTTCACTTTAACTTTGAGATTCCTGAAAGTACTAACAAACTGGAATTTGCAAATTAAATTCAATACATAATTTTAAAATAAATAAATTCAGCATACCTATGTGTGTGTATTCAGCTTTTCTTTATCAGAGGATATAAAGGTGAGTGCGAATTACCCCATTCTGTAAAATTCAACTTATAATTGAAAACATGAGTGGGATTCTTTAACATCTATATAAAACACTGTTTCCCAGTTTTTCTAATGATACATTCAGGTATCAAAAATGTTTTCTATTTACTTGCTCAAAGTTCCTTTAAATAAAGAAATAGAATCATACCAGTTCCCAGCTCTGGTGGCCCACAGAATGGCAGCCAAATGCCTTGCTATTACCATAACCCTTTATACTTGCTGAATCTATTCAATACATCTAACTGTGAGTATTCACAGTATTTTCAGGGGGTGTGAAGGAGGCTGGCATTGTTCTTGTGCAGATTACAAAGCTAGAAACAGAAGAGGGGAAAAATAGTGGCTTAGAGTAGTCTTAGAAGTTGGGTTCAAGTCTACAGCTTGCTTTTCTGTTTAAGATCCAGAAAGGTGAAAATTCTGATGGCAGTGAATATGATGTCATATTATTAATAAATTATTAATTTATATACTTCAAATCAATTTGTAGCAATGAGGTAGCAAACCTGTTAATATGTGATCTAAATGATTAGCATAAGTAACAATGCCAAGACCAAACTTCAGGAAGACTAAAAGGTTGTAATATAAGATACCTCTTCAGGAGGATTTAGGAACAACCCAGGGAACTACGTAATAGATCTAAGAGACTAAGAAACATTAGCGGCCGTAGTACAAAAAGAACTAAGGCTGCTAGGAGTTTAGTGATACTGTCAAGGTGACCAGCTATTTTACCGGATTATGTACATGCTATTTTCTAGAGAAAAAAGAGAGAGATGAAATCAAACCAAGATTTAACCAGAATCATGGAATTTAAATATCAGACTAAGAATAGCTATAGAATTTGGGTGTTTTCCACTAGCACTGAGGATAGAACTAGACAGAGGCATATGTTACTTTATGATAACGTTTATTAAATGATAAGCATTTCCTGAACGTCTTCTGTATGCTGGGCAGTGTATTGTTGTTCAGCCGCTCAGTCGTTTCTGACTCTTTGCCACCCCATGGACTGCAGCACACCAGGCTTCCCTGTCCTTCACCATCTCCCGGAGTTTGCTCAAACTCATGTCCGTTGAGTCAATGATACCATCCAACCATCTCATCCTCTGTTGCCCCCTTCTCCTCCCGCCTTCAATCTTTCCCAGCATCAGGGTCTTTTCCAGTGAGTCAGTCCTTCACATCAGGTGGCCAAAGTATTAGAGTTTCAGCTTCGGCATCAGTCCTTCCAATGAATATTCAGTGTTGATTTCTTTTAGGATTGACTGGTTTGATCTCCTTACTGTCCAAGGGACTCTCAAGAGTCTTCTCCAGCACTTGAGAAGTGTTCAAAAGCATCAGTTCTTCAGTGCTCCGCTTCTTTATGGTCCGACTCTCACATCCATACATGACTACTGGAAAGACCACAGCCTTGACCATACAGACTTTTGTTGACAAAGTGATATCTGTGCTTTTTAATGCACTGTTTACTTTCTGGTGATACAGTGATGACCCAGAAGGGATACTAAAATGTGTCAGCGTAGATAATTGTGGGCGTTCAGGATTGATTTGTTTCCCTTGGCATGGTATGAGCCATAGGTCTCTGGACAATTTCTCTCTTTTTTCAGGTTTCAAAGGAGAGTGAGTTGGTGTTGGATGGTACAGGGTCTGAGGAGTCTCGGGCCTTAGGGAGATTCTGGGGCAGTTGGCTTTTGTTTGGAAAGTGGAGTTTGAGTGCTCTTCCCCCACTGGCTCTGTCCTACATCACCCCTTCAGGCTAGTTCTCGTGAGCCAGGCTACCTCTCGGATGTTTCTGGCTTTAGGAAGGCACGACCATGCTCCCTGGCAGCTGTACTTTCTAGAAATCAGTTAAGCATATAATGACAGAGTCCCTGAGAAGGCAGAAAGGCATAGATGCTGAGTCAATGCCCGGGGGCATTTTATTAAGCCAGTGCTCATAACTGCGTGTCACTTGTGGGACATTGTGCAGATCAGTTTAAACAGCAGCTGTGCCTTCTCTGAGGCAGAGGTGCGAAGCCCATGGGGGTGCAGGGAAAGTATGTAAACCTGCACAAACGCACAACACCGCATTGTTTTTGACCATGCAGAGGCACAAGCTGCCTTTTTGGGGGTTCGTGAGCCGAAGTCGTGATCAAAGTGGTGTAGGAGTTGCATTTTTAGAATGTGAGGTGAAAGCAGTGGCTGCCTCTGTATAGACAGTCAGGAGAGGTTGCTGAGGGGGCGGTTTTGAGAGTTGGTTGAAGGTAGAAAGGGAGGGAACCTGCCATTTAGATGGATGATGACTTTTCAGGCGCTGGGTACAGCTTCTTTTTTTTTTTTTTTTCTTTTAAAAAATTTACTCTTTAATTGGAGGAAAAATTGTTTTACAATGTTGTGTTGGTTTCTACCATTAAATAAAAGAAAGTGAAAGTGTTAGTTGCTCAGTCGTGTCTGATTCTTTTCAACCTCATGGACTGTAGCCCACCAGGCTCTTCTGTCCATGGGATTCTCCAGGCAAGAATATTGGAGTGGGTTGCCATTCCCTTCTCCAGGGGATCATCCCAGCTCAGGGATCGAACTCCGGTCTCCTGCATTGCAAGCAGGTTCTTTACTGTCTGAGCCACCAGCGAAGCCCTACAACAACATTCAGCCATAATTATACATACATCACCTCTCTTTTTTGCCTCCCTCCCATCCCCCCATCCCACCCCTCTAGGTCATCGCAGAGTGCCAGGCTGGACTCCCTATGTTATAGCCAGCTTCTCACCAGCTATCTATTTTACACGCAGTAGACACATTAGGAGAAGGAGAAAGTAGGACGGCTGGAGAAAGTAGCCTCGACATACACACACTACCATGATTTCAGGTACAGCTTCTTAAAGGAGCCTTTGCTGTTGGAGTACATGGGTAGAAGAAGATATTAAATTAACTTGGCTGAGAACAGCTGAGTGAGTTGGGATGTTATGAGCACTGGCTTGATTATTAGACATCATCTTCCCTACCATTTCCTCACCTTGAGACGCTCAGCATGGCTCAGTGAGTGTTGCCGTATAAGATCCCATTTCATGTTCTCCAAAACATAGCTATGCGGTAGGTGACAGCATCTTCATTTTGCAGATTAATTAATGGAGGCCTTGGGTTTCCCTGATAGCTCAGTTGGTAAAAAATCTACCTGCAATGCAGGAGACCCTGGTTCAATTCCTGGGTCGGGAAGATCCCCTGGAGAAGGGATAGGCTACCCACTCCAGTATTCTTGGACTTCCCTTGTGGCTCAGTTGGTAAAGAATCTGCCTGCAGTGTGGGAGACCTGGGTCCAATCCCTGAGTTGGGAAGATCCCCTAGAGAAGGAAATGGCTACCCATTCCAGTATTCTGGCCTGGAGAATTCCATGGACTGTCTAGTCCATGGGGTCGCAAAGAGTCAGACACGACTGAGTGACTTTCACTTTCACTTTGAGAATTTAAGTAATTTGTGCACCAAGTACTCACAAATTACTGTGTGTGTTTATATACCACATTGTAACACACACACACACACACACACACGGTGGGGATTAAGAATGCAATGAATGGTATTTTGAGTACTTCATGAAACTCTGAGGACAGACAAAGAGACAAATTCCCATTCTTTGAGGAATTTCCAGCAGAACCAGTCCCTATACAGTAAACAAAAATGAAAAGAAAATAGGAATGAAAAGCAACATTGAACATGTATATGTAAAACTGAAGCATCTAGAAGGTTCAGGGTGGCCAGCCTGGGTCACAGTTATAAAGGAGGACTTCTTGGAAGAGTAAGCTTGAAGCAAGGCTTTGTAGTTAGGATTGACAGGACGAAAGTGTTGGTTTGCTTCTCGGCCTTTGGACTAAGATCACATGTAGATTATAAGTATTGGAAAGAAGCTTAGAGAGATGAAGTGAGCCTAGTGAAGGGCTTTGAAGTGGCATAGGTTGATGCTGTTGGTGTTTGTATGACCCCACTGGAAGGTCTTAAGGGAAGTATGTTTAAAAAAAAACATACACCCATGACAGTATGCACACTACAATATGCAAAATAAATAATCAACAAGATGTGAACTGCTCCAGTCTTTTTGGAAAACAATTGGGCAACATCTATTAAAATTTAAGTTCTTCTCTTGAAATTTTTTGGAACCAAAACTACCCTATATAATGGTACCTGCATGAAGATATCCATTGCAACACTTATTACAGTGGGCACCTCCCCAGCCAGAAAAAAGTGAAGTAAATAAGTGTCCATCAAAGGGTCAGTGTTTGAATACATACAGTATTTGCTTATCATGAACTATTCACCAGTTCCTTAAAGAAATTAGTTATGGATATACCATTTAGCTTGTATATTCATGATGAATTGTTAAGTAAGAATAGCAAGAGACACAAGAGTACATAACTATGAAGCTCTTTTTGTCAAACAGTGGCAAAAAGTGCATGTGTACATGTAATTATATATTTATACATGTGTACACACATATACACACATGCATTGCCAGCGAATAAACAAAGTCTTATGTTATCTTAAATCCAGAAACTGTCAGATGCACTTTTGTTTTTATACCTCTTCATCTGCCAAGGTTTTTTATGGCATTAAAACATGAAGGGTTTTAGCTGGGGTTTGGAGGGAGGAGTAAGGGGAACATTTCATCTTTAAGAATAATGATAGAGGTCTTGTTTTGGAAGTTTCTGTTGAGAAGGTGGCCAGGATTTAAGGCATTGCCTGTTGAATAAGATATCCCATAGTTATCCAAGCGTATTGTACATCCCGCTAAAGCCTTCACAGCTGGGTAGGCTTCGGAACGAGTTACCATAGCTGAGAAAACCAATGACTCCAGTGGAAACTACAGGGCCTCTCTCCTCTGTCAATTTGGTATCTGAGGGGAAAGGCACATTTTTATCCTTCGGTGGATCTTCTTCCTGTAGTAAGTGTTGATTCTTCCTCCTACAGCTGTGTTCTAAGTATAGATAAAAGGGCCTCACTCATCCCGGCTTACTCCTACCCTTACCTTGTTGGAAAGAGGGCCTTATACAGTGAAGTGTGTGGAAATTTAGATCTCGTATTAAACAAAGTAAAGCATCCTTCTTAGATGTGTTTTTCAAACTTTTCAAACCTTGATACAAAATAACCAATACATCTTATGTTACATTCTGTTATATTGGTGTGTATATGTATATGGTATATACATATATAGAATAATGGCTAAAACTGAAGCAAAATTTCATGAAACATGACTTCCCCTAACTTTGTGTATTCCTAGTAATTTCTGCTCTATTCTCATCTACTTTGTTTTATTTCATTAAGAAAAAACATGCTAGTCACAGACTCTCAAGTTGACTTACGGATCCACTAAATGGGGTAGTGACCTGCAGTTTAAAAAAAAAAAAAAAACACATCAGAAAACACCTGTCAAGCTGGATGCCTGGCATTCCCTGGTCAGAAGATTTCCACTGGGCTGGTAAGGCAGTTACTCAGTGAGGTCAAATCCAAACCTAGATGTTCTTTGCTTTGTTGAGTACATTCCAGCTTATGTGGAAGACATTCAGGGAGCAGGTTACTTAAGATATTGGGTTGGCCCAAAGTTCATTCAAGTTTTTCCATTATATCGTATGGAAAAACCTGAGCAAACTTTTGGGTCAACCCAATAGTTTTCAGTCTTAAGGAAAGCATTGTGTGATACTTTTAGTGAATTAGCTTAAAATGGGAGCAGATACTTTTTTCCTGCTGTGGTAGATGCCTTAGGTAATAATTTTTCTCCAGCAGTTGGATTTGGCATAAGAAGGCTGATCATCTTGATATAAATAGAAGGCATCTCAGTTGATTTCACCTCTGCCCTAAGCATTCTTTTCTACTTAGGCTTTAAAATTATACGCTTAAATAGAAAGAAAAAAGTTCCATACCATACTTAACAACAATTAAGTATATTTTTATAGTAATTATCCCAGTTGGGCAAACTGCTAAATTAGTTCTTTGTAGGACCAGTAGAGATCAGTTGTGCACCTCATTTCAAATACAGGATTTGTGTGGGTCATAATCATAGAGGTGGCTGATGTAGGCATTGAAAGTGGAAGTGTTTAAAAAATCTGACTCCTACTTGGACTGCAAAGGAAAATGACATGTATTATATCTAACTGGATTTGGGAGCAACAAATTTCAAAAAGAAGGCAGAAAATGGACTCTGCCTACGGCATCCTAGGATACCTAATTTAAGATGTGTATAACAAACATTTTTAGGTATTCATTAGGAAAGAAAGCCTTTATATCCTGCCATCAACTTAATTTTTTTTAATCTAACATGTTTTTCATAGTCATTAACACTGATGCCTTTGATTTTGCAGGTGTTGTCAAAAGATAGTTAATCACACGAGGAAAGAGCAGAGTTGGGATTGGCAACCTCTCTCTTCATAGTACTTTTCCATAAGACTTCTTTCAACAACCTCATTGTTCTTCCCTTTTTACTCTGAAGTAGATCTAATATTGTAGGAACTTGATTTTGTTTCCTTATTCCATGAGTGTTTGAAATAAATTGAGCCATAAGAAGAATATAAAGTAAAAGCCCTAGCAGTAATACTTACAGTTAATGAAACACTTAATAAAAAGGGTATTCTAAGACAGTGAAAGTCAAATCATAGGTCTTCCTAAAATATCCCTTTCCATCTGCCCTCCCTTCCTAGAATTTTCTACCAACACTGAAGTATTGAAGTTTAGGATAGAAAGGGAGTGTGGCTAGAGCTTTCTGCTCTTAGGTTGTTTCCCACATCTTTAAATAAAGACAGCCTCAAGAGCCAGAGTAGAAGTAGCTTTTATAATCTATACTGGTCATAATTTGAACTATTCCTACTGGCTGTGACTTTGTAACTGGCAAGAATTCATATGCCTTTCTTGGTTTTTATAGGACTGTCAAAAACTAAGACACCAAACTTGTGACTGGTCCCAAGTGAAACAGACTGTTGTCTATGGTGCCTATTTTCACAATAAGTCCTAGGTCCTTTTCTCCAAAAACAGTACTGAAGTAGGTGGCATTTGGGAGTCACTGCAAAACCCAGATTGACAATAGGAAATCAATGAAGCGGAATGCCATCAACATTACATCAGCCTGCTTTGGAGTTTTTACAGTGTACCCAACATAATCTCTTTTGCTAGACCAAGGAAGCAATATGGAGTCATCCATTCCTGCTGTGTCCGCTCTACTGACTGATGACAGTGATTTGTGTTATGTCGTATGATGTTCCATGGAGTCTTAACTGGATTCTGAATTCATTTGTCTTCCAAACTATGGCTTTGTTTTTTCTAAGATTGAATTCATGGTGACCTTGGGGTTTTGTTTTGTTCTTGATGTCTGCTTGGTTATTTTGTTCAAATTACATTTTCTCCATTCCTTTATTCTCCATAGTGTTCCTAACCTTATTTCCTAGTGGATGATTTTGCAGGAGAACAGACTGTCCTTTGACACTTGGATCTCACCCATTGCCCGCTTGCTTGATGTGTTTCGTGAGCACAGGCATTTCTAAATGGAGAGACTCAATGTCCTCTTTCAGTTCCATCAAAATATGGATTTCATGAGTTTTCCTTTAATTTCAAAGGGAAATGGAGGAAGGATAATGATGTGTTCAAAACTGGGTGCATATTATTTCTTCTAAGTGAAACAGCGTAGAGGAACCTACCCCCTACCAAATATCACTGGTGCAGCATTCTAAGTGCCCAAGAACAGCGGTGTTTTTCATTTGGCTGGCTATTCTCACATGTAGTTTGTCAAAAATAGAGAAACAGGGTGCAGATATTTGAAGCATTAATATAAAGCCAAGCATACTCTGAGCCTGTCTGTCTCCCTAATATCTGAAGAGAGAGAGAGAGAATTCTGAGCGAAGGAAGAAATGGACAACTGTGGGACATCACAGTCCTCACTGGCCTTCAGATGCTTGATTATTCTTTCTCCTCCTCCTGCGCACTGGACACCAGCATACCTTGTCATTATAAACTTTTACTGTTTTTGAACAAAAAGTTCAAGAAAAAAGAACCAATGTTCACATGGTATAATAACATGGAATTTGCTATTCTAAAGGACGATATAGAATCATAAAAGGTTTGAACAGGATTATGAACCAAGAACCTGAAATAGTGACTACACAGCCACCAAACTTTGCTAGTCATGCTGTTGCAGAAAACTGTCCCCTCCTCATTATTCCCTCAGGGCCTCTGTTGCAGGAGAATTGTTGCGGTGGGGGGTGGTTAAGGATGGTTTTACTCCAAGTGGAAATTGTTGTTCTGATGAAACTGGCTGGCACTCAGGACATCAGGCATTTAGCTCTTGGCATATAACTGTCACCCAGCCATACTGACACCTGCCCTTAATGCCAAAGGTTTCAGAACCAGCATCATGAAGTTCTTTGGAGTTAATTCACAGCAATAATACTTTTGAGGAAAGGGAGACATCCTCATTTTCCTTATCTGGAAGTGCCTCAGAAGGATCGCCAAACGAACCTGCTGGTAACTTGATACATAATCTGCTAAGGAAGAAATGGACATGCAGACCTTGTCCCTTTAATGGGAAAAACAACTGCTATGACATCACTCAGGCACCAGGGTAGCGTTACCAGCCCCTCGTGGGAAAGCAGAGGGGGATGGATGTGTTTTCTTTTCTTTTCATGCAGCAGTACCTCACAGTGAGTCTTCCTGCTGCCCATCTTCAATTCTAAAGAAATCAGTTCAGTTCAGTTCAGTTCAGTCTCTCAGTCGTGTCCGACTCTTTGCATCCCCATGGACTGCAGCACGCCTGGTCTCCCTGTCCATCACCAACTTCCAGAGCTTGCTCAAACTCATGTCTATCCAGTCGGTGATGCCATCCAACCATCTCATCCTCTGTCGTCCCCTTCTTCTCCTGCCTTCAATCTTTCCCAGCATCAGGGTCTTTTCTAATGAGTCAATTCTTCACATCAGGTGGCCAAAGTATTGGAGTTTCAGCTTCAGCATCAGTCCTTCCAATGAATATTCAGGACTGATTTCCTTTAAGCATCAGTTTTTCTCCCCTTTGTTAATTTACCAGCTAGAGCTAAGCCCACTTTTCTGAGAGTTATTAAGAGCTCAGAGAGAAAAGAGAATATCAGTCATGGTTCCAAACACCAACCACGCACTTTGCAGTGGGGGTCTGCTTCGGTGGCCGGCCTGAGCCTGCACTGACCTCTGTGGGGCTTGGCTCCCCTGTTCTCCATGCTGGACATGCACACGTGTCTTACTGATAAAGTCAGGCCCACGCGTGGCCACTCCAGTGAGAGCTGGTTCTGTCACAGGTGTCCCACCTGATTGCTTGAGAGATTTTATTAGCATCCATGTCCTCCATTGTTGTTCAGTCGTTCAGTCACGTCTGACTCTTTTTGACCCCACGGACTGCAGCACGCCAGGCTTCCCTGTCCACTATCTTCTGTCCTCCACGGCAAGCATTTAATCCCAAGGGCATTGATGGTGCAGCGTAGCTCTGCCTAGCTGGTTGTTTGTAATAATCAATGCTGACATCTATTCATTATCCTTCTGTGTTAGACATTATACCCAAGAGTTTACATAATTTAATCTTATTTAATCCTTCAGACAATTTTTTGAGGAAGTGACTATTATTTTCTCTATATTATAGACGAGGAAAGGGACGCTTAGAGAAGCTAAGTGAGATAGCCAGGACTGCTCAGCTCTTAAATGTGTTGCCAGGACTAGATTCAGGTCCATCTTATTCTGAAGGAGATGTTCTAAAGTTACACCACTATTCTCAGTAGAGAGGGTAGAGACTAGGGCTAAGACCTGTCCTCAGTGGGGTGGGGCAGAAGGACCTAGGGGATTTTTTTCAAGCTGTTTGTGTTTCTATTCCCCCTTGCCTGGTTCCTCCCCCGTCCTGCCCTCTTTCTTCCTTTCCAGGTGCCTCTCTTCCTGGGTAGACAGGCTGGGGGAGTGCCTATCCTCACTACTGCCTTTCACTGCCACAATGAGTCACTGTTCCTGAGTGTGTCACAGCTCTTAGGGGGACCATGAAGGTAAATTGCTGAGAACCAGTGGGCTGAGGAAGGCTGACAAATCCCCAACCAATTTTTCTGTGACTTCCTGTGTGAGGCATTCTCTCTACGATGGCATAGCTTCAGAGGCACACACAGAGGCGGGGTGCTAAGGCAAGCTGGAAACAGCCTCTATGGATATGAGAAATGTGTGCTTAAAAAATAGGAAACTTCTCTATAAAATGTACGTGTGTGTGTGAGTCTTTGAGACCCCATGGTCTGTAGCCCACCAGACTCCTCTGTGTCCATGGAATTTTCCAGGCAAGAATACTGGAATGGGTTGCTATCTCCTACTCCAGAGGATTTTCCTGACCCAGGGATCAAACCCATGTCTCCTGTGTTGGCAGGCGATTCTTTACCACTGTCCCTGTGCATGTACACATACATATGCAAAGCACATATTCATGAAAAATGTATATGTAAATGAGAAAAAATATATATGCATAGATATTTTATATACAAATCTATATATCTAAGAATAGATATTGATGTGAAAGTATTGGACTCTAGGTATGTATTTCCTCCCCTCCCAGTTCCAGCATCAACTTTAGTAAAGATGCAAAGCTGTTATGTGTTCATTACACAGCAGTTCTCCTTTGAGACTCAGGAGACTGAGTTGGGGAGTTGATGAGGATGAAGGCATGCCCAGGCCTTCAAGGAGCTCAGAACTTAAAGGACTCTTGTTTTTCTTGAGGATAATGTTGACAGTTCATTTTATAGATCAGTGCTCTTAGAGCATCATGATTCAGACAGTCAGAGAATTCTGTGGAAAAGTTTTCTGAAAAGTAAAAAAATTAAAAAAACAAATACAGGGCCCCCTGCTATTTAATCCGTAAGAGCTGACTAGGACCGCCTTTGGAGTTCCAGCGTATTTCCTCAATTACACAATTAATATTGAGTGTGACTTTTTTGGTTTCCCTTGGCATCATGTAGCTTGCAATCGGTTAGAAGTGGGCAGTTCACAGCAGGGAAAGCTGGAAGAAGCAGGAATAGATCTGGAAGCTCAGGATTTCTGAGTTTTCTGTTTCAGGATGAAAGGGCCGTTGACCACTCAGCAGCCCCTGAGGTCATCCCTGAGTACATCATAGCATCAGGAAAGTCGTGTTTTCTTCTCTAAGCACGTCTCCTATCCTGTCTTCCCTCTGCTCAAAAGCCTGTCCTTCTCTTTTTCCATCTCCTGCCTCCAGTCTCCTTTCCATCTCTTTTCCCATTCAGGGTCCTCTAGGATCCAGACCAAACGTTCTTTTTGGTACATTTCTTATCCCTTCCGCTAAAAACCTAACTTCAGATGGTCAAGCAACTCTTCATTCTTGTTCTAAACCTGAACTTTTTTGGTTCTTATACTTTGCCAATGCTCTTCCTATAAGATCTCCCTCCCCGTTACTGCCTGTCAAGATCCTCCTATTTTGTGAGACCAAATGTTAAACAACATTATTTCTAAGAAGGCCTGGAGGATTAGTTTT
Source organism: Cervus canadensis (assembly GCF_019320065.1). Taxonomy (NCBI): domain Eukaryota; kingdom Metazoa; phylum Chordata; class Mammalia; order Artiodactyla; family Cervidae; genus Cervus; species Cervus canadensis. Next base: position 38,516,953 of record NC_057405.1, on the reverse strand, counting down.
TGGAATTAAACATTTCCTATTTCATGCCAATAGTACACTGTTTAAACACTTGGCTAAAGTGTTTATTACATTCTTTCTTCATTTATATTTAGCTCTGCACACTGAGGCGCTCTACTCTGTTCTTTGAGGGTAAGAAACATATCATGCATTTTTTGTGTCTCTTTAATAAGAGAAAGATTTTGTAGAAAATGAGTATTTTAAAAACATGAAGTAAACTTTAGATCTATGAGAAGCGCACTGATGTGACATTCCCTGGTAATACTGGGTAAGTCAGCATTATCATTTGAGTTGCTTTAATCAGTACTTGTGTGTTTTGGTTCTTTGATGTTCCAAGCAGGTTTTAACCTTAGGGCTTTTGAGCTAGCTCTTGCCTGTCCCTAGAAATGTCTTTCCTTTTGGAGTTTTAAATTTCAGCTCCTTCTTGGGGCCAGCACAACGGCCCATTAGAGCGGCTTCTTTGGACTTCTCAGACCACTGCTGGTCCTGTTCTGAGATGGAAACCCTTTTTCCAGGCGCTCTCTTGCCCTGTTGTATCACAGCACAGCCACAATCTTGTGAGTTGTTGCTTATCTGCTCAAGTGTCTCTTAAGTTTCATGAGAGCAAAGGCTTTGTCTGCTCTGATAATCATTATATTTCTAGAAACTAGACCAGGGCCAATCTCACTGTGGCACCGCTTATGTCATATTATGTCCTTTAAAATCAGTTGTTCTCAGTCTTGACTGCCCATCAGTGTCACCTGTGGGACTTAAAAAACACAAATATACAAGGTTGACCTCAGAGATTCCAACTCAGTTGACCTGGAGTGATGCCTTAAATTTAGCTCTAAAGGTATGAATCATCAAAGGCTCAGGAAAACAAGAAAAGATAAACTTTGCATAGCTTCCAAAGTTGTGGTTGTTTTTTCTAAGACTTCCTATATTTTATGTTAAGACCTCATCTCATATCCTTAATCCTTGTGACTATCACAGAGAGATAATAAGAAGATCAAACATGAACTTGCATCAGAAACATCTGGGACAGTTCCAAAGTGTTAATTACCATTTCAGTAACGTAAGAGCTTAATTATAGTTTGAATGTTGAAACAAGTTTGGGTATGTTGCCCTGCAAATACAGGAAATGGAAATAAATATCATCCGGGCTTCTGTCTCAATACCAGACTGACAATCGCCAAATGGTTTTTAAGAGACATACTACATGTTAAATTGTTATTTTTTCTCATAGCTTATATAAGACACATGACATTGATTAATGAACTTGAGATAAATATTTATTTTATCCGTAATATGTACTTTGGTGTTTACCAGATTCCATTAAAATTGTACAACAAATTTCAGTGGAAATAGAGCTGTCCTTTTCCTCATGTTTGTGTATGTGACATCAGACTTTATTCTTAGACCCTCCACCTACCTCATCACCATGGTATCTAAACAGATTTATGACTCTGACATGCTGTCTGTGTTTTACACGTGAGGCACAGAGGTGAGAGCAAAGAGGAGTCCTGCTTGAAGCCACTTTCCCAGAGAGCAGCAGACTCAGCCTTAGAATTAGAATTCCTTAGAACTTAGAATTCCTGCCCCTTAGTAGCAAAGGTGTAGTTATATTCCTAAATCTTTTGGCACAAAAATGAAAAAATAACAACCGTAAAACTGTTCCTTGGAGATACTTGGCCAAACCCGTGCTTTTAATCAGAATAGTCATGTGGTGACTCTTCCACTAAGGAGCTCCGGAAAAGAGTCTCCCAACTTCTTCTAGACTTTGAGGAACTACATTTAATTTATAATCTGAAAACATTTCTGAACACAAGACGCATAATCTTGCTTACTGAAATGTCATTTCATCTTTCTTGTTGCTTGCTGAAAAAAGAGCCGCGGCTCTTTTCAACATGCCTGCTTATATGAACAGTCTTTCATATAGAAAAAGAGATGTCCCTTTCCCAGATTACAATCTCTTTTTATGTGTTATCACTCTGACCGTCTAAACCCTTGAATCTTTTAACTTTTTCATCTTGGTAGGTCTGTTCTCTTCATAATCTCTAGTTGAATAGTTCTCAACAACACATATCTGCCCTTTGATCCAGTTCTGTACTGAGTGGTATGAATCAAGTTCGCCTGCTTAGAAATGCAAGAGATGTAACTTTCCTTATTTTTCTGATTCTCATTTTCATATCTCTTTCGAGTTATTTTTCTAACAATGAGAGTTTTGGGGAAATGTTTGTCTTCCAAGTCAGGAATCACTTCCCTCTTTCTCTCTGCCAGGCCCTAAAGTAAAGACTTTATTGAGTCTTAAGTGTATGACTCAGAACTCTAAGAGGCAGAATGCATGCCGTGTGCTAAGTCACTATAGTTGTGTCTGACTTTTCTTGCAAACCCATGGCTAAGCTCCTCTGTCCATGGGATTCTCCAGGCAAGAACACTGGAGTAGGTTGCCATTTCCTTCTCTAGGGGATCTTCCCGACCCAGGGATCTAACCCGTGTTTCTTAATATCTCCTGTATTGACAGGTGGGTTCTTTACCACTAGAGGCAGAACAGTTGGATGAATTTTTTTAAAGCAAAAGTCTATTTTCTACTCAAAGTAAAATATAACATTCTAATCATGTGTGCAAACTTGTTATTTCTGAAATAACATATAATTTAATATTTTCTTAAAGTTAGCCTATACTTCAGAAACAAGAGTTTCTTTCCAATGACTACTTTCATTTGAGCTCTACCCCAAATGATCATTAAAAACTTGGCCAAGTTGCTTTTCATTTCATCTTAGTGCTAAGGATTCAGGTGGGTGGCAGGAACTAGGTAAACAATCGTGTCTGTAATTGGTGACGTGGAAGAGTCCAAAGAGAACTGAATGAAGCCCACTAACCTTTGGAGGTGAGAGGCTACACCATCCAGTTTTCAAAGAAGCATTTGAGTGTCCTTTACCTGAGACAGTGGAGTCACTAATGTCTCCAGAAAAAAAGGAAATAAGAGAGAAGGGAGGGGATGTTATGCGCTTCCCAGGTGGAGCTAGTGGTAAAGAACCTGCCTACCATGCAGGAGAGGTAAGAACCTATGTAGGAGACGTAAGAGACGCAGGTTCGATCCCTGGGTCAGGAAGATCCCCTGAGGAGGGCATGGCAACGCACTCCAGTATTCTTGCCTGGAGAATCCAATGGACAGAGGAGCCTGGCAGGCTACAGTCCATGGGGTTGCACAGAATCGGACACGACTGAAATGACTTAGCACGCACGCATGCAGAAAAAGCAGGGGAACACGGCTCAACCATTTTCTCTCTGTGAACACCAGTTCTCTCATCTATAAGTTAGGAGTGGTGATACTTAACCGTGTGAATTAATGAGCATCAAACCCGCTGACCTAGTGCCTGACACAGTGAGAACATGTCAGCTCCCTCCTGGCAGCCCTAATAGCGGACATGGGGCTGCCTCCATGCTTCCAGGAGAACTTCTTCAGTGGTTCCCAGCTGGGTGTGTCTCTGCCCTACAGAGGACACTGGGCAATGTCTGGAGACGGTAGTCCTGTCTGGGGGAAGGGTCCTACTGATATCTATCTGGCAGAGACCCTATAAACTCCAGAGCCTCCTACAGTGTGCAGAACAGTCTTCCATAATAAAGAATCCTCTGACCCCAAATGTCAAATTGTGCTGGGGTTGAGACACCCATCCAACTGAAAAGTCATCGCAAGAAAGAACAAGTTTGGCTCATTTTCCTTCATCCTTAGGAAAAAGAACTTGTAAATATACTAACATCATGTTAGTATAACATTACTGACCTCTTCTGGCACTGAAGGAGACAAAGAGCCTCTAGAATCTAGACACTGCTGTGAAACTGAATCTGATTCTGGTGAAAGAAAACTTTTTCTTTAAATGGAAGGGTGTTTTTATTTGTTTATTTGAATTTAAACAAGCAATCTTCCCTACTCAGCTGATTATGGATTGAAGGATCTAAGGCTGGATTTTATTGATTTTCATTTTTATCAAAAATACAGCCTAAAAAAATGTTTTGCTAGATTTGTATGATTCACTGAATAATTACTGATGTTTGCATGACACATAAAACCAAGAAAAAGTCAAGTGTTAAATTCTTTATTTAGACATTTATTTCAATTCAAATGAGGCTGTGAAGGAAAAAGACATCAAATTTAGCTTGCCTTAATATACAAGGAAAATGTGCTAGAATTGAGTACTTCTATCATGAAATATCAGATGTCAAGGAAAAATTTTAAATGACTTACTGCACAAGAATGCTTTGGAATCACAGGGCAGTTAGCTTGACTTTTCTTGTGTTTCCACATTGTTGCACCGCTGGATGAGGTCTCTGTAGTGGATGATTACCACCTGACTGCCTACGCTGGATTGCCTGGGACACATTGCCATGGTTTAGGGCTGCTATGCGTGTGTGCTAAGTCGTTTCGGTGTGTCTGACTCTTTGTGACAGTATGAACTGTAGCCCACCAGGCTCCTCTGTCCATGGGATTCAACAGGCGAGAATACTGGAATGGGTTGCCATGCCCCCCTCCAGGGGATCTTCCCAACACAGGAATGGAACCCGAAGCTCCTGCGTTGCAGGCAGATTCTTTACTGCTGAGCCACTGGGGAAGCCTTTAGAATTGCTAGCATGTGTTAAACTTCAGAGGTGCATCTTTCTAAAAGAATGTACATTTTAAAGCCAGTGATTATTATTTAAACCCTTCTTTCAGTCATTTTACTTGAAGACTTTGGTTTTGTGGTTTTGTTTGCCACCACCTGGAGAAGAATTTTAAAAAAGGACTAGGAGTCTTCCTGTTTCCATGTTTGTGTGTGTGTGTTAGTTGCTCAGTTGTATCAACACTTTACGACCCCATGGACTGTAGCCTGCCAGGTTCCTTGATTCATGGGATTCTCCAGGCAAGAATACTGGAGTGGATTGCCATTTCCTTCTCCAGGGGATCGTCCCAACCCAGGGATCAAACCTGGGTTTCCTGCATTGCAGGCAGATTCTTTACTGTCTGAATCATCAGGGAAGCCCATTTCCATGTTTAGTATGCCATAAACTCACTTAATAAATTCTTAAGATAATTTCATCTTAAAAAAAAATAGTTCTAGACTTAGTCATTTCTTAAAAATGTGTTGAAAATTGATTACGTGTGTACAGAATTATACTCACTACAAACTAATTTAAATACATATTTTCTTCGAAAAAATTTGCATTCAAAATATAGGAAATGCTTTCACAAAATAGAGGCAAATGATATACACAGTTTCTCATCAGTTCAACATGACCTGATTTTTAAATGTAGTCATTGGTCCCCAGAATGAGCAAAGGCTTGTATGTCTGAGAGTGTGGGGACAGCAGACCAGCTTCTGGTAACTTCTGACTGCAGTGAGTCTGTGAGCGCTGTCTGAGATCCAAGGAAGATGACGACACTGGGGCTTTGCGTTCTCCCTGTCCCTCCCCTGCTGATCTCGAAAGGCACTGTCTTCTCAGTTCAGTCATGTCCGACTCTTTGTGACCCCATGGACTACAGCACACCAGGCTTCCCTGTCCATCACCAACTCCCAGAGCTTACTCAAACTCATGTCCATCAAGTCAATGATGCCATCCAACCTTCTCATCCTCTGTTGTCCCCGTCTTCTCCTGCCTTCAATCTTTCCCAGCTTCAGGGTCTTTTCCAATGAGTCCGTTCTTCACATCAGTGGCCAAAGTATTGGAGTTTCAGCTTCAGCATCAGTCCTTCCAATGAATATTCAGGACTGATTTCCTTTGGGATTGACTGGTTGGATCTCCTTGCAGTCCAAGGGACTCTCAAGAATCTTCTCCCACACCACAGTTCAAAAGCATCAGTTCTTTGGCCCTTCCCTGTAGCTCAAACGGTAAAGAATCTGCCTGCGATGCAGGAGACCAGGGTTTGATCCCTGGCTCGGGAAGATCCTCTGGGGAAAGGAAGTATAATCCACTCCAGTATTCTTGCCTGGAGAATTCCATGGATAGAGAAGCCTGGTGGGCTACAGTTCATGGGGTCACAAAGAGTCAGACATGACTGAGTGACTAACAGACACACACAGCTTTCTTTATAGTCCAATCCATACATTACTACTGGAAAAACCGTAGCTTTGACTGGACGGACCTTTGTTGGCAAAGTAATGTCTCTGCTTTTTAATATGCTGTCTAGGTTGGACATAGCCTTTCTTCCAAGAAGCAAGCATCTTATAATTTCATGGCTGTAGTCACCACTGCAATGATTTTGGATCCCCCCAAAATAAAGTCTCTTACTGTTTTCATTGTTTCCCCATCTATTTGCCATGATGTAATGGGACCAGATGCCATGATCTTAGTTTGTTGTTTTTTTTTTTGATCTTAGGTGTTTGAATGTTGAGTTTTACACCAACTTTTTCACTCTCCTCTTTCACTTTCATTAAGAGGCTCTTTAGTTCTATCTTTGCTTTCTGCCATAAGGGTGGTGTCATCTGCATATCTGAGGTTATTGATATTTCTCCCAGAAATCTTGATTCCAGCTTCTGCTTCATCCAGCCTGGCATTTTGCATGATATATTCTGCATATAAGTTAAAATAAGCTGGGTGACAGTATACAGCCTTGACGTACTCCTTTCCCAGTTTGGAACCAGTCTGTTGTTCCATGTCCGACTCTAATTCTTCCTTCTGGGTCTGCATGTAGATTTCTCAGGAGGTAGGTCAGATAGTCTGGTATTCCCATCTCTTTAAGAATTTTCCACAGTTTGTTGTGATCCACACAGTCAAAGGCTTTGGCATAGTCAATAAAGCAGAAGTAGATGTTTTCTGGAACTCTCTTGCTTTCTCTATGATCCAAAAGATGTTGGCAATTTGATCTCTGGTTCTTCTGCTTTTTCTAAATGCAGCTTGAACATCTGGAAGTTCATGGTTCACTTACTATTGAAGCCTGGCTTGGAGAATTTTGAGCATTACTTTGCTAGTGTGTGAGATGAGTGCAATTGTTGAGTAGTTTGAACAATCTTTGACATTGCCTTTCTTGAGGATTGGAATGAAAACTAACCTTTTCCAGTCCTGTGGCCACCTCTGAGTTTTCTAAATTTGCTGGCATACCAAGTGCAGCAGTTTAACAGCATCATGTTTTAGGATTTGAAATAGCTCAGCTGGAATTCCATCACCTCCGCTAGCTTTGTTTGTAGTGATGCTTCCTAAGGCCCACTTGACTTCACATTCCAGGATGTCTGACTCTAGGTAAGTGATCACACCATCGTGGTTATCTGGGTCATTAAGATCTTTTTTGTTTAGTTCTTCTGAGTATTCTTGCCACTTCTTCTTAATATCTAATTTAATTCAGATGACCATTATATCTACTACTGTGGGCAAGAATCCCTTAGAAGAAATGGGATAGCCCTCATAGTCACAAAAGAGTCCACAATGCAGTACATGGGTGCAATCTCAAAAACAACAGAATGCTCTGTTTGTTTCCAAGGCAAACCATTCAATATCACAGTAATACAAGTCTATACCCCAACCAGTAATGCTGAAGATGCAGAAGTTGAATGGTTCTATGAAGATCTACAAGACCGTCTAGAACTAACACCCAAAAAAGATGTCCTTTTCATCATAGGGGACTGGAATGCAAAAACAGGAAGTCAGGAGATACCTGGAGTAACATGCAAATTTGGCCTTGGAGTACAAAATGAAGCAGGGCAAAGGCTAACAGAGTTTTGCCAAGAGGATGCACTGGTCATAGCAAACACTCTCTTCCAACAACACAAGAGAAAATTCTACGCGTGGACATCATCAGATGGTCAATACCGAAATCAGATTGATTGTATTCTTTGCAGCCAAAAATGGTGACGCTCTATACAGTTAGCAAAAGCAAGACCAGGAGCTGACTGTGGCTCAGATCATGAACTCCTTATTGCCAAATTCAGACTTAAATTGAAGAAAGTAGGGAAAACCAGTAGACCATTCAGGTATGACCGAAATCAAATCCCTTACAATCATACAGTGGAAGTGACAAATAGATTCAAGGGATTAGATCTGATAGACAGAGTGCCTGAAGAACTATGGACAGAGGTTCATGACATTGTACGGGAGGCAGTGATCAAGACCGTCCCCCAAAAAAGAAATGCAAAAAGGCAAAATGGTTGTCTGAGGAGGTCTTACAAATAGCTGAGAAAAGAAGAGAAGCTAAAGGCAAAGGAGAAAAGGAAAGATATACCCATTTGAAAGCAGAGTTCCAAACAATAGCAAGGAAAGATAAGAAAGCCTTCCTCAGTGATTAATGCAAAGAAATAGGGGAAAACAATAGACTAGGAAAGACTAGAGTTCTCTTCAAGAAAATTAGAGATACCAAGGGAACTGTCTCCTCAGCCATCTTCTAAAATCCAGACCCTTGGGATTTCCCTTGCGGTCCAATGTTTAAGACCCCGCATTCCCAGTGCACGGGGCACATGTTCGACCCCTGGTTGGGATTCCGCATGCCACAGGGTGTGGCCAATATGTAAGTAAATAAATGAATGTTTGAAAAATAATAATAAAGTAAAATAAAATCCGGGCCCTTTTCGCCCAGGTCCATTTTGCTCAGCTTGTGTAAGTTTTCCTTGTGCATGGTCCTTTACCAACTCTAAATTTGAAACAAAAATCACCATTCACGATTCAGAAGTGTGCATTGTCTCCCACTGGTACCAAAGCCATAGACGGAAATGAGTTATTTAATGGTGTATACCTATACTGTCCCTGTGGAGATAACTTTGACACACTTGAAAAGACCCCTCTATTCTTTTTACTCCTACATATTTAAAAGTCTATCTTCCCCCCCAAAATAGGCTATGATTTTGGAATGCAATTTGTAAGAATTGGCAACTCTCTTGCTCAGAAAGACTCCTTAATTCAGTAATTTTTCTTGTCTTTTCTATTTTCTTGGGGATTTTTGACCAGAGGTTCCAATCATTCTTCTATTATATGCTACAACTGTGCTAAGTGCTGGAGATTCAGACATAATGAAGACAGAGTCTGTATTCTCGAAGAGTTCTTAGGTAAGGACTAATAAACTGGAAGTCAGTGTGGTGAGTGCTGGAGCAGAACCCGTCAGAACAGAGAAGACTCATAAATGAGGAAGCAGTTAATTCAGGGAAAAGCCTCACAGTGTGGGCACCATTTGACCTGGGCTTCCCAGGTGGCTCAGACAGTAAAGTATCTGCCTGCAATGTGGGAGACCCAAGTTCAATCCCTGCGTCGGGAAGATCCCCTGGAGAAGGGAATGGCAACCCGCTCCAGTATCCTTGCCTGGAGAATTCCTTAAACAGAGGAGCCTGTTGGGCTACTTACCGTCCATGGGATTGCAAAGAGTCGGACATGATTTAGCTACAGACGCTTTCATTTTCTGAGGTTGAAGGACTTCCCAGGTGATGCTTGTGGTAAAGAACACATCTGCCACAGCAGGAGACATAAGAAACATGGATTCAATCCCTAGGTTGGGAAGATCCCCTGGAGGAGGGCGTGGCAACCCACTCTAGTTTTCTTGCTCAGAGAATCCCATGGACAGAGGAGCCTGGAGCGTTACTGTCCATAGGATAGCAAAGAGTTGGACATCACTGAAGCGACTTAGCTGGAGGCAGGCTGAGGATGAAGCAGTGTTGAACACATGAAGATGGCAGGGAAGGGTTTGACTTTCCAAAGAGTAGTGTGAGTGGAGGATTGGGAGCTGAGATTGCCCAGTGCTCTGAGAATGGCTGATGAGCTGACGCAGGTGGAGAGCAGGCTGCTTGATAAAGACTCCTGAAGGGCTCAGTGTAGAGAGGTTCTATCCAGTCTTGATGCTCTACTAAGATGGTTATATTTTATTCTGTATCTAGTAAAGAGCCATCAAAGGCTCTACGGTGATGTTATAGACCAGCTTATCCTTACATGAGCTAGGTATGATGTAGGGGCCCCAAGGAACCCAACTAGAAAGATCTAGACTTTTTTTCTTAATATATATCTATTTTAGAAAATTTGAAGAATACAGAAAAGAGGAAATAAATGAAAAAGTCACCTATAAATCCACTTTCCAGTAATACTCATTTTAAAGATTTTTGTGGATTTCCTCCATATAGTCTTTTCCTATGCATAGAAAATATACACATTTTACATAAAATTTGTTTTAAAATTTCAAACTACAGTTTTATATGTTTTATAATTAGCATGATATTTTGAGCCTTTAATGTTATCATTAATTGTTTTTCTGGAAAATGATGTTTTACAATGCAAAATGTTTGTTTTTAACGGACTCATCATAAAGTGTGAAAATAATCCTCCATTTTTTGGACATTTAACATTTCACTTTTCGTTGTTAGTTTTCAATGTCTGTCTTTAAGAGAGTTTGCTGAACATACCAGTTAGTATTGTTAAAAATAACACATTAGTGATATAGTATAATTTTTCATTGATTCCACTGAAATAAGATGATAAATAAATGTTGTTTCTTCTGAATGGAAGTGAGGCATTTGCTTTGATGGTAGTGAGAATAATTTGAGTTAGACATTAGAAAGGACTTTCTTACTCCAACAATGGGAGACATTTGTACCTATGGGACTCCTGAACCTATAGTCTTCTTTTCTGGGTATCTCAAAAGATAAATAGCCAGGACTTAAGTACTTATCTTTCTTACCTGAATTGACTAGGATAGGTACTATCTTGTATATATATTTATACTTTTGTTATCCTTTTAAATTTTCCTTATTCATAATTTTGAAATTATAAAATGCAAATTTTGAGAAATTTTAGCAGTTACATCCTATGTTAGTCCATTCAGGCTACCATAACAAAAATGTCAACAGAAATATATTTATCTCACTTCTGGAGGCTAGAAAGTCCAAGATCAAGGTGCCAGCAGATTCTGTGTCTGGTGGGAATCCACTTCCTGGTTCATAGATGGCCATCTTTTTGCCATGTCTTCACATGGTGGAAGGGGGAGAGAACTCTCAGGGGTCTCTTTTATAAGGGCACTAATCCCATTCATGAGGCCTCCACCCTCATTACCTAGAAGTGTTAGTCACTCAGTCCTGTTCAACTCTTTGTGACCCCATAGACTGTCGCCCGCCAGGCCCCTCTGTCCAGGCAAGAATCCTGGCATGGGTTGCCATTTCCTTCTCCAGGGGATCTTCCCAAACTAGGAATTGAACCTGGGTCTCCTGCACTGCAGGCAGATTCATTACCATCTCAGCCACCAGGGAAGCCCTCATGACCTAATCCCTTCCCAAAGACCCCACCTCCTAATGTCATCACATTGGAGATTATGATTTCAATGTGTGAATTTGGGGGGACCACGAACATCCAGTCAATTGCATATACTTATTGTAACCAGCCAGGTAATACAGAGGTATGTAGAATGGTTAATCTTTTCCCTGTCCAATCTCACCCTTTTCAATAAATAGCATTAATGATTTGGTGTGTAATTTTTCTCACCTTTCTCAGTACACTTACAAACACACGGACATTCATGTTCACATATAAAAGGTATTTCTGTTGAGCAGAGTACTGTGTGCTGGATATTTATCCCAAGGGAGCAAAACACCATGCACCAACGCCAGGAGAGAACTTTAAACACTCCTGTCCATTGTATCTTGATATTGGAGTTGCCGAGGAAAATACAGCAACATGGTCAAGCAGTCGATGGAACAGTGCTTTGCTTGCATAGAAAGAGAGAAAGATCAGCTTCATTAGTGTGCCTAGGTCCCTCAGGACTAGCTAGTCCCCTCCCTCACCCAGGTTGACAAGGGCAATGGATCTTACTTACTCCTCTCCTTTCTACCACCATCAGCAATGGAGAGGAATGATCCCAACCCCATCCCCGTGGAGTCAAATACTGAAAGCTGGGGCGTGCTCGGAGGCCACTGCCACATGCTTAAGCAGAGCAAAAAAGCACCCACTAAGCCTGAGATAAGGAAAGAGATTCCCTTACGAGGTGATAAACCCCACAGAGGCCATGTGGGCCCTTCATCTCTCGGTATGAAGTATCCCAGGCCCAAGGCCCTTTCTTATTCTGCCAGATGGAGGTCTGAAGACCTCATTCTTGAGACTGCCTTTCCCAGCAATTTTTATTCTTCTTCCCAAATGGGTCATAGGCAAACATGACTCGGCAATTTGCTTTAACACATTTAACAACGTACAATGCCTTCCTCCCGGTCCATGCATGTCGATCCAATTCATTATTTTTAATAACTGAAAAATAGTACTCTGTGTGAGTGTTCTGTGCTTGTCTCTGACATTTCTATACTAATGAGCATCCAGGTTTTTTTTAGTTTTCTACCGCTGCCAACAATGCTGCTGTAAATATTTAATACCTGTTTTCTTAAGTCTTCTTTTCTTCTGTAAGATTGACTCACAGAAGTGGGAGGGCAGGGTCAGAGGGGCTCTCAGTCAGCTGTCACAGTCCGGAAGTGAGTGACGTGGCGGAAGACCTGTTTCTCTACAACCATACCAGCACAGGCTGTGTTCCCATGTTCACATCTTTGCTAATCTCTTAGATGAAAAATCATATGATTAATTTTAATTTGCATTTTCCTTCTTACCAGTAAGGTTATATATTCATATTTTATTTAGCCATTGCATTTTCTTGTATTTAACTTGCCTTAAAAGGCACAAACTTGCCTTTGTGCATGCTAAATCGCTTCAGCCGACTCTTTGTGACCCTGTGGACTGTAGCCTACCAGGCTACTCTGTCCATGGGATTCTCCTTATTGGAGCAGGTTGCCATACTCTCCTCCAGGAGTTCTTCCCGATTCAGGGAATTGAATCCCCATCACCTCTGTCTCCTGCATTAACAGGGGGGTTCTTTACCACTAGTGCCATCTGGGAAGTCCTAAACTTTCCTAGTTCTTGCATATTTTATTTCTGCTAAACATTTCATGATTCAGAAACACATCTTTCTAGCTCCGTTAGCATTTATTTTCCTTCTCAGATTTCAGGAGAACAAGAGATTTTTCTCCTGGACATTGTCAATAGCAGCTATTTGAAATGCTAAAGTTTTAATAAGAGAAACTGGATAAATGTGAATATTATTGAACTGATCGTTTAACATAAAGGGAAGACTGCCTATACCTCTGACCAATGTTTTTTAAATGATCAGGCCTTGGAGTCAGACTGTGGTACCTGTAGCTGATGGTTTAAGAAGAAAGAGGGGAGAGGAAGGGACAAGAGAAGGGATTTCTTTTTTAAAAAATGAGTGTTAATTTTTATTGATGAGTTTGGATCCAGGATAGTTTATTACCCTGGGCTTTTCTTGTAATAGAAGTGAGACCATCTCACTTCTTGCTCAAGGCAAAAATCTGAGGCTGGGTATTCAATTTGGAGGATTTATCTTTTGTCAGTTTTGATTTCTTTTTCCAAATTTCATGACAGGCAAACTTGAATATTTATGTATGGGGCTGGGAGTTGTGAAATGAGGATGGGGATGCAAAAGAAAAGGGTGATTTAAAGGTTGAGGTGGTCTACCTATTTTGGGTTTGTCTATACACATTCAGAAAAGGAAGTTCCTAGAGTCTATCCCTCAGGAAGATTAGCTATTTTTTGTTTTTCCACAACTATTTGTTTGTTTTTCAGCCACAAATTTGTGGCTGCTGTGTTTTTATGACTTTTTTGGGGTTGCTTTGGTCTCAGTTGCAGATTTATCCACCATGCATCTATTTTGTGTGTGTTGAATTGTGCCTTTCAAGACTAGCATATGATGGTTTGGAATGGGAAACATATTCTAAGTGCCTTAATCTTATACTTGAAACATAGGCCATTGGAGAGCCAAGAAGATTCACAATAAATATTTTACATCTTTTCAGTGAAAATTGACTTCATGTTTTTCTCTGTGGTTTGGAGTGTGTTCACTTGAAATGCTTGTAAGCAACAGAAGCCATTGGTGTGAATAGGGCCATGTGACCTCAGGTGAGGAATAAAAGCTCAGGTCTGCGTGGCTCACTCTTTGCTTGTGATGCATGGTGGTCCCACGGGAGTGACGTTCAGAAACAGCCCCTGGCAGAGTGCATCTACCACATCAACTGTAAGGAACTTAAGCTTCTCTGTTGCTGGCTTTCATTTCAGAAAACCTAACTAACGTTTTATGCCTGTTCCCTTGACCCACTTTTAAACATTTTTTTTAAAATCTTTTTTCTACAGTATTCACAGTTATCTTGTATCGATATGCTCTAAACAAAATAAATTAACACTGATGTTGGAAAGCATAATACAACCATGTCCTGGGTGACAGGAAGAGAACTTTTCGACCACAAATGTTGCTGTTGTTTAGTCGCTCAGTCATGTCCGACTCTTTGCAACCCCAAATTTGCAGCATGTCAGGCTTCCCTGTCCATCACTATCTCCGGGAGTCTGCTCAGACTCAGGTCCATTGAATTGATGATGCCATCCACCATGTAATCCTCTGTCATCCCCTTCCCCTCCTGCCTTCAACCTTTCCCAGCATCACGGTCTTTTTCAGTGATTTGGCTCTTCTCATCTGGTGGCCAAAGTCGTGAGTATACGTCTATTTTTAATTTGCGGGGATGTTGGGTATGATCCTGCTGTAAGTGTTTTCTGTTACCAAATGGAGTTAACTTTCTTGGGTCACCCATCATGTCTTAAGGATCCTAATTCCTCTTAACCTTTCTCATTTTATTTACTTGTATCTTTTTCAAGGAAGTAGAAACTTAGAATTGTCTTATCTGGAATTATAGAGGTATAAACTCAGGCCGAACATTGATAGAATGCAAGCTAGCCTCTGGTTTAATGTAGTTCTTTAAGGGACTAGATGCAGTAACAGAAATGGAGTGCTGGTACCAGGGCAGCTGATATATTGATGTGTGTTGATTGTTACTTCTCTGCCATGTTACTTACGACTTTTGTCAATGGCCATCACACTGGTTGTAAGTCTTGGTCATCTTGTTGTCAACACCACAGAAATACAGGTGTTCCCCTGACTGAACATCAGATTTAATGTATAGGCATTTGAATAACACATATGTAAGGTCATGATAGCTAATTAAATTATTCCACAGATATTTATGGAGTACCAAGTATTGGGTGAATAAAATGAAGTCGCTCAGTCATATCCGACTCTTTGCGACCTCATGGACTGTAGCCCACCAGGCTCCTCCGTCCATGGGATTCTCCAGGCAAGAATACTGAAGTACCTCATAATCTAACAGAGGAGAAAGACAGTGGATCATACAGTTAAAATACAGCATAAGTGCTAAACATCTTGATGTCATCAAACTCTCCGTGTCCTTCCCAATGCTTACCAAATAATCTTTTGCTGTTCATTTGGTTTCTCAAATAGATATTGTTCTGAGAAAGTCAAAAGCATAGACTTTCCCATTAGAAATTTGATGAAGTTGACAGTCTCCCAGAAAATCTGTTAGTAAAAGCTATCATCTAAGAGGCTGATTACCACAATGTGAAATAGTGACATAGAATATCTGGACCTAAGAAAAACCCTCAAATATGCAGCTAACCCGATGATCCAGCCTGAATGGCCAGCTAGTCTTTCACAATAATAATGGCCAGCTAGTCTTTCACACTGTACTTGATGTGATGACATTTCCTATATTTAGCTCAGTAAAATGATGCCACGAAGCAAGCCACTCACATGGGCCTGGGAAGTGGCACTCCAGCCATAGGGTGGACAAGGCCTCTCCATCCCCAAACGCCCATAGTTTTCAGTGCCTTCAGGAGCACCCTGAAGATGTGGGTTGGCTGGGAGCCCAGGGAAGCCTTGGGTAAATGGGGCCAGTTCACGCTATCTAGGATTCTTATCCTGGGAGGTGAGTAAGAGCCCTGGTCAGACCTTAGTCACAAAAATGATCATTTAGGTTTAAGTGCATCCTGTGATCTGAGCTCCTTGAAGATAGACTGCCCTTCCGGGCAGGGCAGTGCTTCTGTAAGCACTGGGTGCCATATACTTTCTGCTAACTTTAGTTTTCTGTTGAATTTTGGTGACCTCATCAATACCCAATGCAAAGGTATGTTTTCTTGTACAGTCAGAAGACAGTCACTTTGTACATATGCATGAGTGAAAAATGGAAGGAAATGTTTCCATACATACATTGATCTGTATCTGTAGTAGCTTGTCACTTCTATCTCTAGCCACAGTGAAATTTTGATCAGTCATAAATTTTTCTTTAGAGATGAATATATTTTAACCAGCATCTAACTATGTGGGTTATCACCTAAATAGCATATTTTTTTAAAAAGCAGAAAGATGGAGTATAAGAATTTAATTTAGTCTTTTACAATTTCAGAAGCATCTTTAGATAAAATGCTTAGTAAAAATCATAAAGTCTTCCTTTAGTTAGCTGATTAGTAACTCTCAGGCTAAGCATTACAGAGATGACTTGTTTTAGTTACATTATTAAATGACACCAAAGCTTTAGAAAACAATGCTATTAATAGTGGTGATTCATGTGTTATTCATATTTTAAGAAGGACATGAAACTTTTGCAGGGCAGTGTCTGAAATGTTTTCTTCATAAACTTGTTTAACAATAACTAAAGTAATATACAGTATTGTGTGTTTTACTGCAATTTATAATGCAAATTATAGTGTAGCTTATACTCTATATATGCTATTTAGTAGCAATAGGTAGAGTAGTATATATCATAATATGTAGAGGAAGCAAAAAAGGCAACATTTGAGATTAATTTAAGGCACACAACATGTTATCTTATTTTCCTAGTGTTGTTGGCAACTTGGTAGGATTCTTAGAAGAGAAACTGAAGAGGAAGTGAAGAAAGAATTTGGAGAAAGATGGGGTGGTACGAAAACATAGGAATGACTAGAATATGACTGAGGGACATAGCATGTGACAGCCTGTTGGGTTTTCAAGTCTTGGTGGGAAAATCTTAGACAAGCTAGTCGGAATCATTACTTGTAGACAGCTGTAGATGGTTTTGAATGCTAGTATTAGAATTTTCAAATTTAGTCTAGAAACAAATCTCATCCACTTAATGTTTTTTAAACTAGTTTTGACATGATGAGAGTATTGTGTTCAAAATATTAATTTGAGTGTTGTGTAGGTTGGTGGAGAAAGCCACTGAAAGCAAGGAGATAAGATTCAGCTGAGATTTAAATACTTTTGAGTGCGTAGTGATAAAAGCCTAAATCACAGTAAGCAGCAGGCACAGCAAACAATATTAGGTTGTAGCAGTGAAAATTCAAAAGGATAGACAAATATGACAGATAATGAAGAAATATGCAAAGGGCATCGAGAAGACTTGATAGGATGTAGAAAACAAGCTTATGGTTATCAAAGGGGAAAGGGGGTGGGGAATGGATAAAACAGGAGTTGGGGGCTAGCAGATACAAACTACTATTTATAAAATAGACAACAAGGTCCTACTATATAGCACAAGGAGCTCAATATCCCATAATAAACCTTAATGGGAAAGAATATGAAAAATCTATAAATATATATGTAAAACTGAATCACATTGCTATATACGAGAAACTAATACAACATTGTAAATCAACTGTATTTCAGTTAAAAAGAAGAGTTGATAGCTTGGTTTTCTATTCTAGGGTATTGGTTCAAAAAGCATTAGTTGAGCAACTCCTATATAAGAGGGTTTGGGAGATGAAAACCCAACCTGGACTTTTTCCAGTGTTCAGTGGTGGTGAGGCTGCATATATTAAAGCTATAGACTGTCATAGGCGACAGTCGGGGTTTCTGTTTCACCCCTGCTCTCAAAGACTGGAGATAGGTTATCCCTGCCCTGACACAATCAGTTATAAAATCTTTTGGCATGTCCTGCCTTAGGGTTCAAGCCTTGATTTTATGATGTGGCTGTGCAGAGGTCTCACTATATTGCTGTCAGCATTTGAGGCCTCTGCCAAAACTACAAGGCGGTGCATAAGAAACAATATTTTGGCTTCTTTGTGGAAGATTTAGTGAATGTGCAGAAAGGATTCTAATAAATAAATTTGTTTTATAGCTTTAATTTCTACCCTTCTCAAATTAATATGTATTAGGGGCTTTGTACACTTAAAGATAATCATAAATCCAACAGTAATGAGATTAGCTCGGTTGTTTTTCCCTTAGGGAATAAGTGGAGATACTTTGAAGTTTTATGTTAAAAGAATGCCTAAAGCTATTTTTACCAACATCCTAAAGAAAATGTGATTAAATAATAAATATTGCAGTCTTAAATTTATTATTTAAAACATGGTTAATTTTCATTTAAGCTATTTTATTGAATTCTTTTTTTAAGTCCTAGGATAGCTGTGTATTCTTTTTGAAAATATACACTATTCTTCTTTGTTAGGTTAAATTTATTTGTTAATTTCTGAATATGGTGCACACACACATACATGCAAGATTATTTTGCTTTTTAAAAGAAATTCTGTAACTTTTCTGTATTTGCCAGCAATTCAGGATATGATCACTCAACTGAAATCACAATTCATAGTCATTTTACCTCATAGCTGTCTGTACTGTTTCAATCATATACATGAAGTCACAACCTAATCCATTGACTCTCGAGAGTCCCTTGGACAACAAAGAGATCAGACCAGTCAATCCTAAAGGAAGTCAACCCTGAATATTCATTGGAAGGACCGATGCTGAAATTGAAGCTCCAACACTTTGGCCACCTGATGTGAAGAGCTGACTCATTGGAAAAGACCCTGATGCTGGGAAAAAATGAGGGCAAGAGGAGAAGGGGATGACAGAGGATGAGATGGTTGGATGGCATCACTGACTCAATGGACATGAGTTCGAGGAAACTCAGGGAGATAGTGATGGACAGGGAGGCCTGGTGTGCTGCAGTTCATGGGGTCACAAAGACTGAATGTGACTTAGCAACTGAACAACAACAGCAATCCACTGGGGCACTTGACAAGGGTACGTTAAAAGTATGTTGATGCCAATGGCTGATTTTATTAGAGGGGAGATATTTTAATCCAGAGCTCACTCTTGATTTGTGATTGCCAACATTTTGTTTACTATTCTTCAAATATTTGTGAGATATAGAAGGGTACAGTCTTAGGAGTCAGACTAGCCTAAATTAGAGCCCAGCGACTTGTGACTGAGCCAGACTCCAAACCCAGGTCCTATGAGTGAGAGTCCCCATTAGCAAAGGCTGAGACCAGCCCACAATGACTTCTCAGTTGGATCTGGTTCAGTTTGTTGTCATTCAGGCCTATATGTGGGACTGACCCATCTGAGTCATTACCGGCCAGTGGTAGGTATAGTGAAAGCAGGCAGATGCTAGCACTGGATGAGTATTTAAACACTTACCTGCTTCGTCAGGATGTCACTTGGCCAATGCAGAAGCACGATTCCTGCAGTAGAGTCAGACCTGTGGATATTTGTTACTTTTATTAAAACGAATCTATATATCTTGTTGCATGTGCTAAATGAAAGGGAATCAGTACTGAATATTCATTAGAAGGACTGATGCTGAAGCTCCAATACTTTGGCCATCTGATGTGAAGGGCTGACTCATTGGAAAAGACCCTGATGCTGGGAAAGATTGAAGGCAGGAGGAGAAGGGGACGACAGAGGATGAGATGGTTGGATGGCATCACCGACTCAATGGACATGAATTTGAGCACCCTCTGGGAGACAGTGAAGGACAGGGAAGCCTGGCGTGCTGCAGTCCATGGGGTCACACAGAGTTGGACACGACTGAGCGACTAAACAACAAATACTCCATTTAAAGTTATTATAAAAATATTGGCCGTGCTTTACAATATATCCTTGATTCTTATTTGTTTCATGTAGTAGTTTGTCTGTCTTAATCCTCTGCCCCTATGTTTCCCCTTGCCGATCCTTCTTCCCACTGGTAACTAATAGTTTGTTCTTTATATCTGTGAGGCTGTTTCTGTTTTATTTGTTTGTTTTATTTTTTTAGATTCCACATAGAAATGATAATAAACAGTTATTCGTCTTTCTCTGTCTGACTTATTTCACTAAGCATAATACCCTCTAGGTCCATTCACATTCTTTGTCCTTTCATCTGTTGATGGACACTTAGACTCATCCATATCTTGGTTATTATAAATAATTATGCTTTGAATATTGGGGTACATATATCTTTTCAAATCAGTGCTTTTGTTTTCTTTGGGTAAACACACATAAGTGAAATTGATGAATCATACAGTAAGTTCTATTTTTGGTTTTTTGAAGAACCTCCATACTGGCTTTCCATGTTGGCTGCACCAATTTACATTCCCACTAACAGTGCACAAAGATTCCCTTTTCTCCTCATCAGCATTTGTTATCTGTGGTCTTTTTGACAATAGCCATTCTGACAGGTGTGAGGTGATACCTCATTCTTAATCTTATCCCTCCTTTCTTTCATGATTTTCCCTGTTTTGTGTATCTTAAGAAATCCTTTCTTAGTTCAGTTCAGTTCAGTCACTCAGTTGTGTCTGACTCTTTGCGACCCCATGAATCGCAGCATGCCAGGCCTCCCTGTCCATCACCGACTCCCGGAGTTTACTCAAACTCATGTCCATCGAAAATATGAAGTCCCCTGTTGTCTTCTCAAATATCTATAATTAAATATTGGTGAATGGTGTGAAGGTGTCCCATTTTATTTTTTTAATATAGGTAACAAGTTGTTCCAGTAGAATTTATTGTATGACCTCCCTTTATCCAGAGATATATAAATGCCAGCACTGTCGAAATTCATGTCCTAAATAAAGCTTCCCTATATGTGTGTGCCTGCGTCCTACGCACCCAGAGAACAATGCACGTGTGTTGACCAGATGCTGACGAACTCCATAGGGAACCTCTTTAATTTTTTGCTAATAAGGCATTCTTCTCACATGACAAGTCAGAAGTCCCTTGACAATCTGTGGCATAAGGGCGTCACCAAGAACCCAGGCACTTCCCACAGCCCTTACCAAAAGTCTGCGTGGTCATGATGTTTCCTCACTGCTGCAGCTGTTCTAGGCTCCATACATGTATATTTCCATTACCAAAGTGGAAAAGAGTTTTATTTAATACCTCTTATCTCAAGGTTTTTGTAGTGATGCTTCCTATGGAGGTGATGAAATTCCAGTTGAGCTATTTCAAATCCTAAAAGATGATGCTGTTAAAGTGCTGCACTCAATATGCCAGCAAATCTGAAAAACTCAGCAGTGGCCACAGGACTGGAAAAGATCAGTTTTCATTCCAATCCCAAAGAAAAACAATGCCAAAGAATGTTCAAACAACTGCACAATTGCACTCATCTCACATGCTAGCAAAGTAATGCTCAAAATTCTCTGAGCCAGGCTTCAACAGTACATGAACTGTGAATGTCCAGATGTTCCAACTGGATTTAGAAAAGGCAGAGGAACCAGAGATCAAATTGCCAACATCTGTCAGATCATTGAAAAAGCAGGAGAGTTCCAGTAAAACATCTACTTCTCCTTTATTGACTACTCCAAAGTCTTTGACTGTGTGAATCACAATAAACTGTGCAAAATTCTGAAAGAGATGGGAATACCAGACCACCTGACCTGCCTCCTGAGAAATCTGTATGCAGATCAAGAAGCAACAGTTAGAACAAGACATGGAACAACAGACTGGTTTCAAATTGGGAAAGGAGTATGTCAAGGCTATATATTGTCACTCTACTTATTTAACTTATATGCAGAGTACATCCTGTGAAATGCCAGGCTGGATAAAGCACAAGCTGGAATCAAGATTGCTAGGAGAAATATCAATAACCTTAGATATGCAGATGACATCACCCTTATGGCAGAAAGTGAAGAAGAACTAAAGAGCCTGTTAATGAAATTGAAAGAAGAGAGTGAAAAGTTGGCTTAAAACTCAACATTCAGAAAACTAAGATTATGGCATCCGGTCCCATCACTTCATGGCAAATAGACGGGGAAACAATGAAAACAGTGAGAGACTTTATTTCTTTGGGCTCCAAAATCATTGCAGAAAGTGACTACAGTCGTGAAATTAAAAGATGCTTGCTCCTTGGAAGAAAAGCTTTGACCAACTTAGACAGCATATTAAAAAGCAGACACATTACTTTGCCAACAAAGGTCCATCTAGTCAATGGTTTTCCCAGTAGTCATGTATGGATGTGAGAGTTGGACTATAAAGAAAGCTGAGCACTGAAGAATTGATGTTTTTGAACTGTGGTGTTGGAGAAGACTCTTGAGAGTCCCTTGGACTGCAAGGAGATCCAACCAGTCCATCCTAAAGGAGATCAGTCCTGGGTGTTCATTGGAAGGAATGATGTTGAAGCTGAAACTCCAGTACTTTGGCCACCTGATGGGAAGAACTGCCTCATTGGAAAAGACCCTGATGCTGGGAAAGATTGAAGGCAGAAGGAGAAGGGGACGACAGAAGGTGAGATGGTTGGATGGCATCTCCGACTCGATAGACATGAGTTTGAGTAAGCTCCGGGAGTTGGTGATGGACAGGGGAGCCTGGCGTGCTGAAGTCCATGGGGTCGCAAAGAGTTGGACACGTCTGAGGACTGAACTGAACTGAACTGATCTCAAGGTTTTTTTGGACCACCTCAGGATGTCGTGAATTCTCGGGGGAGGCTTTATTGGTCTGTCCATTCTGTGCTGAGGGTCAAGGCAGGTGATCTGCCTTTCTCTCCTGTGGGGAGAAAGGGTATTTATTTCCAGTTCACCTTACTCTCAGAGTGTAGCCCTGTGGGGAGGTAGATTTATGGAGGGGGTCTCTTCATAAAATCCTATCCCTGAATAGTCCTGGGCTTTGTCCTCAGTCCTCTGCATCCCACGGGACAGTGAAAACCGAGGCTGGGATTCATCTCGGTGGCAACTTTGGGGGATTCTTAGTATTCTTCACTTTCTTGGCAGCTCATTACACATTTAGAATGATTTTCTTCTGGAATTTTTAGTTGTTTTTCAGAGAGAGAGTCGATCAGAGTATCTAGTCCTTCAGACTGTGGAACTAGAATTTGGCTAAATCCATTCTTTAAATGACAGTATATTTTACCAATCTTGCCTAAAGGTTTGCTGGAGACTGAACCACTGCAAGGAAGAGATGAAGACGCAATAGCCAGTGCTGACTCCCCTAGCATGCTCTCCGAGGAAGAAAAAGAAGAGTTAAAGGCAGAACTAGTTCAGGTATGTATGCTTAGTGATCTTCTTGCTGCTATGCGTATCTCCGGATTCTCCGAATTCTTGTTAGTCTGATGTTGGGTTGGCCAAAAAGTTTGTTTGAGTTTTTCCTTAAGGTCTTATGAAATGGAGGTCTGTTTATATGGACGAATATATTGGAACATTTATATGGTCCAATAAAAGGTCCATATTATAGTTATGTTGTCTTTCATTTAATAAAATTGACTAGGTGATGAATTGTAAGGTGATTCATTTTTCTATGGTATTTTTTAATGCTAATGATCCATTACCCATTGATGACCATAGGAAAACAAACGGTCATGATGCTCAAGCAACAATAAATAGTTGTAAACATGCACCTCATATTTAGTATCACAATGCTTAAACCTGATGGAATTCCTTCAAGACCTCAGTTTAGGTGCCAGCTACCTTTTAAGAGCAGTTATTGTTTTTGGTCAGCAGCTTAGCTCAACAACTACTTGGAAATGATTTATTTTTATAATGACAAATCAGTCATGGAAGCAACTGACTTTATTAAATTGATGTGCTCTTTTTCAGAAGAATAAAGCTCTGGGGGTGGAGAGGGAACTGTGATGACTTTAGGCTTCGTTAGATCTTGTGTAGTTGCTCCGAGCATCTGGTCCTAATTTCGGGGAGGTAGCCTGGCTTGTCGCGACGACAACTCTTAGTTCAAGCCATTTGTCTGTAGCACCCACTAGCCCCTCAACACTTTGCTAAGGAGCGTTTACATTGTAGGAGGAAAGCGCAGAAGAAGGGGAGCTTCTTAAGTAGAAGTAGCAATAGGGCAAAAGGGAAGGGGCCAGTCTTCCTCCGCATTTTGAATATCTGGCTCAGAGGACACGAAGTCCCTGGTCCAGAGGGAAGCAGGGCTCCGCCTTCCTGCTTGGGCCTCTTCTCCTGCTTTAAATTAAGCTTCACCTTACCCTCACCCCACTTCATTCATCCCAGACTCTCCAAGCTCTAAGGTTCTGTTGGTGAGTGTTCATGATAGCTCTTAATAACACTGAAGACATTTCAGGTGCTTTCACAAGACACACCCTAAAATAACTTCATGCTCAAATAAAAGAGCAGCTTGTTCTTCTAGTGCAGCAAAGATTATTTTAGTATGGACAGTGCCTCAGATCGAATGACCTACTTCTTTAGCTGGGTCTGTCTGTGGCCACTGATCCATAACCACCTTGTTGACTTCAGATTGGCCACACCTGTCAGAGTTCATGGACCAGTCAGGCTTGACAGAGAACGTCCTAGCTCCACTTTTTCTTAAGGCCTAGAATCCTGGATCATGACTTGTTTGTGTCAGTTTTGCTGTCCAAGAGTTATATTCTACAGACTGGTGTTAGCTAACTGACTCTAAGCTAAAATTTAACTCCTTCACTGCTACCGTCCAAGTTTAAGTTCATACACAACCTCTGTAACAGACCAAGTTTTATAAAATGACTTGATTTTTCATTCGGCAATTACTGGTAGATAGATAGGTAGATAGATAGATGGATAGATATACATATCTATGTTTTTGTGTGCCTGCATTCTGTATTTTCTAACTTTTCAACAATGATCGTGTATTCCTTTGATAATCGAGACACAGTAAGCCTTGGTTCTCAATGGTTCTCTCTTGCCCCCATGAATATAAAAAAACAATGTTTTCACACATTTTTGTCTCATTTGACCACATTAACGATCTTCCAGTGTGTCTCACTCCTAAGACTTTTTGAGCCTGACTTCTGAAGGTAACATCAGACTCCCTGTTACTTGTTCATGTTTGTTCAGGATGGATGTTTTCATCCCTTAGGATGCATTAGCCGCCATGCCTCCTGTCTCTCATTTCTGGATTCCTCCGGGATGAAGAAGCATTGCATCTTGCTTGAGGCGGCAGTGTGACTTCTGGGGACACTGGGCACAGCTCTTTGCCTCATGCGCAGCAAAAAGCAAAATAAGTTATCTGTTGTTTTTCCTTTTCACATTCCCACTTCTCCCTCCACCTCAGGCCACCAATGCTTTATGCTCACTCTTTCCTTAAACCCGCTTTCTCTGCCCTTATACAGTGCCTGCTCTTCACACACACATGCACAGATTAGGTTCTTTCAGACCACACGTGCATTCAGAGGACCTCGGATGCTAGGGTTTAATTGTATCAAGGACATCTCAGTGGTCCCACGGCTGGCCCTATGAAGAACTGAGACGTCTTGTAAGTAGCTCAGCTTATCTACCTCATTCTCCACAGATATTCTTCCAGGACCCCTGTTCACAAGCAGCTCCTCTCTGTTTGAGGGAAGATCCCACTGGGTCTGTTAGCCACGTGGGTGGACCCCTCACAGATCAGCCTGTTACATTGCTTTTGAGTCAGGCAATCAGTTGTGGCCATGATCCAAGGCAAGAGCTTTGTGTAGGAGGATGTCTTATGTCTGACTGCTTTGCTTAAAGGGGTTGCAGGGTGTGCCGGGCGCCCAGTCTCCTGTTCGGAACACTCCCCTCCCTCGGATTCTCCTACTGTCTGCTAGCTGTGCTGGATCCACCCTGCTCTGCTTTTACCTTACGCTGTTTTGTAGTCCATATTCCCAGGAGGACGCCTTGAGACCTCAGGGTGAATCTGTAAGTGCATTCACTCACACAACCAGCATATTGTTCTGCTTACCAAGTGCTAGATGCAGGAAGACCTGTCCTTGAGGAGAGAGACATAAGCAAATACTGTCCAAGAGGCTACTACGCCTTAGACAGAAGTCTGCATTTTAAAAGAGGAATCTGTTCAGTCCTGAGTTTGTTATTGTGGTCATGCAATACGCGTGTTTTTAAAAGTTCCTTCAGCTTTCCTCTGCTGCTGCTAGGTGCTTGGTCCTTCTGAGGAGGCTAAGGCCAATTTCATCCGGCAACTAGCACTGTGCCTGGCAGCCCCCTCCTAACTAACTCGCCTGCACTCTGGCCTCCTCCTTGGAGCTTGCCTGCATCCACTCGGCCCTCATTCTGCACGACAATGAGGTGACGGTCTGGAGGATAAGATCAATGCCCTCATTAAAGCAGCTGGTGTACATGTATTCGCTGATTCATGTCAATGTATGGCAAAAACCACTACAATATTGTAAAGTAATTAGCCTCCAATTAAAATAAATTAATTAATTAAAAGAAAAAAAAAAGCAGCTGGTGTAAATGTTGAGCCTCTCTGGCCAGGCTTGTTTGCAAAGGCGTTGGCCAGCGTCAACATTGGGAGCCTCCTCTGGGGCTGGCGGACCTGCCCTAGCCACCACTGCTGCCCCAGCTGAGAAGAAAGTAGAAGCAAAGACAGTAGAATCTGAAGAGTCTGATGATGATGTGGGCTCTGGTCTTTTTTCACTAAACCTCTTTAGTAACACATTCAATAAAAAGCCGAGCTCTAAAAAAAGAAAAAAGTTCCTTCAATGCAACACCAACATCACTTCTGACCTGATGCAGAGGTTTGTGTATACACAGAAGGTGCGCAATTAAGATTTCTAGTGAACTTGACTCATAGCACCAACAAATATGTGTATTTGTAAATTCCAGAAGTAGAATATGGGTTTTTTTTTTAAAAACAAATCGTGTCCATATATAAAGAAATGCTATTTGTTTTAAGTGTTTGTTCTCATTAATCCTCTTACCAGCTGCTCCTAACATCTTTTCTGAGGTCTTTACACATCTATTCTGTGGGATTTTTTTTTCCAACTCTCTTTTTAAATAAACTTGCTCATTAGTTCAGTGCTACTGACATCCCACTCCCACTTTCATTTCGCTAAGCTGCATTTGATGCTCAATATTCTATAATGTGGCTTGGTTTTTGAAAAGGATGAAGTGTTGGCATGATAACTGTAAATTTATGATTATATAATAATCAAGTACTGCCAACGTCTCCTAGATAAAATGACTCAAGAAAAATAGGCATTAATAGGAGTAGGAAAATTACCAGACAGCATTACTAAGTTGACAAGCCTCTTTGGGCTATTCCATCTTGGCGTGTGGTTTCCCAAGGAAAGCACACAGTGCCCTCAGGCCACCTGTCTCAGGCTGACAGGTAAGTGTCCTGGGCTCTTCCTTCCTCTCCCAGTTTTTTTCCTTCAAGACTTTATTTCTTTCTGGACTGAACTGGTGAGCAACTAAAGCCTTCATAACCAATAGTGTCTTATTGTAGCACCCCTCTGTGTTAATCAGGATTCTCCAGAGAATTAGAACCAATAGGATGTATACAGAAAGAGATTTATTCTAAGGAATCAGCTAATGTGATTCTGGGGGCTGGCAGCTCCCAAGATCTACAGTCAGCAAGCTGGACACCCAGGGGAGTCAATGGTGTGGTTCAGTCTAAAGGTCTGGGAAGAGCCGATGTTTTAGTTTGAAGCTGAAGGCAAGAAAAAACAAAAAAGTCAAACAACAACAAGACAAAACAATGTCCCAGATCAAAAACAGTCAGGCAGATAGAATTCCCTTTTACTCAAGGGAGGGTTAGCCGTTTTATTTAAGTCATCAACTGATTGGGTGAGGCCCACCAACTTTGGGAGAGCACTCTGCTTTACTCAGTCTATCAGTTTAAATGTTAATCGCATGCATGATCACCCTCAAAGACACAGCCAGAATAATGTTTGACCAAATGTCTTGGTAACCCATGGCCTGTCATACTCTCCCGGGTATTATCTGCATTTTAATTTTAATTCTTCCTTACTCTTGGCCAGGGCAGGAGAAGAAGCATGACTCAAAGCAGAATGAACAAGAGACCAAAGGCTCTTACTCCTAAACATCATACTGATAATTAATAGTTTAGAAAGCTATTTCTTTCTCTGTATTTGCGACATATTTCATGTAATATAGCAGAATAAATAGAAAAGTAAATCTTCAGTCTTCTAACATAAATTTTATTTTGAAGCTAACTCATTAGTTCATTTGTATTTTTGCATTTTTATTGTAATAAATTGATATAAAATTAACTATTTTAAATTGAATCATTCAATGGCATTTAGTGCTCTTATAATGTTGTATAACACCACTTCTGTCCAGTTCCAGAACATTTTCATCATCTCAGAAAGGAATCCCTTACCTGCTAAGCAACAGCTTCCCATTTACCCTTCTTTTCTGTAGCCATGAGCCAGCATTCTGTCTCTGGATTCAGCTATTCTGGGTATTTCATATAAATGGAATCATAATATGTGACCTTCTGTGTCTGATTCCTTTCATTTAGCCAAATGTTTTTGAGGTTCATGTGTGTTGTAGCTTACATCAGTACTTCATCTATTTTTGTGACTAAATAATATTCCATTTTATGTATATACTACAATTTATTTATCCATTCATCCTTTGATGAATATTTGGGTTGTTTTCATCTTTTGGCTATTGGGAATAGTTCTGTTATGAACATGTATATGCATGTATTTATTTGAGTACCTGTTCTCAATTCTTTGGGGAATGTAGTAGAAATAGGAATGCTGGGTCATATGGTAATTCCACCTTTAACTTTTTGAGAAACTGCTGGGCTATTTTCCATAGTGGCTGAACCATTTTTATTTCCACCAGCAATGTACAAGGGTTTCAACTTCTCCACATCCTCTCCAACACTTAAATTCCTATTCATTCATATTTAAATAACCAAGTTTAAATATCTAATCTTGTACATAAATATTTATCCTACAAGGAGATCTCCTAGGGGGATCAAGAAACCAAAGAACCAGACTATTAGTTTCTAATGAAGACATGATTAATTTAAAACTAATGGGGAAAGGATATCTTAAATACTTTAATTAATGATTTACCTGCACTCCAGCTCATTCCAAAATGAATTTGATATGGCTTACAGGGATACTTACAATGTAGACTTTCTATACTACCTGCATCAGAGTATCTGGGGGTGCTTGTTAAATAATATATATAGACAGGCCTCACCAAATTTGAGACATCAGAATCTCAGGGCCTTAAAAGGGGCCTCCTTCTGGAATCTGCATTTTAAATTTGCTCTCTGAGTGACATTTATATAAACTGAAATTGAGAACCACTGATGTAAGTAGGTCAAACATTCTCATTAGTCCAATAAGGGATTGAATATCACCAGGATCATCATTTAAAGTATTTGTGATTAAAGGACTTTCTGCTGTGTCAGGACTCTGCTCTGCAGAAAGAGATGAGATTGACCATTCTCAGTCTTGCATGGTAATGCAATTTAAGAATTATCTTTTTATTTTACCTTTTGGGATTTTCTTAATAGCTATTTTGGCATATATTATATTTAGATCACTGATATATAAATGAAAGCATTAAGAAGTGTGTCTTACATTTTTTTGAAATAGTGAGACTTTCATTATGGTACCTGACGTTAGTCTGCATAGAGTAACTGAGTTCATGTTTCCATCATTAGAAGTCTTTTCTCTACAAATACCTTTTAACATATGCTTCAATTTTTAAATGATTAGATGTGGGATTTTAATATTTAACATTTAATATTAGGATGATATTTGATTAATTGGTCACTTCAATATTTCTATCACTTTTTTGGGATCATGGATTTCATTAGAAATCTTATGAATCCTTTACCCATTCTTCCCAACTCCCCAAAACTAATGAATATCCTACTGTCCCCTATAATTTTGAATAAATTTCTGAGGTTCTATAGATAAAAGGATGAGAATACCAAGATGTTTAAACCTCTCTCTTCTTCTCTACATCTTTAATTTTTCTCTGCAAGTTAAAAAATTCTCATTACTCTTGTTACACATTGGAAAAAGCAGTAATACCTAATGTATCTACAAAACCAGATTCCCAGTCATTTCAGTCACTCAAACATATTATTTATTCAAAAGAAAGAAGAAAAAAATCTTTCTATACTGAATAAAAAGCTGGCCTGAAGTCCAAGTATTTTCTATGGTAAGAGAGCTAGAGATACAACCTTGAGAAATCTTAGGCAGCAGACTAAATGCAGGTGAGCACATTGACTAATGAAAATATGGAATATAACATGAAAGCAAAAGGATAGAAGGATCGGATTTTAAAATGATAGTGTGTTCTCATTTAATGGAGAGACTAAAAACACAGTCCCCCTTGGTCGCCCCTGAATATACTCCTTTTGGAGTAATGAGTATATATCTGCGTACTGAAGACACTTGCTTGTCAAGAAGAGACAGTGTGGAGACTTCTCTAGTGGTCCAGACTCTGTGCTTCCAACACCAGGGGTATGAGCTTGATCTGTGGTTGGAGAACTAAGATCCTATATGGCACTTGGCAGGGCCAAAAAAGAAAAAAACATAGGATGCTACTAATTATAACATGTTAGGGAAGGTGGAATTCATTTTAGAAAGACTTCAAAAAGATTTCCATGAACATACAAAAATGTTTCACAACTGTAAAAAAAATGGATAATGTTAGATTACTAGGACATTTTGCTGACATTAAAAGCTCCAAGATATTGTTCTTTTCTACTAGAATATTTCAGGTAGTTGATTCAGTATTTCTGCCTGTTTTGTTTGAGTGATTTTTTGTGAATACAAGGGTTTACAACACTATTTTTGCAAAAGTAGATGCCATTGTTGAGATGTTTTTCTAACAGCTATGTCTCTGGTGACCCAGGGAACACATTTGCAAGATGATTGACAGGGTTAGTGATGCTGTTTGTGGTCAGGAGTAGAGTGACGCTTGGAATGTAAATGAGACTTAGATGCTCCATTTTTTAAAAAAAAGTAAGTGTTAAAGTGCCAGCTTGGCAAAACCTCAATGTATGCTTAGGTGTGGATGGCAAAAAAAAAATAACACTGACTAATGGCACTTGAAAAGAAGTTATTAGGTATAGACTACAAAATCAATTTCCTGTTTAGAAATTATATCTATGTGTAATTTTAGAAAAACATTTGGATGATTGAAAACCAAAAACTCTAAGCAGTGTCTATTTCCTAGTAGATTACACATGGTTTTTATTGCCTTTGTATTTTGCTGTATGAGTGAATTTTTTACAAGGAGTAGTGTTTACATTTAGAATCATTCAAACTAAAAAATGTTCTTTCATTGAAAATATTAGACTTCTCTACAGGATGTGTTTGCTAAGGCCTTGCATGGGGCTGTGTGAACAAGAGGGTGCCCAGGGTGCTTTGGATCACTGAGAGCGTCTGCCCGTGTATGTTTCACCTGGTCTGACGTTTTCCCCCATCATTTTCCTTCCTGCTTGTAGCTGGAAGACGAAATTACAACCTTACGACAAGTTTTATCAGCAAAAGAAAGGCATCTTGTGGAGATAAAACAAAAACTCGGCATGAACCTGATGAATGAATTAAAACAGAACTTTAGCAGAAGCTGGCATGACGTGCAGACAACTACTGCGTAAGTATATTTTTTTTCTTAAAAAGAAATCACTCAGCCTGCTGTCTTGCCTCGTCTATATTTTTTTTTCCTTCAAGGCTTATTTTGTACTGGTGTCCAGGGAAAATATTTTCTCTAGAAGTAAAATATATAGAAATATGGATGGTCTTTAATATGTTGCATGATACAGGCTCTACAAAGTAGCTTCATGAAATAAAACTTTGTTCACCAAAGCTCTGTTTTCACTCAGACTACTTTTATAGGGTTGTACAGTTTTAAAGTCTTTCTCTTCAATATATATATGTATTTTAACATTTGTTAAATATATACTTTAGGCTTATGTTTTTCCATAAAATTCTAAATTCTTTGAATACTTGGCACTCATTACATATTTTGAATTTCTATCAAAAATGATTGACAGTTTTAAAAACTTGTTGACCATTAACGTAAAGAGAAAAAACTGTATATTTCATATTTTGGGAATGTGCTTTTTATCCCTGTTACTCTATAGAATGTGTAAGTATATATTGGTCTCTGCCTCCAGTTCCTGGCACAAAGCTCCCCAAATTCATATAATTTCTTAAGTGATAAGAGCACTAGGAGCATCTTTTGTTCTCATGTTTGCACTTTGACCCCGTTCCTGACATAGAGCTCCTAAATCCCTTGGGATTTCCAGGGTGACAGCCGTATCCTTGGTTCTGATGAGGTGACTCTTGTTGGACTCCTGGAGGCGAGCCGGTCACCAGAAAGACCAAGCCATAATTAGAAGCTGTCAGTCCCATGCCCCCATTCTCTATGGAGGGAAAAGGACCTGGAAATGGTCTATCATGCCTATGATGAAACTCCATAAAAATCTCAAAAATATGGCATTTGGAGAGCTTTGGGGTTGCTGAACCCGTGGAAGTGCCAGGCAGGTGGTGTCCCAGGAGAGAGCATGGAAAGCATGTGTTCCCATGGGAACATGGGGATGGGTTCCCATCCCCACATGCCTCTTTCATTGGGCTGTTCATCTGTATCTTTTATCATATAATTTTTATAATAAATCGGTATAACCTAGCAAGTAATCTGCTTTCTTAAGTTCTGTGAGCCACTCTAGCAAATTAATTGAACTTGGGGAGGAGGTTGTGGGAACCTCTGATTTAGAGCCCCTTGGACTTCCCTGCTGGCTCAGACCACCTACCTGCCGTGTGGAAGACCCAGATTCAATTCCTGGGTCGGGAAGATCCCCTGGAGAAGGGCATGGCAACCCAGTCCAGTATTCTTGCCTGGAAGAATTCCATGAACAGAGGAGCCTGGCGGGCTATAGTCTGTGGGGTCGCAAAGAGTGGGACATGACTGAGTGACCAACACTTTGGTCAGGAGCACTGGTGATAATCTGGACTTGTGATTCGCATCTGAAGTGGGGTGAGTGGGGAGCAGTCTTGTGGGACCTAGCCCTTAACCTGTGGGACCTGATGTGATCTCCAGGTAGCATCAGAATTAAATTGTAGGAGACTCAGCTGGTGTTGTGGAACCACTTGATGTGAGAAACCCCTCCACACAAACACATCTGGTGTCAGAAATGTCATGAGTGTGCTGGTAAGTGTGAGAGTACAAGAGAAACACTGGAGAAGCACGTTTTTCTTTCTCAGACCAGCAGAAATGTTTTCAGCTTTGCTATTATCTTCTTGTCTGATATTAGGCAAGGTACAGAATAACTTTGAGTATTCTACAGTCCTGCTTTTATGGGGTTACTTTTTAAAATTACACAAAATAATTAACTATTGTGGTACTTTTCTAATGATTTAAAATATCTTGCTTGCCAGGTGGTCTTGTCCCAAAGGGAAGAAGGTGCCCACATCATAATGTGATTTTTCTTCCTTTTGTGTGTTGCGGAGTGGGGCCTAATGGAGAAACCATAGAGGCTTCCTATCTTTGACCCCAGATTCCACCATCAAGAAATTTTTGACCTTGTGTTATGCATTTTCTTCCCTCTTATGACCTTTTGGAACTTAAAGATATTACATTCCTAGTATCTGAGTGGGAAACAGTTTTTCTCTTAGCTGATACTTTTCTCCCAAGCATAGAGGGGCTTCCATGAAATGAGATCACATGAGTACCTATCATAGGGAGTGAGGATTCAATGAGTGCAGACAGCATCTGACACTTTGTATACATGTTTGCTGTTCTAGGAAGCAGGTCTGGTGGGGAGATCTAAGAATTCTGTTTTGGCTTCACAGACTTAGAGCAGGAACCATGGTTGCCAGGGAAGGGGGGAAGAATGGGGAGCAGGGATAGCTGGGGAGTTTGGGATGGATAGGTCCACTGCTATATTTTAAATGGATAACCAACAAGGATCTGCTGTATAGCACATGGAATTCTGCTCAATGTTATGTGGCAGCCTGGATGGGAGGGGAGTTTGGGGGAGAATGGATACATGTATACAGCTAAATCCCTTTATTGTTCACCTGAAACCATCACAACATTGTTAATCGGCTACACCCCAATACAAGGGCTTCCCTGGTGGCTCAGTCAGTAAAGAATCTGCCAGAAATGCAGGAAACCGCCTGCAATGCAGGAGACCTGGGTTCAGTCCCTGGGTCAGGAAGATCCCCTGGAGAAGGGAATGGCAACCCACTCCAGTATTCTTGCCTGGAAAATCCCACGGACAGAGGTGCCTGCTGGGCAATAGTCCATAGCGTCGCAAAGATTCGGACATGCCTTGGCAACCAAGACAAAATAGAATGTTGAAAAAAGTTCTGTTTGAGCTGTGTTTAGTCTGAGATGCCCAACAGACCAACAAGTTGCCCCAAGGGGGCAACTCAGAGGAAAAGTCAGGGCTAGAGATGGACATGAGAGTTATCCACATATTGATGCACTGAAAGCTATAGGACTAGAATAGATTTCCTCAGAGATTAGTTAATAAATACAGATGATTATGGTCTCACTAACCTTTAGGAATGATGTGAACTTTCCTTTGTAAAGAAGAATAAATCTCTTTTTTTAAGAGGGAGGCCTGAGTCTATCAGCAACATAATTTCAGATCATTCTGTCCCACCCTTTTTTCTTGACTGCTGAGGGAAGGGAAAAGTCCTATGTTGGGACAGGGGGTAGGGTGTGATCATAGAATCTATTTTTCCCCTGAATATTTTTAATGGTGAAATAAATTATTGTTTATTAAATAATTTGCATCCATTAAAATGCTACTTTTCAAAAAAAATTAGTTACATGGAAAAATGCTAGCTAACATAATATTCAATGAAAACCCATCTCACTTATAAAATATATATATGTAGAAAAAAGACTGAAAGGAAACCAGTATGTTAACTGGGATTAACTATGGGTGATGGATATGTGTGTAAGATTCATTATTTTTTCCATTCACCCATCTTTCCTTTTTTTCTCTCCCCTGAATATTTAAATTCCTGCTATTAATGTACATCATACTGATTTTAGAACAATATCTATGCATCATGTGGTGAAAATTTTGATGTGAGGGAGTGATGAACGGGGGTAGGGTTAGCTTGGATAGAATTAGATTTCAAAGCATTAAAAAGAATTTTAGCTGTCAAGGCACTACAGGTATTCCAGAGGCAATATTTTGCATACTGATTAAACAGTCATGACCTATTTAGTTTGATTTATAATGAAAAGAAAACCTCTGATATGTTAATGAAAGATTTTGCATATTTTAGTTTGTGGTAGGATTCAAATTGGAATGAAACCAGATGAATAGGAATAACTACACAGCAGATTAAAATTATCTCCTTTATAGAAAGATAACCATACGGTATTAGGTCAAGAGGTCATCTGTGTCCCAGGGCTTGATGTTGCTGTTGTTTTTGGGGTGCCTTGATTTCAGAGACTCTAAGAACACACACAAAAAGTCCACCTACCCTCTTCTTTTCTCTTCTCGGAAGCTTTATAATGTTTTTAGGCTTTAAGGAGGCACAGAGGAGGTGGGTGGCCTTGGGGTGAAGAGGTGGGGAGACCACTGGAGGTGAAATTGAATCTCTTCTGGAGATAGAAGGAAAAGTAATTTGAAAACCTGATGTCATGGTGGGCTATTCAAACTGAAGAGCTTCATTTTAGTGAATGTTTGGCCTTTGCTAACCCGTAAAATTGCCCCAACAATAAACCCCTCTGAGTTGTATCATAGACCAAATGGTAGTCTACAAAGGGGAGAAGGTCATGGAATGGATTTCAACTATTCCATCTTTTTGGAAGTTTAATAAACTCACCCTATATAGAAAAGAGTAAAACTCTAACATTCAGCTTTTTAAAAAATGCACAGTGCTTGAAAATTGAAGCTTGGTATATGATTTATTTACTCTTTGATTTTGTGCTTCTAAGACTTCCAGCCCATGTGGTCAGTAAAGATTATATCTTTTTATGAGGAATTATTGTGGCACCATTAGGTTCAGAAGTGCCAGTGAAGATTAAAGACATAATTTTAAAAGACCACATAGCCCATCTCTCTCATGGTTGTTCATTCTTTGTACTGGCCTCATCATACAAGGTAGAACGTAGGTTCTACTTTTCTAGATTCAAGTGGTAAATCTGCAATTTGGTGTTGTGTTTAGGGAACCTTTGGAAGAAAAGAAGCCTAAATAGTTTTGTGTCTTTGGTGAAGTGCTGCGTATGCAATTGTTAAAGTACTGGTCTCTTTTAAATCCCATAATAGAAAATAGATTTGGGCTATAAAACATCTTCTTGTAAAAAGACTGTTGAATTTGAAATTTTTTCTTCTACCTGCATGTAGAAAAATGCTTTAAGTCAGAACATGTTAGAGGATGACATGCTTTCTCCTTTTGATTGTTAACACTGATTTTCAAATCACTAGGACATGAAGAGAGGAAGAGCCCTTTGTCAGTATGCTGACCAAACAGCTCACCTGTTCTACGGTTAAAGGTTACCCATTCCTTAAAATGTAAAGATACAGAGAGAGAGAGAGAGAGAGATACAATGGAATATTACTCAACCATGAGAAAAGGAAATCCTGTTGTTTGCAATAATATGGATGGACCTTGAGGGCACTATGCTAAGTGAAGTCAGAGAAGGATAGAATCTGCATGGTGTCACTTATATGTGGAATCTAAAAAAAAGTCAGACTCTTGGAAACAGAGAATGCAAGAGTGGTTTCTGGAGGTGGTGGGTATGGGTGAAATAGGGAGAGGTTGCTAAGAGTACTAACTTTCAGTTATAAGTTGAATAAGGTTTGAGGAGCTAATGTGTAATGACTATGGTTGAAAACACTATTGTCTAAATGAAATTTGCTAAGAGAATAGAACTTAATGTTCTCATCAATATATACATGTGCATGCATGCTTAGTTGCTTAGTCTTGTCCTACTCTTTGTGACCCCATGGACTGTAGCCCGCCAGGCTCCTCTGTCCATGGAATTTTCTAGGCAAGAATACTAGTGTGGGTTGCCATTTCCTTCTCCAGAGGATCTTCCCGACCCAGGGATGGAACCTGCATCTCTTGCGTCTCCTGCATTGCAGGCACAGTCTTTACCTTCTGAACCACCAAGGAAGCCCATATTCCCCCAAAGCGGGTGTTTGCTGGAGTTGCTTTAGAGCATGCAAGGACAAATTTCCCTCACTCATTTTAAGGTCACCATGGCTCTTCTCTAGAAGGGGAAAGTTCACACTGCAAAGTCCTGACTTTGTATCTGAAGTAAGGGAATCCAACTGGACTCTTATTTCCTCCCTTTGGCCTCTTGGGGCTCTTGCTCTGGTTGATTTCAGGTACTGGGGATACAGTGATGATGAACAGGATGTGGTCCCCACCCTCAGGAAGTTCAGATAAGTCACAGAGAGGGATTCAAAAACCCTAATTGCAGCACAAAGGAACAATGTTTGGAAAGACCTGTGCAGAGGGGGTTATGGGAACCCCGAGGAGAGGCACACAACACAGACCTCTTAGAGCAAATACTCTCGAATTTTCCACCTCCCAGGGCACAACTGACAGCAACCTGAGGATATCTTGACTTTTATTTAAGGAAAATGTTTTAGTCTCCTGCTCTGTCAATTATGGAACTCAGCAATGGTGTAATTCACATTTAGCGTAAAATAAGAGATGCTAGTCATCTAAAATGCTAAATACTGCTTCCTTTTAAATTAGAAGGTTGTCAGGTCAACCAGAAGGTTAGCATTAAGTTGTTTTTCATTATTTGAATATTACTGAACATATTTTTATGCGGTAGAGTTGAAAAACAGGTTTAAATGTTAGTAGTATGAACTGTGTGGGCTTCCCAGGTGGCGTATTGGTAAAGAATCCAATCCACCTGCCAGTGCAGGAGACACAAGAGACGTGGGTTCGATCCCTGGGCCAGGAAGATCCCCCTGGAGAAGGAAATGGCAACCCATTGCAGTATTCTTGCCTGGAGAAGCCCATGGACAGAGGAACCTGGCAGGCTGCAGTCCTTAGGGTCGCCAGAGTTGGACGTGACTGAGCGCAGCATGAACTATGTACAGACTTTCGTGGCACGGTGAAGGGCGTAAAGTGCAACTCTGCTGACTTCTTTGGGGGTTATCAGTAGCCTGACAGAAGGACCCTTTCTCAAGATGCAGGCTCCTAGCATCTGGATGGGGATGTATATTACTTATTCAGTTTTAAGATCAATCCCAATTAGGATGCACCATGAGGTACAGGGTCTGTGCAGTGCGTAACTCCAGAGGGGCCTTTCTCTTAGGGTG
Source organism: Cervus canadensis (assembly GCF_019320065.1). Taxonomy (NCBI): domain Eukaryota; kingdom Metazoa; phylum Chordata; class Mammalia; order Artiodactyla; family Cervidae; genus Cervus; species Cervus canadensis. The sequence continues at coordinate 38,478,975 of NC_057405.1, read as the reverse complement.
TAATGTATAATGTGTGTCTTTCCCTATTCCCTAGGAAATGTCTGTTTAGTAATGAATGGTTTGATTTTATCATCTAGATAATACATGATTTTTACACTTCCTAAAAACACAGGCATTGTGTAAATAAATAACATATGGTGCTGATAACATTATAGACTTGTTTCTTCCTGCCAACAAAAAAGAATAATAGAATACCATATTACTAAGGTGATTTCAGTCTCAAGGAAAACCAACAAGGGTGTTTTAAAGCATTTGCTTAGAGTCTGATAGTATATTTAGGGCTGGATGGCTTGTGGGAGGTGGAAGGGGTGGGGGGATAAGGGAAGTTCCCACATAATGGATTTCACAGGACATAGTCTTCTTGGAGGTGCATGAAAGTGTTCTAGGCTAAGCAGGGAGCTTTGGGGAACTTACTTGGGAACAGCATATATTGGAATATGATGGTATGCACATTATAATAATTGTTTTTCAGTTGCGATCCCATGGATTGCAGCACACCAAGGTTCCCTGTCCTTCGCTATCCCCCGGAGTTTGCTTGAACTCATGTCCATTGAATCAGAGATGCCATCCAACCATCTCATTTATAATAATTTTTTAAAAATCAGTTCAAATTTTTTGGTTCAGTTGATATATAGTTATATTAAATATAATACACATGCATGCATGCTGAGTTGCTTCAGTTATGTCCAACTCTTTTGTGACCCTAAAAACTGTAGCTCACCAGGCTTCTCTGTCCATGGCATTCTCCAGGCAAGAATACTGGAGTGGGTTGCCACACTCTCCTTCAGGGGGTCTTCCTGACCCAGGGATCGAACCCACGTCTCTTATGTCTCCTGCATTGGCAGGCAGGTTCTTTACCACTGGCGTCACCTGGGAAATCCAGTATAATACATACAGCTCTGTGTAAGTCTAAGCAGTGCAGTATAGTGACTTGACTTACATATTCCCTCAGGTTAGGAGCTTTTGTTTTCTGCTTTATTAATTAACGCTTAGAAATTTCCCAGGCCAGTGGACACACCACTGCCTTTCCTGCCACCATGCTCAAAACTTGAAGCCAATCTTTTTGTCTTGTTCCATTTGTCTCTAGTCACCTATTGTCAAGTCTGTCCATTCTCTCTCTATAATCCATCACGCCGCTCTGTTCTTACTGCCTTGACTCCCAGTTCAGAGCCACAGAGGAGCTGCTTCTTCAATCACTGATTCCTTCATCTAGTATTTATTCAGTTTCACCTTTTTCCTGCAACCAGATCCTAGGGACACAAAGATGAATGGATTCCTTGCCCTCGGGGAGTCAGCATTGTGGGGACATAGGCTTAGGAACAGATCATTGCAGTACTGTATTCCTAAAACTGTTTTGAAAAATGTCACTGTGTTAGTTTAAGATTGTTCACCCTTCTTATTCCAACCTCTCTCCATATTACAAAATAAGTACTAGTTCTATTTTGCCTTTTTATGGTTCCTTTTACCCACATAAATAGTAAAAGCTTACATTTCTCTTTGAAATATGCCTTCTCTAATCTCAGCTTTGATGGCTAGAACTTTTATTGTCTTTTCATAGAGTTAACACATCTCTTTAAGAATAATTTTCTACTATTGGAGCAGTTCCATTATTTGTGATTAAAGATCTGCACCTTCAGATCTAGGCTTACAAATGTGTCTTTTTACTGAATTCAGATTGCATGGTCTGACTTTCCTGGTGATGAGCAGCCATCAATCCATCCTCCCCAACAAACAGAAGCAATTGCTTCTGTGGATCATCTTCCTAAATCTGTTTTGGAAAGGGAGTTTTCAAAAGTTCCTTGGTGGCTCAGATGGTTAAGAATCTGCCTGCAATGTGGGAGACCTGGGTTTGATCCCTGGGTTGGGAAGATCCCCTGGAGGAAGGCATGGCAACCCACTCCAGTATTCTTGCTGGAGAATCCCCATGGACATAGGAGCCTGGCAGGCTACAGCCCATGGGGTCCCAAAGAGTCGGCCATGATTGAGCGACTAAGTACACAGGAGAGGAGGACTATGAATGTATTATGGGCGGTCTTGATATATAAGCTGTTCTTATTTTTCTGTTTTATTTCTAGCTACAAGAAAACACATGAAACCCTGAGTCATGCGGGGCAGAAGGCAACTGCAGCTTTCAGCAACGTTGGGACGGCCATCAGCAAGAAGTTTGGAGACATGAGGTACCGTGGGAAAGAACCATGCGGAAGAGGCTAGGCCTTGGGCTTTCAGAGACAAGGAGGGGCATTATCCATGACTAGTCTTCCTAAGCATTCTTTTCTTTAATTGGATTAAAATTTTATGTGGCTGATAGTATTGGTGACTGAGATACATCTTTATATTGGGACATTTTCTACCTAAAGGTCGGCTTAGTGGACCTGATCCCAGGGATGCCCTTTCTACTATTTAGTAAAAATGGAAGACAGAGGGTACTGTTAATCACCAGTAATAAGGAGAGATTCCAAAAGAATGCAGCACACACTGAATTTGAATCACTGTAACTTGAACTAAGTTAAAATATGCTTTCAGTGAATATGCTCTGATAAACTATTCTTGGTTACATTTTTGTACACATACAGCTAGTATATATATTTTTCCTATGCTAAATATATAGATAGTTATTCTTTTATTCCAAAAAGAATAAATGGATATGTGCACCTGGTAATATTCTTTCTTTACTTTGGCGATATATTGTGAATATGTTAATAAATGTTTATTACATCTTCATTTTCAGTGGATGTATTATCTTCCAGTGCATAGCTGTACCAAAATTTTTAAAACAGTTCCTTTGCACATTTTGGTTATTTTCAGTATTTGTTATATAAAATTAGGGTGCATATCAAGATTTTGAACTGAGAACAATGTAGTATTAACCATTTTAATTTTTTATATTATATTCTAGAAAGTTACCTTACATACAGTTGCTGCTCTCATATTTTTTTGCTTATTTAAATACCTATCATAGTTTATTTTGAATTAGGCTGATATGCTTAGGAGATTTTTCTTTATAAATCAGTGTCATTTTTGTCTCTAAAAATCAAGTTCAATTTTTAAAAACTTCTCAAGTACATTTTATATTTCTTCTTTTTAAAAACTATGTGCATATTATTTTACTGGATTCTTAAATTATTGCTTTCTGTATTACCCTGCAGCTTTGATGCCTAGAGGCAAATATTTATATCTTTGTGTTTAAGTTATTTTTTGACTTCAAAAATTACTGGATTGTGCCCAACATTCATGCATCATCTTAAGAACTTGGCATTCATGAGGCTAGAATTAAGTAAGTACATATGCATGAATCTGAGTACATTGCTTTATCTTCATTTTTGCTAATAAAGCAATAACGAAAAGCAATTAAAATTCTTCAGAGGCAGCGTGTGATGAACTGGTAAGCATTTTGGATTATTAATTAACCCTAACTTTATTAGAATAAAATTTGCAGTCATTTCAATGGCAGGAAAGCATTTATCTAAACTAATTAAATAATTCCTTAAAACAGGAAAGACCTTATCACCAGTTATATCCAAGAAAATATATTTTGTCATGTTTATAGAATTTGTTTTCCACATACTTAGTTGAATCAATGATCACAGTGGCATAATACTGCCAACAGGAACAGTGTTTCTCCAACTGTAGGAGACTTTACAGACACCTCTGAAGCTTGTTAAATGCATATTCCTAGATTCCACCTCTCTCTCTTGAGATTGAACCTCAGTAGGTCTTGGATGGCATCTAGGAATCTGTTTGAAATAAGCTCCCAGGTGATCTGATTTCAACTGGTCAGGTGTTGAGGAAGCCAAGTGTAACTTAGCTTATCTGTACCTGGGTATTCTCAGTTATAAATGTAGATAAGAGTAACAATGTCATCAGGTTATTATGCCAGTAGCAGAAGACAGCATGCCATGTATTAAACATTCAATAAATGCTAGTTTTTACCTTTACTAAGGAACTATCTCAGTTACAAAGTGGCCCTTCAGGGCAGAAATTAGGAAGAGTCCCTGAACAGGAGTGCACTGTGTTTCATGAGCTATAAAGAATGAAGACTGTGTTTCACACATATAGCATGTTGACACACTCATGTTCCTGCATGGGCATAATATCAAGGTGTGTTGACTGCCTCTCCTGCCGCTTCAATGTGGCCTTGTTTTAGCATAACGGATAATCTGTTTCCCAGGAGTTCCAAACTTTTCATTAATTACTGCTCTGTGTAGAGGACACAACACTTCCATTATAAACTGTCTAAAAATATTGGGAAATGTAGTCTTTATTACTAGAGATTCAACTATGATCCTGTAATATTTTGTAGACCTATATTTTCCGATCTATATTTTTCTCAAGCTAAATATCTTACATCTATATATAAATGAGGATAAGTCCCTATGAAAACAAATTTTACAAAGGATTATTACCTTTGATTATACTAGAACAAATAATATACGTAAAAGTTGTATTTGAAAATTACTTAAGTTTAATACAGTAATGATTCTTAAATGAGAACAATTAGTGGGTTTTCAATTTGGGGTTCAAATTAATTTGCCAGTTTATAAAATGATAGTGGGGACATTTAAAAATTTTCTCTCAGGCATTTTACTTTGAACCCCTTTGCAGTTTGAAAGTATTAATATATTATTTTTTATTTTGTTGGTTACATCATAATATCTTTTTGTGAATTCTGGGAACACATTTCTGAATTTGTTCAAAAAAATTGCCAGAAAAATTTAGATACCTCAGGAGAAACACAGGACCTCTCAATTTTTCTTTAAAATCGCTATAAGTTAATACTCACAGATTTCCAAAACTTAGAATTTGGACCTTTTAATAACTGAGTGAAAAGCACTATGTTAAGATTTAATTTAGATGTTTTATAAAAATAAATAATATTTCCTGAACTGAGGTCCTCCTTTTATCCTGACGACCCCTAAGTGAAGGCCCCTCAGCCCAGTCACAGAATTCTGCCTCCTTCTCCATCTGCTGGATAACATGGCTAATAGCTACCTAACCAGATGGTTTTCTCTGAGGTTAACACGAAGTCACGTTTATGAAAGGACTCTGTGAAGACATGCAAGCTATTTGCATTTTTAAAATAATAATTATTTTTATAATAATAAAATCATTTTACTTATAAAATCATTTTTATAATAATAATGTTGCCATCTTCTTTGCACTTCTGGGTGAATTCGCTCAAACAGTGTGTAAGCTAGTGGAGAGGAAATCTTTGGACAAGGCATGTAATTTTAACAGAGAATCCAGCTATAGCCATGAGAAAAACAGTGAGAAGCACAGCATGTAAGAGTTGGTAAAGCAATTGTGAAGACATTAAAAAGCCAGTGCACTCAAAAAGAGTAAGGAATGGGGTCCCTTATCTTTTCCCTGGGGCTCTTGAAAGGGGACAGCGGGCAGTGTGGTCCTTTCTCTGCATCCTGATGCGCTAACCTTACTCCTGCTTTTCTTCCGGTGCTGCTATGGCTGCAGGTCTCATTCCATCGGGTAAGCGCTGCCCCTGGGGGGCCCAACTGGCTCCCTCCCTCGAAGCTCCCTTCCTCCCCAGAGCACCATGGTGGGCGTGCCTCGGCCCCAAAGCTCTTTTCCTGAGAGTGTTCATGACCCCAGAGTTACAGAGTATAGGGCACCTAATGTGTTTGCATCTATTTCAGCACTTGTTTATCTCATTTCTGAATCATTTATTAATGCATCACTTTCACTTGCTGAGTCATCCTCAGGGATCTCTTTCTGCATCATGCCCGTCTACGTGGCAGAGGTCCTTAGAAGAAAAGGAAAGTGAAAATTGTGCACTGCAGATGTATATGAAACTGGCAGAAAGTAAAGTCGAGAAACAGAATTATTTCCTCTAGACTGTCGTGTTTCTCTGAACTTCTTATAACTGTTATTTAGGCAGATGGTTCACCTTCAGCTTTCTGTACCCTCTGAAGTTGAAGTGGAGAGAACAAATGTTAACACGTGTGCAATTGTCAGCCCCAGGTCTCTGAATTAAGCCTCCTTTGGGGTGGGATCTTATTACATAAATTAAAAAAAAATTCTTTTCCTAAGAAAACTACCTATATATAAGAGATGAATGCTTGATAATGTTCATGAATTTCTTTTAGTAATTCTCTTTTTTAAATGTAATTTATGAAGAAATATTTTGCCTATGATTTCTAAATGGAGTGTCTGTAAATATCCACTGCATTTCTTTTTTTTTTTCCCCCATTTATTTTTATTAGTTGGAGGCTAATTACTTTACAATATTGTAGTGGTTTTTGTCATACATTGACATGAATCAGCCATGGATTTACATGTATTCCCCATCCCGATCCCCCCTCCCACCTCCCTTCCGCTTCATTTCTTTGTCCTTTTCTTTCTGAGTTCTAGTAAAATTCTAGTAAATTTACTAACCCTAACCTCAGTGGATATTGTTGGGGAAGGTGAGGGTGGATTTGATCCCTTACCTGTTAGCTTGGGAGAGGAGCAGGCAGGAACTGTGCGGGAAAGTGGATGAGGGAATGCTTGCCTAGGAAAATGAACCCCATTTTGCTTTCTCCCTCCACACACCCTGATTTCTAAGTGGACCTCACATAGAAATAACAGTCAGTCAGTCAGAGGGACAATGAATCAGTCACTGTAGGATTAAAAAGGTGAGAGAGCTGATGCTCTTAGAAGTCTCAGAAAAGTTGATCCTTATACCAGTTGTCCTAGGATGGAGGTGGAAACCCTTGCTCCCACGTTGGACTATGTGAAGTGTGTTTACTTGGCGTGTTTCCTTGATTGACTCATGTTAACTCTGCGTAGTCTGATGAGCTTCACGTGGGATGATGAGCTGTTAGCTGCCTGGCTCTGCCTGCTGGTCACTGCCCCTTGCCCCTGACTGTCTTCCTGAAACAGGAGGAGGGAGCTGGACCAGGGGTCATGTCCCCCGAGTCATGTACTCGGGCTGCTGGGCTGACTTGGGGGGAACCAGACACTCTCCTCAGATTTCCTGGCTTACAGGGAAAGTATTGGGTTGGCCAAAAATTTGTTTGGGATTTTCCATATGATCTTGCAGAAAACCTGAACGAACATTTTGGCTAACCCAATAAAATAATATGCAGCCACGGACCATCTGCTCTTCCTTTATTCCTTTGGAAATGATTGTGGCCCATCCTACCCAACAAAAACAAATATCATCTTGGTGGGGAGGGCAGGGAATACTTCAGATAGTTGAAATTGCTGTTTTAAAACTGTGAATGAGGAGTTTCTCATATACTTATATTGTACTATCTTCTTTTTTCTGTTTTTGTTTCCCCTTTAATCTGCTTTTGCCCTGAAGCTACTCGATTCGCCATTCCATAAGTATGCCTGCGATGAGGTAATGTGTGTAAATGAGTTTACATAATCTCAGTGCAGAATGTGCATGAAGTGTTACTTTTATTGTGGATTTTTTCCTTTTTTATATGAGGGGAAGCGCCATGACCTATTATATTCTCTTTTCTGATGGCCCTCAGGAAAAGAAGGCTGACAATGCAATAGAAGAACTGTAGTTGTGGAGGGCTCGGGCTATTGACTGGACACACTAGTTTAAATCCAGCAGTTCCTGATTTGTATGACCTAGGAAAACTTACCAAATCTACTTCAATCTCCATTCTCTTGCCCGTATACTAGGAGAAATGAGAATCTATCTACTTCAAATGGCTGTTGTGAGATGTATGTTCTGCATAAAGTACTCAGTACGGGGCCTGGAACATTCCAAGCACACCTGTAAAGGGGGAAATCATTTTATTGCCACAGCATTAAATGAAAAAAATAGGAGACAAAGAGGGCTACAGTTCTAGAAAGGATAACATTAGGATTAAAGGATATATTAAAGTAAAGAGTCTGTTGAACAATAAAAATGCCATTAAGCTTACTGGTCAGCTGGAAATTCTGGAGAAAGGTGTTCCTCTGGCTTCCAGTTGGTGTGATGCAGTGATACGATCAGATAAAATCAAAATGTTAGATTGGGAGTCAGAGGATGCAGGTTGGAGCCCAGTTCTGCTAGGAGTAAACTTGGCAGCTTTGGGAAGATCATTTTGGTGATAGCAGTTTCATCACGCTTAAAAATAAAGGGCTAGAACCAGACTTCGGGCTCCTCCAAAGGTGCTTCCAGGAACCCTCTGGCTGCTCCGGGGAGGAGCTCAGTGGGAGGACATCTAGCCCCTGGAGCTCTCCCTCACTTCATTCAGAACTGTGTCTCTTCTTTCCAGCTTTATATTACATATTGTGGTGTGATTACATTCTGGAGGGAGCTCAGTTACTCTAAATAGTTCGAGCACTTTGAAGCCAAATTCTTTCTAGGGTTATTTGCAGTTTCTCCCTGTTCTCCAAGCATGCACTCAAGTATAATCAGATTAGAGGAATGTCTATTTTATTATACCTGCTGATGTCTCTTCTACACTGGGAGCTATGTTGTGACTTTGCAAGTTGGACCAGAGCATTTGACTTCCCTAATGTGGGGAAAAATAGAGAGCATAGATGGCTTAGTTTATATTTGGATGACTTGCTCCCCTAGCGTAAGAACATTGACCAGTGCACCCTGCAACCCTGAGCTTCCTTACTTGTTAAATTTTGTCTGAGTGTCCAAAGAAGGCTTGAAAAAAACTAGTATGGCTTTCCTCTGGGAGCCAGAAATAATCAAATGACTTATGGGTCAAATGTGTTCCTTATGAGCTTGCCTGAAATTAACTTTTTTTAAAAAAAGGATTTTAGTCAACTAACGTACACTATGAACCATTAGGATGAACTAAGTGTCTGCCCACTGTGGTCCTATACAACTGATGGGTAACAGGTAGTCATGTGACCAGCTTGGCCAAATAAAATGTGCATTGGAAGTAAGGTGCTAATAAAATACTTCTGAATCATTCTCATGAAGTTTCACTAATGTTTCATCATGAGACAGGTACTGTGGAGGATTGCTCATAGGAATTTGACTCATATTTGAGTCATATATAAGATGTGTTTGGCCCCTCGGGGCTCAACATTGTTAATTCATGCAACCTGGATGCAAATGCATTTCTGAGCATCCAAAGTATCAGCCCTGACAGACAAACTCTAACAAATTCATTCAAAAACATATTCTGTACGTTAGTTTTCTCTTGATAGTATTAGAGCCATGCTATAGCCCACACCACACAATGAAGCCCATGTTTGATAACCATTCTCCCTTACAAAGTTTCCTTAGGTCATTTCTCTTAGTTTATTTCTTCTGCACTCAAGAGAGACTAGAAAGTGGCTTATCAAATATAGTAACATTCAGTTGAATTATTTGACCTGAAAATGATGACAGTTCCAGTTGCCTTAGTTGGACTCAGTTGATATCATTGAACTTGGTTGATATCACTTTTAAGGGTAATGCTGTCATTAACCCATAATTTCATGTAGACAAATACAGTATAGGAAACCAAAAAGCACCAAATGAAAAATCTAAATCTTAGAAGTATAACATGGTATGTAGATTATTTAACACAATGACTGAGTCACAAATAAAATGTCAATAGATTGCAAGGTTCTGTCTAGTAAGAACAAATTAAGTATCTTCTTTGAAAGGAAATTTAACACATGCAAATAGCACCGTTTTGATCAAGCATTAGACAAGTAATGAGTATATTTCAACCTAAAATAAAGAAGGCATTGACTTTTAGAAACACTGCTTCCTGGACACTGACAAAATACTTAGTTTTAAAACTTAAAAACTTTAAAGTTTGAAAACATATGAACCTTTTTTCCCCTGTAGCTATTTCTGTCTTGTCTCACATTCACTAAAAATAAATGACTTTTAAAATTCCATGTGGGAAAACTTGAACATGACATTCTTCAGATAGACTTTCCAGTGGTTATAAAATAACTGGGTTTGGAAAAGGCGTATTGTGATAGAAATAATTAATTAGTAAATGAAAAATTAAGCTATCACTTCTTTGACTCACTAGAAATGATTTATGGTTCAACATGGAATTATGCCAGTTGTATTCTTGTCCAATGCTATATTATTTATTCTATAGCTGAGCATCTGACAATTTTACTTAGAAAAATCCCATGGTAGGTTATGGTTTCTGGATCTAACCTAGCAGAAGTGAAATATCTTTTAAAACATGGTTGGTGTAGGTGCCCAACCAACAACTAGCTCTGGTGCAGAGGTGATGTTTGCAAACAAGAGTAGAAACCAGATAGCACAGTTGCTAAGACAGCTAGGTCTGTGGAGCTGACCTCTCTTTTTTTATTTTAGGAATTCTCCTACTTTCAAATCATTTGAGGAGAGGGTTGAGACAACTGTCACAAGCCTTAAGGTACAGATGAAGTAAATTTTGTGTCATGGGGTTCATGAATCAGGAAAGCTTAGTTCCTTGATTCTAAAGGCGGGGCCATCAGCATTTGGTGCAGCCAAGAAGGCAGCCTTGCACCAAGTCACTTTCCTTCACATATAAATCTACAAATAAAAACAGTATTGAATATTGTTACTATATATGTACAAAGTTGTTCATATAAACCATTCAGGAGTGAATTGTGCATTCAAGTGAATTGGGGTTTGTATTGATCTCTTTGCTGGTTAAAACTCTTAATGCTATTACTCAAGAAGCAGATATGTGATAGATGAATGTGGATAGGACAAAGCATATATGAACTCTGAATTTAGAATGTAAGGGAAATTTCAGTAACAGCTCAGAGCTCCTCTGATTTGGTGCATCAGTAGAAATAAACCATGGATCAGTGGAAATAAACTTGGCTCCATGGGTTTTCCTGCCATCCACCACCCCTCAACTATTTAGATTTGTCTACTCCATTCACATATTGAGCACAGAACAGCATGAAGGCAAAATGAAGCTGAGTCATAAAATGTATTATTTTGTAATGGTGCATTTGTTCCCTGGATATACACTGAAAAGATGCCTGTTGTACCAGTTCAGTTCAGTCACTCACTCCTGTCCGACTCTTTGCGACCTCATGAACCACAGTTCACCAGGCCTCCCTGTCCATCACCAACTCCTGAAGTCCACCCAAACCCATGTCCATTGAGTCAGTGATGCCATCCAACCATCTCAGCCTCTGTCATCCCCTTCTCTTCCCACCCTCAATCTTTCCCAGCATCAGGGTCTTTTCAAATGAGTCAGCTCTTCGCATCAGGTGGCCAAAGTACTGGAGTTTCAGCTTCAATATCAGTCCTTCCAATGAACACCCAGGACAGATCTCCTTTAGGATGGACTGGTTGGACCTCCTTGCAGTCCAAGCACTCTCAAGAGTCTTCTCCAATACCACAATTCAAAAGTATCAATTCTGCAGCACTCAGCTTTCTTTATAGTCCAACTCTCACATCCATACATGATCACTGGAAAAACCATAGCCTTGACTAGACAGACCTTTGTTGGCAAAGTAGTGTCTCTGCTTTTTAATATGCTGTCTAGGTTGGTCATAACTTTCCTTCCAGGGAGTAAGTGTCTTTTAATTTCATAGCTGCAATCACCATCTGCAGTGATTTTGGAGCCCAGAAAAATAAAGTCAGCCACTGTTTCCACTGTCTCCCCATCTATTTGCCATGAGGTGATGGGACCGGATGCCATGATCTTAGTTTTCTGAATGTTGAGGTTTAAGCCAACTTTTTCACTCTCCTCTTTCACTTTCATCAAGAGGTTCTTTAATTCTTCTTCACTCTCTGCCATAAGGGTGGTGTCATCTGCATATCTAAAGTTATTGGTATTTCTCCCGGCAATCTTGATTCCAGCTTGTGCTTCTTCCAGCCCAGCATTTCTCATGATGTACTCTGCATATAAGTTAAATAAGCAGGGTTGACAATATACAACCTTGATGTACTCCTTTTCCTATTTGGAGCCAGTCGGTTGTTCCATGTCCAGTTCTAACTGTTGCATCCTGACCTGCATATAGGTTTCTCAAGAGGCAGGTCAGGTGGTCTGGCATTCCCATCTCTTTCAGAATTTTCCACAGTTTGTTGTGATCCACACAGTCGAAGGCTTTGGCATAGTCAATAAAGCAGAAATAGATGTTTTTCTGGAACTCTCTTGCTTTTTTGATGATCCAACGGATGTTGGCAATTTGATCTCTGGTTCCTCTGCCTTTTTCTAAAACCAGCTTGAACATCTGGAAGTTCACGGTTCACATATTACTGAAGCCTGGCTTGGAGAATTTTAAGCATTACTTTTATTAGCGTGTGAGATGAGTGCAATTGTGCGGTAGTTTGAGCATTCTTTGGCATTGCCTTTCTTTGGGATTGGAATGAAAACTGACCTTCTCCAGTCCTGTGGCCACTGCTGAGTTTTCCAAATTTGCTGGCATATTGAGTGCAGCACTTTCACAGCATTATCTTTTAGGATTTGAAATAGCTCAACTGGAATCCCATCACCTCCCCTAGCTTTGTTCATAGAGATGCTTCCTAAGGCCCACTTGACTTTACATTCCAGGATGTCTTGTTCTATTTGAGTGATCACACCATCATGATTATCTGGTCCATGAAGATCTTTTTTGTACAGTTCTTCTGTGTATTCTTGCCACCTCTTTTTAATATCTTCTGCTTCTGTTAGGTCCATACCATTTCTGTCCTTTATTGAGCCCATCTTTGCATGAAATGTTCCCTTGGTATCTCTAATTTTCTTGAAGAGATCTCTTGTCTTTCCCATTCTATTGTTTTCCTCTATTTCTTTGCATTGATTGCTGAGGAAGGCTTTCTTATCTCTCCTTGCTATTCTTTGGAACTCTGCATTCAAATGGGTATATATTTCCTTTTCTCCTTTGCTTTTCACTTCCCTTCTTTTCACAGCTATTTATAAGACCTCCTCAGACAACCATTTTGCTTTTTTGCATTTCTTTTTCTTGGGATGGTCTTGATTACTGTCTCCTGTACAATGTCATGAACCTCTGTCCATAGTTCATCAGGCACTCTATCAGATCTAGTACCTTAAATCTATTTCTCACTTCCACTGTGCTAAAAAAAAATTGATTGAATTTCATGCTTGAGCATAGATAAATTAATGTACTGAAGATAAAAGAGCAAACATAAAAGCAATCTAATCTTAAATGTATAGAACATTTAAAACAGGAAAAAATCACTAATACTACTAAGATTTTTTAAAATGTGTTACCTAAACATAACTACATCTTGATATTATCACTATTTTGTATACAATCCATTTCTGTATTTCCCTATTACTGGGAAAATTAAGAACATGCGTGACCTTTAACTAGCTCAAAAGCAGATATAGGCATGTGCTGACTACCCAGCTGCTTCTGAATCATGCAGCCCGCACATGTGCGGCCAGGTGATATGAGATTGGAAGTAATTCCTTCCTGGAGGTCCTACATTCTCTTATCGATTTTGAGCTGGAGGGTCTTTCCCTTTAGAGGAGGGTTTTTACATGGTCTTCTCTTTTCCAGGCCTGTGATTAGGTGTTTAAGGCCCAAGAATGAAATTATTACACAGCATTTACCATGCTTTCACTGACTTCACTTACGAGCAGTTTCTAGTTGTTTAGTTCTACTGCTCTGCTTGTCAACGTTATCATTTATTGAGCGTTTAGGAACCAGGAGGAGCCATTATATTGCCCCTATTTGTAGAGAAAACTTTTGATAGGGAGGGACATGCAGTGTCACAGACATTTCTCTTGCCAAAATATCTAGTTTCAAAAGAGAAAATTTAAAAAAAACCCTAGGGGTTAATTTCTCAACATTTGGTTCTCAGCCTTAGACAGTCCAAGAAGGATGGATTCTGTTGTTAGCTAAATTCTGACACCGGGAAAGTTGTACTTTTTTAGGTTTCCTTTAGAAGAAGGAGATATGAAGAAGCAAAAGAAGAATAAAGAACAACCTATTTACTTTTGCTTTTAGGAAAATCTGGTAAGCTTACAGGACACATATGATTCAAGTGTTTGATCCACACTGTCAGCCTCTCACTTTTCTCACCTCATCTGGATGGAAAGTATAGAGCGTGCCTCCTCCCTCAGACATGTATAAAACTAACTCACCCAACTGGATGCTAGCCTGTGTCAAGACCACCTGAAAACAGGTCCTATATCTGCATGACTGCCCATAGATTTTACAAGACTCACAGCCCACCCATCTCCTGGCTCATGGTCAATGCTTAGTTTCCCTTTTTCCTGCCCACACAGACAGTGGAGAATAGCTGATTATCATTCTTGGTGTCAAACCACCAATTACAAATTCCTCATTCCTTTTTATCTCCAGACTAAACAGTAGATGTTTAACCTTTCTTACATTGTTTATTTTCTGTGTAGTTTACTGTTGTGTTCTGAACCTTCTCCAAAGCTTCTATAACTTTCTTCAATTATGAACCCTGAGGCTGTTTCCTGCTGAAGGAATGACTCATGAATCACTAATGATGAGTGAAATAACCTGCAGGTTGCTATGCTGTATTTGTACTGACACATAGTGCTTCAAGCTTGATTTTTCAAACACCACTTAAAGGGAATCATGTTCATATTTGAGTTCTATTAGAAATAATGTTCTGCTGTGAAGTGAGGTCCATTCCTATCATCGTCTCACACAATCTGTCACACCATCTGGCATTTGTACCCAATGGATCATTCAGTGGATCATTCTTATTTTATACCCAATTGTAGATAGTTTGATTTTCCAGAAAAACTTGCCAATTCATCAAAATCCTATAAAGGTAGTCCTTTCCACCTACATCCTTGTAATACACATCAGTGTATTACTTGAAATCTTGGCTGGTGTCACCTGTACACTCAATAAGCACAATTTCTATTTCATCTAAAGCAAGCAAACAGAAAGCAGACCTAGAATCAGCTCCTATGAAACCATATTTGGAATGTTCTACCATGTTCTAGTGAATCATGAGCAATGACATCCTTTCCAACTGTTCTATTGTTCCATGTCAAGCAGAACATATTTTCAGTGCACCTACTTTTTGATAAGCACATTGTATAGCATAAATTAAAACCTCAAAAAAGGTAAGACATATTACACTTATTGGTTCTTTGTGTCCTTTTCAACTAGACATTTTATTATGAGAGATCAGGAAACCCAATTCAGTAATTCAAAGAATTTTTTTTTTTTTTTGCTAAGAGCAGTTATAATTTGGGGGACATAGTGACAAATTCTTGGATGAAAAATCATTTTGAAGGGAAGAGTTCAGGAGAAGCTTATTGTTCACATCTCCGCGTAAGCACATGTGTACGTGCTGCATCACTTCAGTTGAGTCCAACTCTTTGTGGCCCTATGGACGTGGAGCCCACCAGCTTCCTCTGTCCATGGGATTCTCCAGGCAAGAATACTGGAGTAGGTTGCCATGCCATTCTCCAGGGGATCTTCCCAACCCAGGGATTGAACCCAAGTCTTTCAAGTCTCCTGCATTGGCAGGGGAGTTCTTTACCACTAGCGCCATCTGGGAAGCCCACATCCTTGGCTTTAGGCAGTACTTTAGTATTGTAGTGTGTGGTCATTAAACTCACATGGTTAGGAAACCCCTTTAGTCCACTCCTTTCTTTGCTAAATTGCTTTATTTCAAAGTGGTTTCTTCCTTCTTTACTTTTCTTTTTTGATTTGAGAAATTGAAAACTAGAAGAGAAGAATAAACCAAAGCCCAGAAGAAAACATCAGTAGTTGGTATTCACCTGACTCAATACTCTGTGTGACAGACTGCGACTAAAGAGGAAGATGGAAACTATTAATAGAGTCGATTACATTGAATTAGACTTGTCTCTCAGAAGAAATAAGCACAGTGAGAAATTAGGTAGTTGAAGCCAATCCCCTGCCTCTTCCCAGTGTTAAGGTAACAGGGTAGAGGAGGAATCATTGCTCTTTGCCTGAGGTCTGCAAACTGACATGGATGGACTGAATCCAGCTGGTCCCCTATTTTTGAGTGATCTGTACACTAAGAAATGATTTTTACTTTTTTCTTAATGGTAATTATTCTTCAAAGGAAGAATAATATTTTGTGATTTGAATATTAAATTACATGAAATTCACATTTCAGTGTCCATACATACAGCTTTTATGGAACTCAGCCATGCTTATTCACTTATATATTATCTTGGCTGCTTTCTACCATGGCTGATTTGAGTATTTGTGACAGAGATTATGTGGTTCTCAAGTCTAAAATATTTATAATCTGTCACTTTCCAGAATGAGTTTTCCAATCCTAAGCAGAGTGGAAAAACTCAACTTAGTAACTGAATTTACAGAGGCAGAGGGATTTTAGTGACAGTGGGAGAAAAGTGTGTGTGTGATTTGCAAGAACTGAACTGCTTTCAAAACCTGGTTAAAGTTTTAAAACGGCAGGTCAAGCAATCAGCAGGTACATTCCTCAGTGTAGTCTATGTCTTTGTGAGTGATCATAATAAGTGACAGTGAGGTGTAGATAGAGTTTTGGTTATAGCCACATTATCTATTCTGTACCTTTCTTTTCCTCAAAGTGTTTTTCTATATTGTTACTGGTTAAAAGAGGGCCAATGTGACCATTAGTAAGACTTGCATTAAGCCCTTGGGGCCATTAAATATTCTTTTGAAAGACCTTTTGCTAAGAAATTTTTCAAAGTACTTAACCATATTCCTTAATTATAAATTGATTTCTTCCTGACTATATTCTTATTAGCCAATAACAAGTATACAAAAAGAGAGCATCTGAAAGCACCATAACTTCGCATTTTAAGGTATATTCCTCCTATAAAGACCACTGCCTGGGAAGATGTGAGGTCACCAGCGCTTAAGCCGTGATTCATCTCCAGCTCTCAAAGTAGAGACCAGAGATCATGTTCTCTCGATCCACTCTGCTTTCCAAGAGACATTTATCAGAACTTCAGATTGCCTTGCTAAGATCTCAAAATGAAAAGCTGGCGTCACTTAAAGGAGTTCCCACATTTGTAAAATTGGGGGGATTTATCTCACACTCAATTCCGTTTGGATTAAATTGGTTCTCTGGGTGACTGAGGAGACGGTGCAAATCCACAGATCTGGACATGCCCCTGAAGGGACTGAGAATTTCAGATGTAGAAGGGACAAAGAGAGTATTTCTAAAGTTAGACAAAGAGAGTGCTGCACAAATTCAAGTTTTGCGTCCAGTCCCCAAACCCAAATATGAACGACACGCTAGCCCTCTGTGAAAGGAAACTTACTTCTCTGCATCCTTTGCATCCCCTTTGCATGCCCGCTCGAGAAAACAAGTATTTCTGAACTTCAGAGTAATCCATCTTATTTTTAAAAATTACGAAAATGACAAGCTAACTGCACGTGTTCCTCTCTGCCCGTTTCAGACGAAAGTAGGCGGGGCGAACCACGGCGGCGGCAGCTTCGAGGAGGTGCTGAGCTCCACGGCCCACGCCAGCGCGCAGAGCTCGGCCGGCGGCCCCCGGCTGGCCGAGGGGGAGGAGCTGCAGTGCTAGGGCCCCGCCCCGCCCCGCCCGCGCGCCTCCGGAGGGAAGACCACGGTCCCGCGGGGAAGACGCAGGCCTTGACCTTGGCCTTGACCTTGTTCTTCAAATGGCGTCGCCTCACAGTTTAATTATATGATTTACATTTGAATTCGCTACCATTTTAGAGTTCCTAGATTGTCATCTTTTAAAATGTCGATTTCAGCAGGTACACAATTGGTCATGACCCTTGTTTTTGTGTAATTCAACATGTTTTCCAAACCTGTGGCTGTTAATTATTTGCTTTGATTTTTGCTTGGACTCCTGTAGGAAGTGCATGTCTTTGAAGGCTAAGTGCCCCCTTTCAGTTCTGTCCGCTGGATGGCTCTCTTTCTGACTGGCTCCCGCAGGGAATGAGATGACACTGCAAATATCCTCAAACCGCTTGTGAGCTCCCTCACCTACTTCAATTAATTCCGTATGCTTATTTGAGCAATTAAAATAATTGATTTTAATGATAACTTTGAATCCTTAATTTCTTTACGTTTCAGTGCTGTTGATGACCTTGATAGGTGGTAGTGTAATTCTGCAGATGCTTTTTTAAAATCAACTTCTACTGCTAATCTGGAGAATATAAGAGAGGATATGTAGGTAATTATAACCTCTGCTACCTTAGGATGCTAAAACAATCTCCAATTCTGAAATTCTCTCTAATCTACCTAGAATAGTGTTTAACTCAGGTAACTACTGAGTTAAGTAGGCAAGAAATAGATGCAAAAGGAATTGCTAGAAAATGGTAGAAGCAGAGTTCTGTCACCCTTTCTAGTTTGCAAACTGCTCACATAAATAAAAAAAAGCATCATATTAGTACAATCAGATTTCCACAGTAATGTTTACCTTCCACATCACAAACTTCTCTTTTCTTCTCAATGGGAACATACATTTGTTATTAGGTAGCAGGTAGCATTTATTATTAGTAGTGTCAGGGAAGTGTGTGATTTCCTCGGTTCTGTCTCGTTGCAGCAAAAATTTCAAATGGTGGGCCAGTGTTACAGCTCTGTTACAGGTAAGTTTTATTTGGCAAGCAAAGAAGAGTACACCCTCGAGGCCTGAGGGTGGGCTGACCCAAAAGGAGAGGCCTCAATCTGTCTTGGCTTCCTCCTTTTATTCATTTATCTGAACCTGCCCTATGCAAATTGGGCTAGCCAAGAATGGCATGTTTGTTTCACCTGAAGTTCTCACTCCAGTCCATGGATTTTCTTCTGTTCCATTCTTGTGGGCTTTTCTCTTTCTTTGTGTTTAGCCGCCAACATTTGGACTCCTTTTTCCTATTATAACTACCTGACACTAGCATCCCATAGCTACACTTTTAAAATGTATACTGTAGAATGTACAACAGACTTGCCAACTAAACAACCTCCCAAATTTAAATAATATATAATAATAATACATATAACATATAACTATACATTATTTATAAATAATATATAATCCATATAATATGCATAGCAGTACATTCATTGTTCATTTTTTAACTTCATTAGATCAGTTCAGTTCAGTTGCTCAGTTGTGTCCGACTTTTTGCAACCCCATGAACCGCAGCACGCCAGGCCTCCCTGTCCATCACCAACTCCCAGAGTCCACCCAAACCCAAGTCCATTGAGTCGGTGATGCCATCCAACCATCTCATCCTCTGTTGTCCCCTTCTCCTCCCGCCCTCAATCTTTCCCAGCATCAGGGTCTTTTCAAATGAGTCAGCTCTTCGCATCACGTGGCCAAAATATTAGAGTTTCAGCTTCAACATCAGTCCTTCCAATGGACACCCAGGACTGATCTCCTTTAGACAGAAGTGGTATTTGTGACATAGTGAAATAAAGCTAACTTAAAAAAATTCTATTCACATTAATGGAGCAGGACAATCCATATACCTAACTGAAAATCAAACTGGTTCAGGGACACAGAATCTCCGAGGCCTAGACTTTCAGCAGCAACAGGTGTGGGGATGTAAACTTGAACCAGAGTGGATGAATGTGGACAAAGGAGCTCTGCCAGTCCAAGTGGTGGCATTCTCCCTAACTTAGCCTTCCAGTCTGCTGGCTGAAGCCAAACCCCATCTAACTGGCTTGTGACTGTGTTGCTTGCCCACTGCTGTGGCATGCCCTTGGTCTGTCTGTTCAATCTACAGTGGCCTGGTCACCTCTTATAAACTCACCGCCACCTTCTTGTGGCCACATTCAGCACACTGCATTGTATGAGAAAAGGCAGTTACTTTGCTATAAACAGATATCTTCATTCAGCAACCCATTTCTACACACAATAGTCTCAACCTTACAATCTGAAAACACAGCATTGAAAATTGGGTAGAAAAATAATCAAGAAAATGAGTGTTAATGCTCAAAGCTAAAATAAACTATATCTTAGCTGTTTATTTTAAATCATTCTTCAAAAATTCTATTTTGATCTGTTTTATAAAAACTACATTCATATCACCTCTATTAATTGTTAAGTTTTTAAAAAATTATTCCGAGCGAGGAATGGTATAATGGCCATGATGTCTTTTTTCATTCTGCCATGAGATGTGTGATGAATAAACCACATCACTCAAGTAGAATAATGAAAACAGTCATTGGTTGGTAGGTCTCATTTTCTCACTGCCTAATGACTCTGGAGCTGCTTGTGTCTCCCTGACTTTGACGGGCAAGTGTATCCCAATTTGACCAGCTGCTGAGTTGCCCTATTTTGCTCAGCTGGGCTCAGCTCACATGCAGTAGTATCAAGTGTTCCACAGTACTGAATAGTATTTGCACACAATGGACATAACCTTTGGCTAACAAATCAAAACAACTTCAGGCTAGATCAGCACCAAGTATACGAAATGATATTATAATATGTATGATACCAAAAATACATCTCAATAATCAAAAATTCCAATGTCAATTGTGATTACAAAATATTGGGGTTTTTTGAAGTAAGCCATTCTTACTTAATGGTAATTTAACCATTTATCACTTATTAAATCCTGTTGTTTTGATGGAGAATATTCATAAATTCACACTACACCTTTATCTTAAATTTGTGTCTCATCAACTATGACTATTAATAGTCATGTCAGCAAAACAATCTGCATTTTCCCTAAATTACACATTTCTTGTAAATCTGCTCTTGAACCATGGAAAACAGAATAACTGTGTGCTTTACTGTGAACACTCCTGATAAGCCACGCCACTCACAGTAGTCAATGTGAAGAGAACACTGGGGCTCTAAGTGACTGTTCTGCCACTATACATTGTTCCAAAATTATGTCAGCCTGAAAGTTGTTGAACTTCACTGTACAGTGGTGCGGTTGTGAACTTTAAGCCCAACCCTCTCCTCTCACTTTTTATCAAGTTGGAGTGTGGGTGGGTGCAATAAAAGAATGTATCTGGGAAGGGTTAATTTTGAATTCATGTTGCTTATGTGACTTTAACCCTCATCTTGCCACTTTTGGGGCTTTCCTGGTGGCTCATATGGTAAAGAATCTGCCTGCAATGTGGGAGACCCGGGTTTGATCCCTCGGTCAGGGAAGATCACCTAGAGAAAGGCAAGGCAACCCACTCCAATATTCTTGCCTGGAGAATTCCATGGGCAGAGGGGCCTGGCAGGCGACCATCCAGGGTTGCAATGAGTTGGACATGACTGAGCCACTAACACTTTGCCACTTTATTATTATAGGCATACATAATTACCTGCCTTGGGGAGATACCCTGAGGCTGCCTACCTGTGAAGAAGAGTTAAGGAAGTGAAACTAATACATCCCCTGGCCTGAGGCTTGCCATTCTAAGAAACAATTGCAAGGACTGAATAGTCTTTTTACTTCATTTCCTCACTTCCCCCACCTCAGATCCATAAAAGAACCTGGCAACCAGGCCCTGGGAAGATGGGTATTTTGAGGTGCTATCTTGCCATCTTCTCAGTCAGCCAACTTTGCAAATAAAGTCATCTTCCTTGCCTTAACACCTTGTCTCAGATTTATTGGCCCATCGTTTCGCAAACAGAGCAAGCCTGGACTTGGTAACAGGGAGATGGTGATAATGTGACATTGAAAGCAACTGTTTCAAACCCGGTGTTTAAATATATTATTCCAGTAAGCAAGATTTAGGAGTAAATGTGAATCCTCACGTGGCAGGTAAATGAAAACCTGAGATTGTGACCAGTATTAAGTCTGACCCAGTAAAAACTTCCACAGTCTCTGTGTGGATTTATGAAAATTACAGCAAACATCCCAATAAAACTCTAGGGTCACAGAACATCTTCCGCTTATAAATATCTGAACTTTATCTCGGATTATTTTGTGTGCATGATTTCATGCCAGGAGAAAAAAAAAAAAAAACTGATATGGTTCTGTTTTCTTGCTAATCGTATCTCTGGTAATAACCAGACTTTATTGACTTTCAACCATTTACTGCTTTTTACATAGTGTGGCTATGATGCAACAGCATTTCCGGGCAGAGCAGCACGGCTCTTTGCGGTGCAGATCGGCTCTACGCACACGTGTCTGTTGTCTCTGAAGAGATCACGGCACCTTGCTTCCGGCAGACTGGGTATCCATGGATACTGCAGAGTTTCCAAAGAAACGCTGCCAAGAATTCTCACCATGCCAGCCTTTTCAGGCCTTCTTCAAATGGAAACTGACATCTGAATTAAAGGGACAGGCATCATGCTTCCACCAGACTCCTGAGCTGGCCTGCACGGACAGCCATCCTTTCTTCCCCAGTCAGTGGCTGTGCATCATTTAAAGGCAAGCGGGTAAATTACTTTTCCTGTGAAAGGGAATTGAGGAGAGGAAGCCAGGTCTGATGTGATCTCTCCATAATGTCCAATGACCCAGTAATAACTTATTATGTATTTCTTGTCTGGTGATAAATATAATCAAGGCCTGAAAAATATAAACCAGCCAGGGGAAAAGCAGAGGCCGACAAATAACATTTGAAATTGCATGCCCAGATTTCTCTCCCCAGATGACAAAAAGGATTGCAGGGAGGCAACCATGACCAAGTTTTCAAGTCTGTGATCAGGGGCCTAAAGCAGGTCATAGTGAATTAAAGATCGGGCTGCAGAACTTGAATAAAGCAGCATTTCAATTGATGGGAGGATGCATTATAATAATTTGTTTTCCCTAGATCCTTATCACTAAGCCAGCTGAAAAATCTTCTTAAAAGCAATCATAATTAAATTTTCTATTATTCAATGAATCTGGCCTTCAGGGACGTAGGCTATGAACTCAGAATAAGATGATTTAGAATCAACAATAAATATTCCAAAGTTTAAGATTTTAAAATTTTATTTAGTTCAAACCACCCCCCTGCCACCCCCACCAGCCTCCAAGTCTCCATCCATGACATTTTCGTGACCACATTCTGTAGCTTCTTTTATTATCCAAACTGTATCGCGTTTCTTGCTGGAGTCCAGGCAATTGAAAATAAACACATCTGGGAAAATCAATAGACCAACAGTGGCAAAACAGAAAACCATGAGACAGAAAACTGAAGTGTTTGCTCCACGAGGGCAGCAGCGCAGGGGACATCTCAGGAGCGTGGCTCACTGGCGGCGCTGGCTATGTTAGCATTTCTTTCTGCCTCAAGTTCAGAAACAAGCTGGACTATCTCCGGGTGACTGAATTTTCCTGCAAGGCAAGAAGATGGGGGAAGAAATAATGACAAGAGAACATATCAGTTTCTCCAGCTGGATCCTAGGGCTTGCCAGGGGCTCAGTTCTGTGATCTGACCCACACTTCCCTCCAACACAGATGATACAATCCCAGGTCCTGGAGAGGTGCTGAAGGCAACCACTCAGAACTCACTTTTTGTCACCCCAGATGCAACGGAGAGTAAAGATGAGAAACAGGAAAAGAACTGCAGCTCAGGCAGAGCTGGGGAAAACTGCACCAAGCAACCTTTACTGGGAACTCCAGGGAAACTCTGGGAGGTTGGAGCCCTCTCTGGGAACATCTGAGAACAGCCTCTGGCCATTCTGAATCTGCAGTTGTGGGGAACCAAACACCTACATTGGAGAAGGAAATGACAACCCACTCCAGTATTCTTGCCTGGAGAATCCCATGGACAGAGGAGCCTGGCGGGCTACAGTCCATGGGGTCATAAAGAACCAGACATGACTGAGTAACACTTTCACTTTCAAGCACCTACATATGAAAAGACTAGCAGGAAGACCAGTGGGTCCAGGCTGTCCCCTTGCTTGCCAACAAGAATGCACATTTACCCTGAAACCAGCTGGTCTTTTCTGTCTTCCCGGCCCCTTGGCTTTCCCTGGACTTCTGCCCTGGGCAGTAACCGAGCTCCGAGCTATCTTAGGTGGACAGTGGCTGGCAGGGGCGATGCTAAGCCCACTGTCTTTTCCCTGATGGTCTCCTCTTGCCAGTGCCTTTTGCTGCTTACTGTTCATTCCACAGTGAACTCTATCCCATTTATTCCCTATGCGCCATCTCTTCGCTTAATGTCCCTTTCACTTTCTTGGCCTACCTGACGCCTGGCTGGTCCTGCGGTGCAGCTTTCCCTGTAGCTCCCCCACTGCTGGCTGTTTTCTGTCTCACGCCGCTCTTAGCACCAAGCCAGGGCCTGTTCTCCACGCTCCGTGTTGTTTCCAGGTCACCCTCTGCCTCACTGTGTAAAGGCTGGCCGTCAGACTTAACACCATTCCACCAAAACTGCTCTTACCAAGGACACCAGTCAGTTCCACGCTGCTCAATCTGACGGCTACTCCTGCCCTCTTGAAACTTTCTTTCCTTGGCTTTTGGGACCCCTGATTTTCTCCCATCTTTCCCATCTAGTGTGTGTGTGAGCTTAGTCGCTCAGTTGTGTCCGACTCTTTGGGACCCCATGGACTGTAACCCACCAGGCTCCTTTGTCCATGGAATTATCTAGGCAAGAATACTGGAGTGGGTTGCCATGCCCTCCTCCAGGGGATCTTCCCAACCCAGGGATGGAAATCAGGTCTCCTGCCTTGCAGGCGGATTCTTTACCGACTGAGTCACCAGGGAAGCCCAATCTAGTGGCAAGTCCATAATCCTCAGGCTCCTCTTACAAACACCCCCATAAACAAACCCTGTTGACTCTACCCTCAAAATATATCCAGAATCTGACCTCTTCTTATGTTTTCCACCATGACCATCCTGTCCAAACCAGGGCAAGCAAATGGTGAGAAATCTTTCTTACATTGGTTACACTTTTTATATTTATTGACTGTTCACTAGTAGTGCACCAGAGAAGAAAGTGCAGTGAGTTTTCATCTCAAACACAGCTGTGGCTCATCACCCACTTTCTAGGTTCACTTTCTTGCTCAGTAAAATGTGGAGCTTAAACTAGGTGATCCTTCAGGCTCCCATATTTTTGGATTCTATCAGTATTCTCATGTTTCATTTTCTATTTTTTTCATTGTGAATGCATCCGAGGATAACAGTGTTAATTAATATGTAAAGCACAACACAAACCTGATTACAACCTTATTGGGAAGAAGATGCTATCTGGGAACCCGATCAATGCTTCTGCCACAGTTGGCAAACCTTTTTTGTGAGGAGTCAGTAAATATTACAGGCTTTGTGAACCATTTGTGGCCAACTACTCAACTCTGTGGTCGTAGCACAAAAGCAGTATAGACAATACATAAAGACTGTGGCTGTTTCAATAAAACTTTATTTACACAAACAAGCAGGCCAGTTTGGCCCATGGGTTATAGTTGACCAACTCCTGGTTTACAGTGTTATTCTATTTAACTGAAGTCAAACATTTGGAGCACCACTTACTTCAAGGACAGAGGAGACAAAGCTGGTCATGGCCCTCAAACAGCTTACCATAGGGTGGGGTGAACAGATGGGGATTTGGGAAGAAACCCAACTAGGAACATCATAATGGAGAATGCAAGTCAGACTGCAACATCACGGTGGCATGCTCTGGACCACGCGCAGGTTGAGCAAAAAGAAGGAACACTTAGTTGTGACCGGGAGGACTGAGAAAGTAAACCAGAGAGTTGAACGGCCTTAGACTGCAGAGCTGTTTGAGCTCAGACGCTCAGTTGTGTCTGACTCTTTGTGGCCCCATGGACTGCAGCCCGCCAGGCTTCTCTGTTTATGGAATTTTCCAGGCAAAAATACTGGAGTGGGTTGCCATTCCCTAACTCCAGGGGATCTTCCCAAACCAGGGATCGAACCCGTGTCTCTTGCATCTCCTGCACTGGCAGGAGTATTCTTTACCACTGCACCACCCGGGAAGTACAAGAAATATCAAGATTTTATTTTCAAGGAAGAGGAAAGCCACAAAGCAAAGATGTGATGATATCTAGATCTACAAAGGAGGAAAACACTCAGATGTGCAGGGTGAACTCCTGGGCCTGGGAGATTAAATCAGGTGGTTATAACAGCCATCTATATAGCAACAATGAGGGCCTTGCCTGGGGCAGAGGTAAGTGAGCTGAAGAGACAGAAGGAAAATCAAATCAACCCCATTATAATGCAAATCAGATCTGGGAGCTTACTTTGGAGCTGGGACTTTCCTGGACTTGATGGGGCCACAAAAGGGTCGGGAGAGGTCACAGCAAGGCCATCTCTAACAGTTCTCTCAGGAGAGATGGAGGTTCAGCTGAGCCTGGGGAACTCCGGGGGAAGAGAGCTGGAGCTCTACTCCAGGGAGCAACAGGAGACCCGTCAGTGCCCCGGCTCCTCGCTGCAGAGGTTGTGCCGAAATGAAGACAGCCAAGGCTCACTGCCAAGCATTCTTCTCAACACTTCACATATATCCTCAACCTTATAGACTCTATAATCATCCTCAATTTAAAAATGAGGAAGAAAGAAGAAAAGCGCTAAGTCATGTCCAACTCTTGCAATCCCATGAACTACAGCGTGCCAAGCTCCTCTGTCCATGGGATTCTCCCAGCAAGAATACTGGAGTGGGTTGCCATTTCCTTCTCCAGGGGATTTTCCCCACCCAGAAATTGAATCCAGGTCTTCCACATTGCAGGCAGATGCTTTTACTGAGTTACACAGAAAGCCCCAAGAATAAGGAAATAAAGACCCAGAACTAGGTGAAGTAATCTACTGGAGGTTACCTAAGCTGAACATGGCAGAACCAGGATTCAAACCCAAGCAGTTACAGGCCTGTGCTCTGAAGGGCTACAGAGACAATGGTGACTTTGCTGTCTGGAGTTTTCTCTTTTTAAATCTCTATTTCCACCTTACATGACCTTCCATCTATTAAGCACTGACATAAAGTACTTTGATATTCATCATCTCTCTTAAATCTCAAAACCAACCTATAGATCGAGTAGGGTACTATGACTTCCATTTTTCAGGAAGGACACAGAGAGGTCAGGAGACCGCCCAGGAGCACACAGCCAGTATGTGTGACGGGAATCTGGCGCTCAGACTCCAGGGCGGCAAGGCTCTCTTGCATTAGGTAGCCTCACACCATGAATCCCACCATTTTCTTCTCAGATGCTCCATATCAAAGGGTCAGAGGAGGGTTGAACACCATGGACTTCCGTAAGGTAGTATTAGTCATTACACTAGGAGCAAGTGAAGCCAAACTGAAATGGTGCTTGTTGAAATGAGCGCTGCGTACCTGCTGTGGAGTTGTAGAAGTCCTGCAGTCTCCCGGGCTTGTGCTCAAGGTCTTCATATTCAGATGCCTGAAGAATCATCTCACACTGGTCCAGCTGCTTCACGAATTTGGCTTCTGCACTAGACTGGGTCTCGTATTCCTAAGTAAAGCGACAATTAAAGCAGCATGATTAGGGCTGCACGTGTGGGTGCTAAGTCGCTTCAGTCGTGTCTGACTCTTTGCGACCCTATGGATGCAGCCCACCAGGCTCCTCTGTTCACGGGGTTCCCCAGGCAAGAATACTGGAGTGGGTTGTCATTTCCTCTTCCAGGGGATCTTCCCGACCCAGGGATTGAACCCGCATCTCTTACGTCTTCTGCATTGGCAGGCAGGGTTTTTTACCACTAGGGCCACCTGGGAGGCCCACATGATAGGTTATGCCAGGAAAATCTGGTACCTGAAATCAGTCACAGCTAAAAGCACATTCTCCACTGGCCACACTTCTCCACTGTATACAAAACCGCCAGAGACTACTCACACACCATTCCACAGCTTAACACCCATGTTCCGTGTGGGCACTCACAGCTCTATCTAGTCCACCCAATGCCTGCAAAGTCTCATGTGTTCACATGGGCACGTCCAAACATTTTCCTTCCTGTTTAGTAACTTGTCTTCAAGATCATTATTCTTTAATCCAGATTCTGAGTATTAATTTCAAGTTAATATTTCATCTTGGGCTTCCCCAATGGCTCAGCAGTAAAGAATCTGCCTGCTAGGCAGGAAGCATGGAGCTGTGGGTTCGATCCTTGGGTTGGGAAAATCCTCTGCAGGAGGACGTGGCAGCCCATGGCAGTATTCTCGCCTGGAGAACCCCACGGACGGGGGAGCCTGCTGGGCTACAGGCCATGGGGCTGCAGAAGAGTCAGACACGACTGAGCAACTAAACAACAACAATATTTCATTTTATGCTTCTCAAATTAGTTCCCTCTCCGTTTAACATCAGGCTTCCTTTTCCTTTTGAAGTGAGTTTCTTGCTTGTTCCTTTAGTTTTGGTTTCCACTCTACACTGGGAAGCTCTGTCCTTGTTTTCAGAATAGAGAGGTGCTAATCACATCCCTCTGGGTTGACTCTTGAGGATACAGCCAGGGTCTGAGAACTCTCTGCCGGGTGTATGTGCACGTGTTGGTGGCAGGGAGGCGGTGAAGGCAGCGGACAGGAAGCAGCTTCTTTACCTTTCCTTGTGCCACTGGCCCTCCCTCCGCGGTGCAGACCCGAAACGAGAAGCGACAGGCAGTCTGCCTCTTGGAGCACACCTGTCACACAACTCCTGTCCCAGTCACGGCCGCAGAGCATATTCTATTAAGACCAAAGTGTTCCCAGCTGACTTCTCTGTCAGGTCCTCATTTGTAATTCCACCCTAGACAATCAATCTGCCGTGCTTTCTCTCGCCAGGGTGATGTGTTGTGAATCACTGATGGTTTTTTGGTTTTTATTAGATGCAGCTCTGGTGCGGGTTTGCAGAACAACAGAAGGATAAGGGTTTCAGGCAGGAAAGATATACAAGTTCTAGGTCTTCAACATGGAGGACCAAAGGGAAGACAGGGAGCAAAGGCGAAGAAGGTCAAAGGTTTCCTGTCTCCCTCGGAGAAAGGCTGGCCCTGACCACAGTGCAGACATAAAGTTAATCTTCTGCATGTCATGCCTTCCCACCTTAGTGACTCTCCCTCCCTCTGGGACCCAGGACCCTCATATTGCTGCGCATCAAACTCCCCACCAAAATACTACCCTTGTACTTTCGAGGACAGAACAGGGAGACCTTCTGAAGTGCTTGCACGCTCAGTTCATGTCTGACTCTTTGCAACTCCATGGACTATAGCCCACCAGGCTCCTCTGTCCATGGGATTCTCCAGCCAAGAATACTGGAGTGGGTTGCCATTTCCTTCTCCAGGGACCTTCTGAAGGAGTACTTTTTAATCCAGCTGGATCTTCAGCTGCAGGCTGGGAAACAATTCAAAGGCAGGTGTGTGTGCCAGGTGTTGGGCATGTGGCGGGGAGCAGCTCCTACTCTGCCTTGGGATTCAAAGGGCTCTTTCTTTAAAGCAAAACTCAGGTGGAAGAGTGGACAGCCTTCTGTGATACTTTGAGGAAAAAGTGAAAATGCTTCTCTTGACTTACTGAAATGTGATTTCACGCTTCTATGCCAAATGATAAATTATAATTAAGGATATTTAATTGCTTTAACTAGACGTGACCCTTTGGGCCGAAAGCTGTTGTTACTGGTGAACAGCAGTGATTTACATTTCAGAAATCAATTCAACTGCCATTTTCTATGTAACTAGTACTATTCGAAGTTCCCTGGGTTCAGAATGACCCTATTTTCTGAAATCAAAATCAGACCATAGGGACTGGAGACAGAAAAACAGAGCATACTATATATGTCAGGCAATATTCTAACTGCATTGTCATCATTGTTTGATAGCTAAGTCGTGTCTGACTCTTTTGCAACCCCATGAACGACAGTCCGCCAGACTCCTCTGTTCATGGGATTTCTCAGGCAAGAATACTGGAGTGGGTTGTGAATTCCTTCTCCAGGCTATCTTCCTGACCCAGAGATGGAACCGGTGTCTCCTGCATTGGCAGGTGGATTCTTTACCACTGGGCCACCAGGGAAGCTTTCCAACTGCTTAACATACTAATTAATTTGATTGCCATACAACCCTGTAATATAGGTATACTATTATTAGTGCCATTCTGTAGATGAGGAAATTGACATACAGAGAGGTACCGTAAGTTGCCCAAGATCGCACAGCTGGTAAACAGAGGAGGCTGGAAATCTTATACCAAAGCCAAAGTGTTAATACTGAACATGATTTTTAAAATGTGTAATATGAGAGCTGTTCTCTGTTTATAGTGTTCCCACAAAGTTCAAATCTACTTGTAATCTATGAATGTGATCTTATTTGGAAACAGTCTTTGCAGATGTAATCAAATTAAGAAAGAGTCATAGTGGATTAGGACGGATCTTAATCTAATAACCAACATCCTTACAAGAGGGAATTGGGCCCGGATACAGACACAGGGTGGGGGGTAGGGGTGGGGAGGTGGCTTAGGCAGCTTCCCTGGTGTCTCAGTGGTAAAGAATCCAGCTGTAATGCAGGCAATGCAGGTTCGATCCCTGGGTCGGGAAGATTCCCCTGGAGGAGGGCATGGCCACCCACTCCAGTATTCTTGCCTGGAGAATCCCATGGACAGAGGAGCTGGTGGGCTACAGTCCATGGGGTCACAAAGAGTCGGACACAACTGAAGTGACTCAGCACACATGCACAGACATGGCCGGGGTAGGGGGGCGGGGAACAACATCTGACTATGCAGGCAGAGCCTGGAGAAATGTGTTTAGAGGCAAGGCTGCCAAAGCTGGACGAGGCATCACTAAGAAGCCGGGGAGAGGCAAGGAGGGAATCTTCCCCTAGAGCCGTCAGGGAACACAGCCCTGCCCACACCATGATCTGGGCTTCCAGGCTCCAGAACTATGAGGCAGGGCTACCCCAGAGTGAGGAGGGGCTAGGGGCTCAAGCAAGGAAGGCGGGGGAAGAGGTGGTTGGAGAAGTGAGAAACTGCCCGAGGCAGGGATGTTAGCTTCCCTTCCCACTGGGAGGGACAACAGGAGCACGAGGCCTGCCCCTTCCCTGGAGCCACCTGCCTCGGCAGTCTCTGCTATCAGCAGCACCAGGGAGGCAGTGAGCCCCGACAGGACCCACGGTCTGTGCTGGGCTCCTCGGCACCTCTGCCCTTGACCTCAGGCAACCCTAACCACCCTCACGGGTTTCACAGACGGGCAGCTGACTCATGGAGGCGAATGAGCCCACGGTCACTGAGCCAGGAAGCGGTGAGGTGGGAACCCAGCTCTGAACGACCCCAAAGCCCACGTTTCTCTCAAGGACCAGAGATGGGTGGGTGGGTGTGAGGCTGGCAGGGTGGAGGATGAGACCAATGCATTAGGAAATTCAGGGGGTCTGAGTCAGTATTTGTACCAGGCATTATGGTGAGAAGGGAAATGCGGAACGTGGAAGGAAGAAACATTTCTGTCAGCCCTGAAAGTCACCTACAGCAGCTGGGAGGTGAGACACACGCAACCCAGAAAGCAGGTACATTAGACACGGCATGTAAGATAGTCTAAGGCAACTAAAACACTGACAGGTCACATAAATTCAGTTACAGTAAAAAGCAACCCAGTGTATACACTTACTTCCCAAAGTTCATAGAGCTCCTTCTGGAGATCCTCGGGGAGGAGCTGGGTTAGCTGCTTCATTGCTTCCTGAAAGATCGAATCGTTATTTTAATCAGGTTCACACTTGTTAGTTAACAACTCATTTACAAATGTCAAATAATGGACTCACACTCTTCCAAATAACTCCCAAAGGGGCAGCAGAATATTGGAGAAGATTTAGGCTAACCAGGAGGGCAGCTGTGTACATTAAAAAATGTCTTTATTTATATGTATTTACTCAGGAGCACTTATGTTGTGGCCTGCAGCACACCAGACACAATCAAGGACAAGGAGCAGGGTGTGAGATAATTATAGAAAGACCAGAAGTGAGGCCAAAGACTTTAGATCTTGTGGACGAGTCCCAACATGCATGTGCATTTCAGCCGTAAGTGCGTGCGTGCTCAGCCGCTTCAGCTGTATTAGACTCTCTGTGACCTGATGGACTGTAGCCCACCAGGCTCCCCTGTCCATGGGATCCTCTAGTCAAGAATTCTGGAGTGGGATGCCATACCCTCCTCCAGGGGATCTTCCCAACTCAGGGATCAAATCCTCATCTCTTGCGTCTCCTGCATTGCAGGCAGATTCTTTACTGCTGAGCCGCTGGGGAAGCCCTCAACAGTTAAGTACTATAGTTCAAAACAAATCTGACTGTGGGGAGAACAGGAAATTATCAGTGAATTACGAAGCTCAAATAAACTTTTGGTATACCATTATGCTCACTTTCTGTTGTTAATGTTTTTCTTTGCAAAATGTAAAGCACTACACAAATGGGCAGCCATGGTCACTAACATAAAGGAAATTACAAGACAGCATTTTGCTAAGTTCACAGACTCACAGGCTGAGAAGGGATGTTACTGGGTAGCGAGCCAAACCATCCATGTGCACCAAACCCTCCAGCAGCATCACTGGAACTGGAGTCCTCCCTCCACACACAAGCCTCGTGGTGGGAACCTAGCACCCCAAGAGGCTGCTCAAACGGACTTTAGGCAGCATTAGTAGGAAGTACCAATGTCTCATATCAAGCTGAAAATTGTCCCTGCAAGTTCTTCCACTATGCCTAACTCTACCCCTCCTGTCTTTCTCCCTCACAAAATCACAATGTCAATCAGGTGGACGGTAACCCAGCAGCCTAGAATCTCTGTGGCCAGTGACTGGTCCAAGGGATGGGCATGTAACTCTAACCAGCCACTCAGGGACCAGCTGCATGACGAGATCGAGGGAGAGAAGCCCCAGAGTAGAGTTCAGAGAGCCAAAACGCACAGAAAGGCTGAAACGAGAGAGTGAGAGCATGGAGGGTGTTCAGTATGTATTTCTAATCTCCAAAGTCCCCAAAGCCCCTCTTATTCCATCTCCTCCTTCACTTCTCTGTTGCTCCAAAATCCTCAAATATCCCATTTTGGGGGCACGAGGTCTGCAACCTGCTCTCAAATGGCTTCCAACTCCTTCACTCTCCTCCTATCATCATCCTCCACCTCTTAATCTGCTCCAGTTCGTTTGGCCAGAGCTTAGGCTCCCTGAAAAGAATACTGTTTTAAGAATCATTTTTGGCAAAGTGCTTATATAAAAGGGGTAAGGTCTTACTAAAATCAAATGGTGAAATGGTAAAAAGCAATAAAGATAAAAGTGAGCATTTTATATATAACGGGGAGGAAAAAAAAGTTATAGAGCGCAACCACTTTCAGAGCAAACCATACAGGCCAGTGTCTATGGTCTGCTCTTGTAAGTAGCGTTGTCATCTTGAATGGCTTGTAGCATCATACCACCCTTAGTGGTATGAAATTTTGGGTATTTTGTACTCGCATTCTCCCTTGTTTCCTTTTCATAATCTCAGCAAAATACTTGAGAAAAAACCCTGCATTTTCAAAATTTAAAAATGTCTCTACAAATAGATCACTTTTCTCTCCACTGTTATAGAAACATTTACCCATTGCTTTTGTATGAAAGGAATGAACTGAATAACATATATGTACAGAGACATATCAAAATCTAAACTCTTCAAATACAAACTTAAAAGTCCTGCTCTGACAAGAAATTATTTTATTCCCTTTAAAGTGATACACCCAGCACTGAATATAGTGATTGATGGGTGGTCTGACCCAGTCAAAACACAATGGAACCAGTGTCCATCATGGTAAATGCTCTGTAAGTGCAGCCCAAGACTGAGTTGGAAATCGCATATGACTTATAAATAAGCTTCCTGTTGACTAAAATCACAATGTTCTTTAAAAAACAAAACATAACAAATATATTTTGCTCTCTTTCTGAAGCCGAGCAGTGATTTTTCTGGATCTAAACTCATTGACACCATTTGTTATTATACATCAGGATTGCATTTGAGACCCTTAGCTGTTATTCCTTGTTTGGCAGCCTGTGCCACAGAATCCAGTATTTTTGCCTGGAGAATCCCAGGGACGGGGGAGCCTGGTGGGATGCCGTCTATGGGGTTGCACAGAGTTGGACACGACTGAAGCGACTTAGCAGCAGCAGCCACAGAATCAGGCCCTTTTAAAATGACCCTCTGAAATCGACTTCACTGAAGTCCAGGACAAGGGTCTGAAGATGCCAGACTTTCCCTTCTTGATTGCAAGCCCTGCCACTCCCGCTTCTAAACTGAGTTTTGCCTTGTTCACACACAGAGTTAGAGTGATAATTTCCCTAGCTTCTTCCTGTTAGCAAAGCATGTCAAGAATTTGCCTGAAATTCTGAGCTGAATGAAACGTTAAGCGCCCAGAAAGCAGCATTCATCACTCACACATCACTGGTGACGCTGCACAGTGCAAGAGCTAATGACAAACTTTAGATGGAAGATGCAGTCTGAAACCCAGCTTGTCATTTACTAGCTGTGGAATCCTGAGCAACATACATCTTTGTCTTTCAGGTTTCTCATCTATAAAATGAGGTAAATAGGGGTTCCTACCTGAAGGGGTTGCTCTGAGGATGAAATAGTCACTATATATAAAGTACTTATTATCTGGAACAGGGTAAGGAGTCTATAAAATACTCACTCTATGTTTCACTTTCTCCATCTCGCCATGTTCACTCCCATAATAAATGGTTCTTTCCCCTGTTAACCTCTAGTTCTTCAGCAACTTTAACTGTCAGGTATGTATATACATATGTATCATGACTCTGTCCTCTTAGTAACTTTTCCCTTTGCAAAAGAATATAATAACCTGTTATTGCTGTATTCCAGCCTCAAGCTCCATTCCACTAGCTCTTAATGATCCCTACGAGGCATCATTTACCATCTCGGTTTATAATGTAAAGTTTATTTTATCCTGTTTAGGAGGGGAGTCAGCCTACAAGCATTGTTTTTGCCCCTACCCTCTAAATTTTCTCTTCTATACCCTCATTTTCCCTTTTATCTTAGTACCTACTTTCCTCTGAGACAGTCAGCCTTCCAGGGTTATCAAATATTTTCCCTCCCTCTTACTTGGGTTTAAAGCCCTCTGGATACAGTGGACTAGCCTCTGGGCAAATGACACTTCCTGGTCCAGTATGTGTCTTTCACCTCAAGAAGCCAAGAAACCCTCAGTTAATTATCTTAAGGCATGGTTCAGACATCCAAACCTCATCCCTAAACACCATCTGCATAACGAGTTGTTCACCGCCCACATCTTTCTCTCTGTTCCCAAATCCTAATGAGCGGAGGAAGAAGCAATGAAGGATCGGCGCTTCCCAAGCCTTTGGTTTCTTGTCCAAGAACTTGTGGTTCTTAAAGATGTTTCCCCGTCCTTTCTGATGATATTTATTCTCCTGTGAATCAGACGGGGTGGGCAGCAGCCAGGAGGTTTAATGAGGCTGAGAGGGCTTTTCATCACTGCCCAGATATGGCATCCAGCACTCTCTGGGTGGCAAGTCCCCTCGATGATCCTCCAGGGGGGGCGCCACTAGCCAGGACAGAGGTAGGTTTACTCTGTCGCCAGGCGTTGGAGATCCCTCCTACTGAACTGTTCCTTCTTCAGAAGGTTCTGACTTGTTCCTCAGTGGAGTGAACCTCACACTTCTTGGGTGCCCACAGGAGAAGTGTCTTCTTCCTCTGGTCACTTTAAGGTTTCAGATCACACTATGGATCTTCAGCCTGTGATTTCTCCTCCACAATGTCTAAATTCCCCTTGCATGAAACTACATACATCCCGAAACGTGTTATACAATTGAGGAGTCTTTTCCTCTATGCCATACGTCAACACCCAGGATCCTCTGGTTTGGGGCTAATTCCTTTCTGCAATTCAGTATCTTTTTTTTTTTTTAATTTATTTGGCTGTTCTCAGTCTTAGTTGCGGCACACGGGAACTTCACTGTGACATGCGGGATCTAGTTCTGTGACCAGGGATCAAACCCAGACTCCCTGCTTTGGGAGCGTGGAGTCTTAAATCACTGCGCCACTGGGAGAGTCCCTGCAACTCGGTATCTTGAACTAACTGGTTTCTTTTTGTATCAACCAAACAACCCAGGAATTCTTTGTTCACCACAGTCTAGACTCCTACAGAGAAACATTTCCTTAGCTCCTCCCTTTTTAAAAACCGTACTGATGCTCATGTGTTCTGGACCTGTATTTATAGGATTACCACATTCCCTATCTCCCTTGTTCCCATAACTTATGGTGTGTTGGAACTCCTGAATTGAGATTCCCTGTGGATCTTCTTGCCTCAAAAAGGGAAAAAATGCTGTTGGCTACAGAGCTCTGGCCACACCCTTCCCTCAAGAACAGCTGTTGAAGGCCACCTTTCCTGTTAAACCATCTTGATGAAGGATCTGTTGACTTAAAGACATTTAGGATCAATCCCTCTGCAAGAATCCCTTGCAACAATCCCTGAATTGGGAACCATCCACTCAGCTTTAAAAAAAAAAAAAAAAAACCTTCCTGAATTTTCCAGTCTCTGCTTCAAATACATCTTCCTCTTTGTCTCTGGGCTCTGGTTTTAAGACTTCAAATCAGCAGACTCTGTTTAATTGACGTCATTTCTTACTAATACAAATCTTTAAATTTTTTAATCACTAAATTAGACTAATTTAAAATTTGTTGTTATTGTTGTTGTTTAGTCAGTAACTTGTGCCCAACCCTTTTGCAAACCCATGGACTGTAGGCCACCAGGCTTGTCTTACTAAATACTAATTATAATTATTATTCCTGGGTTTTATAGAACTTCTCTCTAAAGAGCTTAACTGGCATGGAGAATGCCTTCAAGTTTCAGCTCTCTCCATGGTTCGAATGAAAGCCATAGCACATATCCTGTGTTCAGATCCTTTTTTCTGCCTCTCCGTGAGAAATGAAACCAACACAGCATCCTGTCCCTGTGTTAAGGCTTAGAACAAGCAAAAACCAAATCACTGTTTATTCCACGAAATCCTTACTTCTGGAAGGTAAGATTGTAAACCAATCCAAAGTAGAGTAAGCACTAACAGCTTGCTCTTTAAGACCCTTGCTAAGACCTTGCCTCACCAGCCCTACCAACCCAAAGCTTTTATGTTTAAACTCTGGGCAATCTCATCTTGTAAGACAGTAGCCGCTCTTGTAAGATCCATCCAAACATCCTCAGGCCCAGGCCCTACAATTCTATAAATACCCTCCCCTGATCTTCCTTCCCAAGACACTAAGACTCTGTCAAGGAGGTACTCTCTCTTACTGCAATAGGGTTGGTGAACTTAGCTGCATTTCAGCAATGGGTTTTTCTGGTTTTCCTTTGTTTCAGCAATGGGTTTTTCTTTTGTGGAGTCAACAGTCAACACTGACCTCTTCTCGCCTATGTTTTTCTTCTTTGGGGACGTTATCTGCTGGTGCTATGTCCCCAACGATGCATTCTGCCATATCATGAACCAGGGCTAGGCGTACACATCTGACCAGGCAAGAAATAATTACACAGAATTATACTCACTACAGACTCCTTCTCTATACTACTTTAAGTTACATAATATAGTTTTTTTCCTCCAGCCTCCAGATTTTAATGCAGTATTTTCTAAAGGTAATTATATTCTGCCAGCCTGCAACAGATCTGAATCAAAACTGCTAGTTAATATTTAGCACAAAAACATGAGAATGCAAGGGAAGTTGTTAGCATGAATTTAAAAAAAAAAGCTGGTCTCTTAAATACCACTTTAAAAGGCTGATAACTTTAGATTAAAAAGCCAGAAGGCGGCGATCTGGTTATAGCATTTACTTACCGATATAACACTTAAAAAAAAATCATTTTCCAAATGTACTAGTTAGACGTCAAAATGAAGCCCTTTATAGAGAAACAGGTAAAGCTGGACAGATCTGAGTTTGAATCCAGCAATTAACATCTATTAGCTGTGTGCCCTTTGCCAAGTCACTTAATTTCCTTAAATGCTAAGTTTTGCAGCCTTCATATTATCTGTAAGGAAGGGGTAATAATACTTCCTAAGTTTGGTATGAAAATTAAATTCACTACTTTATGTTCCTGGAACATGTTGCTCATTCAACAAATGACTATGACTGTTAGTGGTAAGGATCAGTGATTAGGATAATCAAGATAACAAAGGCAGCTCATGAAATAAATGCCCCTGAGGGCCAGTCTGCTTTATGTTCCCAGCATCAACAAAGCAGAACAAGAACTCACAGGTGTCCCTGCCTGCAGCTGCTTTCTCATCTAGCTCAAATTGTAGCCTATGCGTAAGTTCATCTCCATTCGACACCATGTTCATCTTATACATCTCCATTCGACACCATGTTCATCTTGTACCATGTGCCAAAAATCCCCTTAAGTTCTACCCCATCTACAGAGTAACAGGGCTCCTGAGACTCCCAGATGAACCTCTGCTTCAGTTGGATGGATTGACTTATCATTTCCAAAACATACCTTTACTTCCCTATCATCAGAGATTTGGTCTCCATGCCCTTCTCTTTACGTGCTGTGTCTTCTATACCTAATCAACCCTTTAGAGGTCAACTCAGACTCTGCCCCCTCCAGTAAGATCACCCAAGAGCAGGTGATTTCTCCTGTTAGAGTAGTTTTCTAATATGACTTATTTTGTGCTTTGTATAGAAGCCACTCTGGGCCTGCGTACTTCATCTGGGTTTTATTTACTACCTCATACTGTTTGGCTAGAAAACTTTGTCCTGTGCTCAAAAAGCATTCTAAACACTTGTTGGTTGACTTAGGGGACAGGATATCTCTTTCTCAGTTCTTTCCTGCACACACCACTTCAAATAGTCACTTCACAAAAGAGTGCTGCTATTCAGAAAAGGGGCTAAATAAAATACAAAGTGTCTGGATCTGATTTTAGACATAAAACACTTACCTTCAAGGCCCTGGAAAACCCTCAAATCACACTTATGTTT
Source organism: Cervus canadensis (assembly GCF_019320065.1). Taxonomy (NCBI): domain Eukaryota; kingdom Metazoa; phylum Chordata; class Mammalia; order Artiodactyla; family Cervidae; genus Cervus; species Cervus canadensis. The sequence goes on along the minus strand of NC_057405.1, from coordinate 38,440,494 downwards.
CCTTGAGACCAAGGCAGACTCTTTCACTTGCCAAGAGAAAACCCAGAGTGCAGTTTACAACTGCAGCACACAGTCCCCCTGCCCACATCCTGAGTCTGTATGGTTTGCCTCCAATAATTTTTCTTGACTATTAACTAACCTAGAAGAATTGGACACAGGCCTCATACGTGAAGAGTCATGCACTCCCATGGAGACCCTAACTGACACCAGGTTCACAGCTTACCGGTCTTTGTTAAGACGTTCATCTTTGGTCACCAGAGCCATAACTGCCATCCTGTACATGTGATCTGATACGCTCTCTGGCTTCTGGACATTTCTGTATACCCAGCCAGTCCGTGGGACTCTCTGATAAAAATGAACAGAAGGAAATTGATAAGAATACATATTTTAACTATCTGCTATGCTCTTTAAGAGAAGTCCAGGGAATAGAGCACTGGGCCACAGTGTCAGTACATATTAAAAAATGTTTAACCAACTTACGGAGAAACATCTGGAATCAAATAAATGAGTGAGGTCAGAGAATGATAAAGAGAGAGGGAAGAATAAGCCACAGATACACAGCATAGAAGGGCTTTCCTGGTGGCTCAGATGGTAGAGAATCTGTGGGCAATTCAGGAGATTTGGGTTCAATCCCTGGTTGGGAAGATCCCTGGAAAAGGGAATGGCTCCCACTCCAGTATTCTTGCCTGGAGAATTCCATGAACAGAGGCGCCTGGCTAGCTATAGTTCACAGGGTCACAGAGTCACACACGACTGAGTGACTTATACACACACGTATACAACCTGTAAGTCCAACCGTGTTACTGGTGTCTGCATGTACAGAACATACACAAGTCCTTAGACATAAAAGTGAGAGCACTGAACTTGGACAAGTGACAGACTTCCAAATTCTGAAGCAGAGAGGGTTAAATAAGGCATTTCTAATTCCTTCACACCCTGTGATCCTGAGAGGCTGTCTTTTCTCCTTGGGATTTGACATGTCTAAAGTTTGTATACTATAGTAACAGTGGAACGACAATCCGCTCGGAGCTTGGAGAAACTCCGCAAAATCATTATTGGGTGTGGCCAGGATGGGGGTGGAGGATGGAAGGAGGATCCCCTCGGATATAACTTCAGTGTGGACTACATAAAATCCTTAAAAAAAAACACACAAAAGATGTTAGGCACTCAAATCCTGCAGGATCAATGGGTTCTGTTCTTCCCATTAGCCCAGTTGTGGGGTCATGGGCCTCCTATGTACTCGGGGCAGACTCGAGCCTGGAGAACCACACATCACCTCGCCGGCTCCCCTTCAGAAACCTCTCGCTAGGCCGCCGGGGCCGGGCCCCTCCGAGCGCCAGGCCGACCCTGGGGTCCAGTGCGGCTCGGACTCTGCCCGGCCTGGGGTGGGGCCCAGCAACCCCGGCACTTGCCTCCTCCGTCCGTGATTCTCACGCACAACCGCATCCCTCTGGAACGGCTTCCCTCTGCAGGCCCCACGAGGCGCGGAGAACCGAGGAAGGGGGCAGGCCTCAGGCCGGGCGGGGACCGGAAGCCTGGTTGCCCGGCGGCCGGCCCCGGCATCTCTCCGGCATCTCTCCGCCGCGACCTCAGACAGCCCTCCCGGCGCCCGCTCACCTTGAGCTGCCCCACCAGCCGCAGGAACTGCAGCAGGTTCCGGGCCCCGCGGCCCGACATGGTCGCAGCGGGTGAGGCCGAAGCCATGCGGCAGCGGATCCCAACAGGTCCTAGCCGGCCGCGGGACCGCCGCTCGAAGCTCCGCCCCCGAAGCTCCTCCCCCTGAAGCGCCTCCCCGAAGCTCCGCCCCTGAAGCGCCTCCCCGAAGCTCCGCCCCTGAAGCTCCTCCCTCCCCCTTCTCCTCCTCTGCGTCCTTCTAGGTTTTTGTCTCAGATTTTCCTCAACCCTTCTATTCAGACTTTCACCTTTCTGGCCCCGGTGGCAGCTGTTGAACATTGCACCACCCACTTCAGAGACTCTGTACTTGGAGCATCTAGGCATGCGTTACTTGTTTGCTAAACTCTGCTCAGCTGCACTCCCTCAAACTTTTGAAGGGCTTGCAGTTCCTTGGGGAGGTGCAGAGTGAGGGGCATGGAGGAGGAGGGAGGGTTATGTCATAATGCACCAAAATCTTGCCTCTGGACTAGAGGAAGAGATAGACTCTACCTCCAAGCGAGCAATCTATAAACATTTTTAACGGGGGCACAAGGAAAATGAGTTGGAAGGGGACATTAATTAGGAGTGAAAAGAGTACTGGAAGGATTGGATGCTAGCCATAACTAGAGGACTAGGAGGTGAGGATAAATGGCTAGGGAGTGAGAACAATCCCATGATGAAATCACAACCTCCCTGACACCGCAAGTGATAAAGAATCCCCTACCCCGAAGTTGTTCAGGGCCTGTCTCAACTGTCTGTCTTAATTCTGTCAACAACCAAGGGTACCAGGTTTTAGAGGCATTTAGTGTTATTCACTCAGTCGTGTCCGACTCTGTGTGACCCCGTGGACCGTACCCCGCCAGGCTCCTGTGTCCATGGCATTCTCCAGGCAAGAATACTGGAGTGGGTAGCCATTCCCTTCTTCAGAGGATCTTCCCAACCCAGGGATCGAACTCAGGTCTTCTGCTTTGCAGGCAGATTCTTTACCATCTGAGCCATTAGTGATGTGCATACTGAAGGGCTGGATGAGAGAGGGTAGCATAGAAAATAGACGCTATAGGGAGGGAGGAAGTAGACCAGTTAGGAGTCTACTGAATTAATTCTTTGTGGAGATGATTTTGGCTTAGAATCCAGGATTCTAGTAGTGGAGGTGGTGAGATGTTGAATTTGGGGTGTAATATAAAGATAGGACTAACAGGGTTTATGACAGATTGGACATGGGGTATGAGAGAAAGAGAGGAATCAAGGATGACTTCACAAATTTTGACCTGACCAACCAAAAGGATGGAGTTGCTATATACTGAGCTGGAGAAAACTGTAAGAGTAGGTTGTGGGAAGGGTAGGAATCAGCAGTTTAGTTTAGGACATGTTGAGATACCAATCAGAGATCTTAGTAGAGATGTAAATCTAGAAGTCAGGGGAAAGGTAACAACTTTGTGTCAGCAGCATAGGATGGTTTGTAAAACCAAGAAACTGGATGAGACTATGTGGCGGAAAAGTGTGGATGAAGAAGAAAGGATGTCTGAAGCCTCAGGTCTCAGACAAACCAACATTTAGTTTGGGAGACCAGGAAGAAGTAGCCAGTGAAATAGATAGAAGACTAAGAGATAGTTGTGTCCTAAAGGCCAAATGAAGAAACTATTTCAAGAAGGAAGGAATGTGATCAATGAAGTCAGCATTATATCAGATAAGGACTGAGATTTGACTACTTGATTTAGCAAATTCAGTGTCACTGTTGACCTTGACAAGAGCAGACTTAGTTGATTGGCATAAGCAGGACCCTACCTGGAAATGGTTCCAGAGAGAACGAGAATGAATATTGCAACTCTTAAATGAATGGGGCATTTAAGAGGACATTTATTTTTCTTTTTTTTTTTTTTCAGAAGATGGGGGTATTATATTAGTATTCTTATTTACTGATGGAGGTGACGTAGTAGAAAGGGAAAAATTGATGATATAAAAACAAAGGAGAGAAATGCTGGAATGATGGCCTCGAGTAGATAGAAGAGCATACAGTCTAGGGTACAGGACAAAAGATTGATCTCAGGAGCATTCATCCATAATACAGGAGGAAGGGAGAATAAATGGTGACTAATAAATGGCAGTTGTGGTCATGAGAGATTGTGGAGTTGCCTTCTGATTGTTTCTATTTTCTTACTGAAATAGGAAGTGAAGTCTTAACTAGGTTATGTTGCAGTAACATGCAAACGCTGTATCTGAGGAGTTTAACATGGCATTTCTCTCTCAGGCTAAATGCCTGTTGTTGGTCAACTAGGGGATGTTGCTCTAACCTCAGCCAGCGAGCTGGGTGACTCGCTGCTCTTCTCTTTTGCTGAAACTGAAAAAGGGAAGAATGGCATCTTGCCTCTTAAAGCCTGTCCCTGGAAGTATCTGACCCTTATTCTATATATCCTTGGCCAAAATAAGTAACGCTACCACGGTAGCTTCAAAGGAAGAGAGACCTGTGAGATGCAATCTTACCATCCCAGGAAGAGAGGAGACCAGGAAATCTGTGACTGGAAGAGGAGGCATTGGAGGGTGAAGGAAAGAGAAGATGACATAAAATAGTTGTTTTGGAGAGTGGGATAGCAACGGAATTAAATACAACTGCACACCGAATGAATGCCAAGGACAGTGGAGCTTGCTTTACGCGTGGTTAGGACGGTGGGCCAGGAGCTATTCTTTAGGTGCATGTCGCTCAGTCACTTAGTCGTGTCTGTTGCTTTGCAGCCCCATATACCATAGCCCGCCAGGCTCCTCTGTCCATGGAACTCTCCAGGTAAAAATACTGGAGTGGGCTGTCATGCCCTCCTCCAGGACATCTTCCTGACCCAGGGATCAAACCTGCACCTCCTGTGTCTCCTGCATTGGCAGGCAGATTCTTTACCACTGAGCCACCTGGGAAGCCATTCTTAGGTAGGTGGTGCTAAATAAGGAAAGAATTAGACCTTAAGAGGTCTCTGACCAGAATGGGGCAAAAAGTGCTGCTATTGAGAAAGCTGCCTCGATGTACGGCCGTGGAGTCTTCAGGAAGCTCTGGTATTCAGTTCAGTTCAGTTCAGTTCAGTTCAGTCGCTCAGTCGTTTCTGACTCTTTGTACCCCATGAACCGCAGCACGCCAGGCCTCCCTGTCCATCACCAACTCCCGGAGTCCACCCAAACCCATGTCCATCGAATCGGTGATGCCATCCAGCCATCTCATCCTCTGTCGTCCCCTTCTCCTCCTGCCCCCAATCCCTCCCAGCATCAGGGTCTTTTCCAATGAGTCAGCTCTTAGCATCAGGTGGCTGAAGTATTGGAGTTTCAGCTTCAGCATCAGTCCCTCCAGTGAACACCCAGGGCTGATCTCCTTTAGGATGGACTGGTTGGATCTCCTTGCAGTCCAAGGGACTCTCAAGAGTCTTCTCCAACACCACAGTTCAAAAGCATCAATTCTTTGGTGCTCAGCTTTCTGCACAGTCCAACTCTCACATCCATACATGACCACTGGAAAAACCATAGCCTTGACTAGACGGACCTTTATTGGCAAAGTAATGTCTTTGCTTTTTAATATGCTGTCTAGGTTGGTCATAACTTTCCTTCCAAGGAGTAAGCGTCTTTTAATTTCATGGCTGCACTTAACATCTGCAATGATTTTGGAGCCCAGAAAAATAAAGTCTGACACTGTTTTCATGGTTTCCCTATCTATTTGCCATGAGGTGATAGGACAAGATGCCATGATCTTAGTTTTCTGAATGTTGAGCTTTAAGCCAAATTTTTCACTCTCCTCTTTCACTTTCATCAAGGTGTTCTAATTTCAAAAGTTCTCAGTGATTAAGCCTCTGCTAAGTGAGATACCAGAGAAGGCAATGGCAACCCACTCCAGTACTCTCACCTGGAAAATCCCATGGGTGGATTAGCCTGGTCGGCTGTAGTCCACGGGGTTGCTAAGAGTCTGACACGACTAAGCGACTTCACTTTCACTTTTCCTTTCATGCACTGGAGAAGGAAATGGCAACCCACTCCAGCATTCTTGCCTGGAGAATCCCACGGATGGGGGAGCCTGGTGGGCTGCCGTCTATGGGGTCTCACAGAGTTGGACACGACTGAGGTGACTTAGCAGCAGCAACAAGTGAGATATATTGTTATTCATCTCACCTCATTTTAATTCATCCAGTGTTTCTCCAAGATAATAATTCCACATTTCTGATGAGAAAACCGAGTGGCACATAAGCTGAAGAGCTGGCCTGAGTTTTCACAACTAATGAACAATGCTTCCAGAACTGAAACTCAGGCCTGTCTTCCTCCAAATCTTTCTTTATTGACACCTTGCTGCTTCCCAACCCTCTGGCTTTTGGTACCACATCTTGTTGTGGAAATTAAGATCCTGTGTATAATATAGATTTGGTGTACTGTTATTTGTGTAAAGCATTGGTCAAGTGAACAGATAGCAATGGATTGATCCAAGAAAATTTGCCCAGAAAATGTTTATAAAAATGTCTTAGGAACAGATGAAAGAATAGAGACTAAAAGCTATGTTCTTTTTAAAAATTTTTTCCTTTAGATACCCAAGAGAGAAATAATGCTTCTGCCTGCCCTGTCATCATTGATTAAAAGGTTTAATAGTTGGCCTGTATCAGTGACTCTCAATCTCCGGGTGACTTTGCCCCAGTGGAACATTTGGCAGTGTCTGGAGACATTGTCCAAACCAGACAACCAGACATTGTCACAGAACATGGTGGAGGGTGTGCGTCTAGAAAGCAGAGATCAGGGCTGCTACTAAAACTACAAAGCCTGTGACAACCGCCCACAACAAAGAATTATCCAGCACAGATGTCTATTATGCTGCAGTTAAGAAGCTGCAGTGTATAGCTCCAAAATGAAAATGCTTACAATTAAACTCATATTGTCGATGAATTGTAATTGGCAGAAAATGGAAGTATGTTTACATTAACTTGAGTGAGAAAATAAAGTAAACAAGCAAATTTCACGTGTAATCCCTTTTTAAAATAGTGTAGACAGGCTCTGGAGCTTGGCCACAGAGGTCCTGGAAAGGTGAGGGGAATCAGAGGAAGGCTTTGATCATTTACCTAACTAAGTTGGGCTTCTTAGGTGGCTCAATGGGTGAAAAATCTGCCTGCGATGCAGGAGACACGAGTTCTGTCCCTGGGTCAGGAAGATCCCCTGGAGGAGGGCATGACAACCCACTCCAGGATTCTTGCCTGGAGAATCCCATGGAAAGAGGAGCCTGGCGGGCTATGGTCCATTGAGTCGCAAAGATTCGGACACAACTGAGGCTACTGAGCATGTGCACACACGTAACTAAGTTAAGCTGAGCAGTTCGCTCACGGAAGATAAATGTAGGGTAGTAAGTCTGTGGAGTGGAGGAATATTCCCACGGGAGTATTTGCTCAAGGGAAAGAGCTTGGGCTTTGTTCTCTTTTTGCCACTTGCTTGCCTGCGGTGCAGTACTGCAGTGCAACAAAATAAGTTAAGAGTGGGCAGCGGTCTTCCATAAAACCAGCCATTAGGGTCAGAGGTGGAGGGGGTCCTCTCTGCTCGCATGAGCAGCTGCAGAGCGCCCCCTGTCTGTTGGCTGAGGGTGATGGCTGAGACATTGCCAAGAAAGATGTTATCTTTCCAGTTAACCTTCAGCTGAGCAAGAACTGTATGGCTCCATGCTAATTGTTATAAGTAGGTGTGTTAGAGTCACCCCTGGACACATCTGGATTACAGAGTGCGGATTCTGCATGTATAAAGATAGTATAACAGTGTTGTTTTGGTTTGTGTTTTAAATTATTATCTGAGTATTAATAAACAATCTCTTATATGAATTTTCTGGCAAGCTGCCAGGCTTTCTCCATAGATAACCCTCTTCAGTGACTAAAGAGTTTCATAACTGCACAAGGGTCTTCAGCTACTATATCACTCCATCCTTATCACATGGAACAGATTGGAACTTTTATCTGTCTTGAGTGACTGAGACTAGTCTGCCCCTGTTCGTCAGTAGGTGTCATCAGGAATAGGGTGGCATTCAAGGGGAATTTCATGGAGGACCTTGATGCCAGCCACTGTTTTGGGAGCTGCTACATGGTGACCTAGGGCTTCCCAGATGGTTCAATGGTAACGAATCTGTCTGCAAATGCTGGAGATGCAGATGTGGGTTCAATCCCTGGGTCGGGAAGATCCCCTAGAGGATGGCATAGCAAACCACTCCAGTATTCTTGCCTGGAGAATCCCATGGACAGAGGAGCCTGGTGGGCTGCTGTCCGTGGGGTCACAAAGAGTTAGACATGACTAAGCAACTGAGCAACTTGCACGTGATCACACTCAGAGACCTATCAGGTATCTTAGACCAGGTGTCAGAGTCCTTCTCCAAACACAGAAAAAGAAATGAAACTGTCATCCATACTCAGCAGTAGCATTTCCATGTTAAATAAAAATAGTTACTCCTATAAAATAGCAGCCAAGTTAAGTAGTGTATAGAATAAACCAAAAGAGAACCAGAAAACAATTCTGATAATATGAAGCTTCCAACAGTCTTTCTTTTTCTTCACTTCCAATGAAAACAAATGCTGTTGTTCTGGCACATTCCTCACTATTAAAGAGTAAACTTGTATGTTTTGTAACACCTCAGGTATCCCAGAGGCCAAAATTCCAGTAATCTTTTACATCTGGAGTGACATGGAACCCAGAGGATTAAAGGGGCAGGTGATTTTTAAAGTGTGTCTAATAGAAAAAAAAAAAAAAAGAAACAAAACAGCTCCAGAACGTCCAGCATTCATTAAAGCCATCAGACCAAAACCTGTTGGATTGGGCCCAAGATGGCACTGGCACTTAATGGCTTCTTGGTTTGATGTTCAGGAAGAATAGAGATCCTTCAGTGCATTTTCAGAGTCATAAAAGGCAAACCAAACCACACCAACATTCAAGACAGGATGTACAGAGGAAGTCTACGGGAAGAGGGGGAAGAACAAGAGCGAGAATGGCAAACAACAAAGGCATGAGTGGTGGATATTACAAGTGGTGGAAACGGACATTGACTCTAGGAAAACAATCAGATATAAGGACAGATACTAAAACTGCAGGGCCTAGCTTCACTAAAAGCTCAGGACAGTCAGGCAGTCTTGCAGGAGGAGTGGGGGCTCGTGAGAGGGTAACAGTGGAGTATCTGCCTGCGCTGCAGGAGCCCCAGGAGATGTGGGTTCAATCCCTGCATCGGGAAGGTCCTCTGGAGGAGGGCATGGCAACCCACTGCAGTATTCTTGCCTGGAGAATCTCATGGACAGAGGGGCCTGGTGGGCTACAGTCCATAGTTTCTCAAAGAGCTGTACATGACTAAAGCAACTTAGCGTGCGTGCATCAGGCAGTGAGTACAAGAAGTATTTAGATGGAAATGATAATGCCTTTCTTTTTTGAAAATTATTTATTTTTAATTTTTTGTGCACTGGGTCTTTATTGCTGAGCGCCAAAGAATTGGTGCTTTTGAACTGTGGTGTTGGAGAAGACTCTTGAGAGTCCCTTGGACTGCAAGGAGATCAACCCAGTCAATCCTAAAAGAAATCAGTCCTGAATATTCATTGGAAGGACTGATGCTGAAGCTGAAGCTCCAGTACTTTGGCCACCTGATGTGGCCAGCTGACTCATTGGAAAAGACCCTGATGGGAAAGATTGAGGGCAGGAGGAGAAGGGGACGACAGAGGACGAGATGGTTGGATGGCATCACTGACTCAATGGATGTGAGTTGAGTAAGCTCTGGGAGATGGTGATGGACAGGGAAGCCTGGCGTGCTGCAGTCCTTGGGGTCGCAAAGAGTCGGACACGACTGAGCACTGAGCGACTGAACTGAACTGTCTTTGTTACTGCTCAGTAGAGGGGACCACTCTCGTTACAATGTGTGGGCTTCTCACTGCAGTGGCTTTTCTTGTTGTGGAGCATGAGCTCAGTAGTTTGGGCACACAGGCTTAGTTGCCCTGAGACACGTGGGAATCTTCCCAGATCAAAGATCAGACCTGTGTCCCTTGAATTGGCAGGCAGATTCTTAACCACTGGATCACCAGGGAAGTCCTGATAATTCCTTTCTTTAAAAAAACACCTCATTTGTGCCAGACCCTGCACTAGGAGTTCTACTGTATTATTCAAATTTGTACCGTCCTTCAGAGTATTATTTGTTTTCTGCAGGTGAGAAAACAGACTCAGAAAGATAAAAAAAATTTTGCCCAAGACTGTACATATGTTAAATTGCTGTGTCAGAATTGAAACGTGGTAGCACCATCAGTCTTGTGTTTTCTAGTATCCACACCACCTCCTAGGACTTTCTAGAATGGCATTGTGGGAATCCTGGCAGTCATCAAGTTCTCCTGTATGAGGAAATCATTTCACACGGAGAGACGCTGTGTCAGAATATGCCATTACTTGGTAAATATTGAATGAATTTCAAGAGGCTGTATTGCCAAGGAATTGTATGTCATAGCTTGGAAGGTGATACGGAGTAGAAATGCTCTTCCAGGCAAAGTGCATCTCAAACTTTCTCTAGGAATAAATCAGGTTCTGCGTGTGTCTTTGGTTCAATTTAATTGAAATGGTCATTTTTTAGCTTATGCTACAAGTTTCCTTTCTGACCTCAGAAGGTGGGAAGTGTTGTTGTTCTGTTGCTAAGTCCTGTCTGACTCTTTGCAACCCCATGGACTGCAGCATGCCAGGCCTCCCTGTCCTTCACTGTCTCCCAAAGTTTGCCCAAGTTCCTACCCATTGAATTGGTGATGTCATCCAAATTTCTCATCCTCTGCCGCCCTCTTCTCCTTTTGTGAGTGTGCTAAGTCACTTCATTCGTATCCGACTCTTTGTGACCCCATGGACTGTAGCCCGCCAGGCTCCTATGTCCATGGGATTCTCCAGGCAAGAATACTGGAGTGGATTGCCATGCTCTTCTCAGGGGATCTTCCTGACCAGGGATCAAACCTGTGGTTCCTGCATTGCAGGCAGATTCTTTACTGCCAAGCCACCAGGGAAGCCCCATTGAGATGTTTATAGTTTAGTCATTCAGTCATGTCCGACTCTTTGTGACCCCATGGACTATATACTACCAGGCTCCTTCGTCCACGGGATTTTCCAGGCAAGAGGATTGGAGTGGGTTGCCATTCCCTTCTCCAGAGGACTTCCCAACCCATGGATCGAACCCAGGTCTCCCACATTGTAGGCAGATGCTTTACCGTCTAAGCCACCAGGGAAGCCCCATTGAGATGTTTATAGAAGAGCACAAGTCAGGAAGGCAAAAAAGTTAACCTAATAAACAAACTTGAGTCTGTTTGGGAGATGTTTTCCAGTTGCTACCAGAAGAGACGCCATTGGTCCAAAAGTCGTGGAATTTTGATAAATCAAGGGCATTCAGGACTGGGACACACGTGTTCCCCTCTTCTCCCATGCATGGGTGAAGCTGGGTGGCAGAGAGTTGGGAAGGAGATGTATCAAGCTGCCTGGATGATCTTTTCTGTCTCTGAGGCCAGAGCCTGTCTTGGGTCAGAGCCAGGCAGCAGCAACATCTGTTCTGCTCTAACTTTCTGTTTCCTCCTATTCTCTCTTGATCTGAGCTTTTAAACTGCCTTTTAAAAAAGGAGCAGCAATGGGTGTGTATGTGCCTTCAGCTGTTTTTAATTCTCTCCCAGGCCCCCTCTCTGCAAATAAATGACACATTGTAGAAGGTGTTTTACAGCCTGACTTGTTAATCGATCCAGACTGTTCTATAACAAAACCTAACACAGCAATCAATGTTAAAAGACCAAATCACAAAAAATGTGCATTTGATAAACATAGTGTCGTTTTTACAAGAAGAAACCTTCTTCTTCTTAAGAAGGATTTCGTGCTTGCTCAGCTGTGTCCGACTCTTTGTGACCTTATGGACTATAGCCCGCCAGGTTCCTCTGTCCATGAGGATTTCCCAGACAAGAATACTGGAGTGGGTTATTTTCTTCTCCAGGGGCTCTTCTTGACCCAGGGATTGAAACTGTATCTCCTGAGGTTCTTACATTGGCAGGCAGATTCTTTGCCACTGAACTACCCAGGAAGCCCTCTTCTTCCTAAAGTACCTTCTAATTCTAAAATTCTAAAATTTTCTTACTGTTGAAGGGTATGTTGCTTTATTCTTGGGCTACTGGAATTTTCCTTTGTTGGTGGAATTAGTTTGTCTTCATAGATTCTACTATGAACAAGTGAATAAATAATACAAAGTTAATAGAATCTGCTCATTTTCTCTTTCCCAGGGATTCAGGACTGAATGTCTATAGAGCAGTGTATAACCCCTCATTAACATCATTGTGTTTAATTACTTTCAGTAACTGCAAGATGCCCTATCATGATAGATAAAACATTCTCTTTCAGCATTCATAATTTTCTGAACTTCATTTGAGAAACTTACAAAAAGTAAGTAATTTTTTCCGTCTTTGCAGATGGAGAAATGATGATCAAGGTCACAGTTTATCCTGCCAATGTCAAGGAGAATCTCATTATCCTTGTTACTTTGTGATTGATTAATAGGTTGGTTAGTTGCTGACTTGTTGCCAATGAGTTAATTGATAAGCACAGAGGATTTAGCTATTACCATAGAAGTAACGAGCACACAGTAAAGTGATACTGAGCAGATCCATGAGCGCTGTCCACAGCCGCACTCAGGATGGGCGCACAAATGGTACTAGAGGTGCATAACCATCTTCTGAGCAGAGACAAAAGGGATAATAAACTGGAGGCCCCTTTGGCGATTGTTTCCCCGCAGCTTACCGAGTCGCTGCATGTAATACTAGGAGACGACCACTAAGCGGCACTATCTCACCAGTGTTCGCGTTCATCAGCGCGATGAGGCCTGCTGGGCGGCACTCTGAAATACTACATTCATTGTCTTGTGTTTGCTGATTTGGTTTCAGCAAAAGCTTTCAGTTCTCATCACGTTTTTCTGGCTTTTTATATCTCCTTTCTTCTGCTTTTCTTTAGTTCTTGAGAATCTGGGCCGACGATAGGCTTAGAAATGGTGGTCATCATGGTGGTAATAGTCATACTAGACAATTTAAAGAGAAAAGTACAGATCATGACCTTCTACTGAAGGCTTATTATGTGTTCAGGACTTTTCAAGTGTTACTGCTAAGACTGCTGGGAACTCTGCACGGAATGAACAAAGAAACCAAGGTTCAGAGAATTGATGGAACTTTCCCAAAGATCCACATGAAGTAGGTAATAGAAGCACAACATGAGCCCAGGTTTATGTAACGTCAAGGCATTAATGCCCTTTGAATCATTCCTGGAACTTGAACATGGGGTGTAGTGAGAAAAATAGGAAGAGGCTAGATGTCGTGAAGTTCATAATCTGAAAGAGGAAATAGAGTAAATGAACTAAACTATTTGCAATATAATTTTTAAAACACAGTGGCTTATTTATAATTTCATAAAGTTTATAAAGGGTCTAAGATTACTGGGGACACTTACTAGGAACAGAGTGGAGAAGACATTCTGAAATTAACTCTTCTTGAGTTTGTAAGCGATGTAGTTCTGAAGATGAGAGTAGGATAGGGAGGGCAGGGGGAAAAGGCAGATATTCTTGAGTTTATCCCCAAACTTATGGATCCTTAGGGTCTTACAGGTGGTGCTAGTGGTAAAAAAAAACCCCGCCTGCCAATGCGGGAGACATAAGAGACTTGGATTGGATCCCTGGGTTGGGAAGATCCTCTGGAGGAGGGCACGGCAACCCATTCCAGTATTCTTGCCTGGAGAATTCCATGGACAGAGCAGCCTGGCGGGCTACAGTCCGCGGGGTCGCAAAGAGTAGGACCCGACTGAAGCAACTTAGCACAAAACAGTTTTGTGTGATGACACCTTCGTTTGCTATATGTCCTCTGAGGTGAAGTCTCAGCTAGAGCCATAGTCATAGGGCAGGGAGACCTAAGTAAAATATTTTAAGGGCTAAGAGGACCCAACTCTTCCCAATTGTTTATCACACAGACCCTTATGAACAGAAAGAACCAGCCATCTCACAATACTAACACAAGCTAATGTTAATTTGCTTGGTGCGTTGCATGCATCACTGTACTTTATGTTTTCTTTCTTTATTTTTTGTTGAAATGTAGTTAACTTAGAATTTTGTGTTAATTTCAGGTGTACAACAAACTGATTCAGTTATATATACGTATATTCTTTATCATGTTCTTTCCCATTATGGTTTATTACAAGATACTGAATATAGTTCCCTATACTATACAATAGGACCTTGTTTATTATTTGTATTGTATACATAGTATATGTATCTGCTAGTCCCAAACTCCTAATTTATCCCTAATTTATCTCTTCCCACCCCCCCACTTCCCTTTGGTAATGATGTTTGTTTTCTGTGTCTGAGACTTGCTTTTTTGTAAGTTCATTTGTGTCATATTTCAGATTCCACATATACGTAATCTCATGTACTGTTTGTCTTTCTCTTTCTGACTGACTTCACTTAGTGTGATAATCTCTAGATCCATCCATATTGCTGCAAATGGCATTATTTCATTCTTTTTTTAATGGCTGAGTAGTACCTTTGGCCTTCCTGGTGACTCAGTGATAAAGAATCCGCTTGCCAATGCTAGAGACACAAGAGACATGGGTTCGACCCCTGGGTTGGGAAAATCCCTTGTAGTGGGAAAGGGCAACCCACTCCAATATTCATGCCTGGAAAATCCCATGGATCGAGGAGCCTGGTGGGCTGTAGTTCATGGTGTTGCAAGAGAGTCAGACACGACTTAGCAAGTAAACAACAAGTGTTGTGCTAAGTCTCTTTAGTCATGTCTGACTCTCTGTGACCCCATGGACTGCAGCCCGCCAGGCTCCTCTGTCCATGGGATTCTCCAGACAAGAATACTGGAGTGGGTTGCCATGCCCTCCTCCAGAGGATCTTCTAGACCCAGAGATCGAACCTGCCACTCTTACATCTCTTACATTGGCAGGCAGGTTCTTTACCACTGACACCACCTGGGAAACCCATATTTTTGTGTGTGTATATAGATAGATATAGATATAGATGGGTACTAAGTCGCCTCAGTCGTGTTTGACTCTTTGCGACCCACTGGACTGTAGCCCACCAAGCTTGTCTGTGCATGGAATCCTCCAGGCAGGAATATTAGCGTGGGTGCCTTCTCCTTCTCCAGGGGATCTTCCTTACCCAGGGATTGAGCCCAGGTCTCTTGCATTGCAGGCAGATTCTTTACCGTCCCAGCCACTAGGAAAGCATATATGTATATATCCATGGACATGTAGGTTGCTTTCATGTCTCGGCTATTGTAAATGGTGCTGCTATGGATATTAGGGTTCATGTCTCTTTTCAGGAATTCAACCTGGACCTTCAGCAGTGAGAGCACCAAGTCCTAACCACTGGACCGTTAGGGAATTCCCTCTTTTTGAATTAGAATTTTCTCTGGATCTATGCCCAGGAGTGGGATTGCAGGATCATATGGTAACTCTATTGTTAGTTTTTTAAAGAACTTCATATGTTCTCCATAGCGGCTGAACCAATTTACATTCCCACCAACAGTGTTTTCTATCTTAACACAGCTCAGTAAAATGTGCACTGAATTGATATTCCCTCAGGATGTCAAGCTTAGGCAGGTTCAGTAACTCACCAAAGGGCACGCAGCTAGTAATCAAGCAGTGTAGCTGGGATTCCATCCAAATTGGCAGATCAAAGAGCCTAACTTTTAACCTTTAAACATAGGACTTCCACTTCACATGCTACATTGTTGTCGTTCAGTCGTGTTTGACTCTTTGAGACCCCAAGGACTGCAGCATCCCAGGCCTCCCTGTCCATCACCTTCTCCCAGAGTTTGTTCAAACTCATGTCCATTGAGTCGGTGATGCCATTCAACCATCTCATCCTCTGTCGTCCCCTTCTCCTCCCGCCTTCGATCTTTCCCAGCATCAGCGTCTTTTCTAATGAGTCAGCTATTTGAATCAGGTGGCCAAAGTATTGGAGCTTCAGCGTCAGCATCAGTCCTTCCAATGAATATTCAGGATTGATTTCTTTGAGGATTGACCCAGTCCAAGGAACTCTCAAGAGTCTTTTCCAACACCACAGTTCAGAAGCATCAATTCTTCAGCCTTCTTTGTGGTCCAACTCTCACATCCATAGATGACTACTGGAAAAACCATAGCCTTGATTAGATGGACCTTTGTCGGCAAAGCAATATCTCTACTTTTTAATATGCTGTCTAGGTTTGTCATAGCTTTTCTTCCAAGGAGCAAGAGTCTTTTAATTTCATGACTCTAGTCACTGTCCACAGTGATTTTGGAGCCCAAGAAAATAGTCTGTCACTGTTACCACTGTTATTCAGTAGAAAGTCCAAGGTTTCTCAGACCAGGCTGAGAAATAAATTAAGAATTACTGTCTCTTAACAGTGAATTCATAGATGGTAAATAATGATTTTAGAGCCCAGAATTGCTCCCACTGAAACAGCCATGAGGTGCAGTCTGAAGTCCAAAAGGTAATGGAATGCTGTGCAAAGAGAAAATGCTAGTGATCGCTGATTTGTTTTTCCGTTTCTCCTACGACTCTGGCCCACAGAAAGGCTACCTTGGTTTGCTGATGAGAGGTGGCGCTCTTCACCAAAAGATCATCACAGCAAGTCCACCAGATGGGCATGAGGCTTCCCACTTTATTACTTCTTTTTAACCGGCCACAGTTGTTCAGTATAAATCAACGTGGGATGCATAGATAATCTCAAAAAGAGATTATCAAGGTACCACATTTCCTGAGATGATAAACTTCATTCAGAATTAAAAGAAGGAGGAGGAGAAGAAAAAGGAAGGAAGAGGCGGGAAAAGCAGGATGGGTAAAAGGGAGGGAAAAGTCTTCAAAAGACTCACAATGCTTCAAGAAATGTTGGAATTCTCTTATGGGCCATGTTTAAATTAATTTGGAAACTTGGGCTGCAAATTAGTGTGACAAAGAGATGGGTTTCAAGGTCTTTAGTTCTGTAAGAAGAGGGAATTGGGTTTTTAGGACCTGTCAACCACAGCTCTAGGCTAAAAAGCATCAGCATTCAAATGATGCTCTAATGAAGAATCATATCCATGGAGACTTTCAAAGGTACAAGTGTTCTTCTTGGTAAAAGAAAAAAAATCTTTAGTCTTAGGAATAGAAATTAAAAACTTAGGATTTAATAAACTGCGGCTCAAATTTTACACAGAACTCCCAGAAAGCAGGGCATAAGGATTTTGTGCTCTGGTTTAAACTGACAATATTGCGGGCTGCATCTTTCTATACACTTCGAAAGATGAATCTGTTCATGATCATGAGTAGAAAGTGTTGGAGTTTTTCCTTGGCCTGGAGCTAAATTGGACTGCCACTGTTTTCACTTTATAAACAGGGTCAGCTTACATAACACTATCTCCAGTTTGTCTGAACTCCTCCAAAGATGAAGAGCTCACTGTCTCTCTTAGCCACCTAGGACAGTGCTTCTTCTTAGAGCATTCCTCTTATATTAAAGTGAAATTTCCTTCCCTGCTTTTTTTTTTAAATTCATCAACAAAATAATGCTTCAAAAAGCATTTTTGAGCACTTGCCACGTGTCCAGTCCTATTAGGCTTTAGGAATAAAAAGATAAGAGGATTACATATAGTTCAACTGATTTGGTGGAATTTATAGTCCGGTTTGATACACCTCAAGTTTTTCCATCCTCATCTTCCTAAGAAATAGGTCAGACTCTCAGGATAACAGTGGCATTCAGCTGCAGTGACATTAGCATCTCAGCAGAGACATAACCTAAAGAATTCTCTAAGTGTCTCTGTACACCACCACACCCCCGTTGAAGAATCACTTCTGTGATGGTTCTGCATTCCTCCAGAAGTCCAGTCCTGTGTCAACAGGGTGGCAGGTCAAATATCTGAAGACAGCTGTCACATATCCGTCTGTCTGTCCCAGGCAATTCTTTCAGCTAAACATGCTACTGAATTCAAAATATGATTATTATCTTTCTGCAGCAAAGATTGGGTTTAAAAAAAAAAAGCGGTTGATAGTAGCTGTAAATGCATTCATTCCTGTGGTACGTGAACTGAACCCATCAGGCCAAACCAGTAGCTGAGCAGGAGCAGAGATGATGAGCATGGAGACCCATGAGCTGCATGCAGCGCCCGGCAGTCGTGGCTTTTCTACTGGAACTGACTTAAATGTGTGAAGGATGTGGATTAGAAAACAGGGAGATGGAGGTACCCACTGCCCTGTCTTCTTGTCTTCCTTTGTTCTAAGGCACAAGAGATTATTGCAGGATGGGGGTTACAAGGAGGTAGAAGAAAGCTTATTCTGTACTGATTGGCAAAACCTAAAATTTAAAGAGAGAGGAAGAAGAAGAAAAGACAAGCTAAGATAAAAATCGTTCCAGCTCAAGCAGCTGGTATGTTTATAATGTAAAGAGACAGCGGCATTAAAGGATTAGGCGTCACTGCCTGATTAACATCATTTGATCTTTTGCTATTGAAAAGACCCTGTGTATTTTCAAAGGCAGTGGGCTTCTTAAATAAAACCAGGAGTCTGGGTTAGCAGAAAGCTGTTAGAAAACAACTCATTTTCTGTTTAGTCATCTTTTTTTTTATTTTTGCCCTACCTGCTTCCTAGTCTTTAGTTTCTTTCTCTCTGTTATTGGGAGATACATCTAAATCTGAAAATTGGGGCGCAGGGACATGTGATTTGTCAAAAACAAACATAAAAATCACTGTGACCTGAATTGGTCAGATCAGTTTTTCCCCATGAATATCATCAGAGGGGAACTTCTTTTTCTGTTTTGTCCTGAGTTTAGTATTTCATCCTTTACCCTCCATCTCCAAAAGTCCCTGTACAGTTTCAGTGGGAAAAGATTAGCACATAATTACACGATAGTATTTTCAAGATACACTTTCTATCTCGTTTTTCTGCTTTCTTCTTTTTTGCAAGTTTCCAGTAAGCTTGATGCCCCTGCTGAATCAGATGGATCATCAGGTAGTCGATGCTTTCCATCGGCCGACTTGGTGAAGCATATTTGTGGACGGAATAGGAGTGTCTCCGCGTCCACACTGTCATCCCAGGGTGGCCAGGCGATGGGGTGGGGAGGGCCTCTGGTCATTCGGGAGGACCCAGCGGTCGTCATAACTAGTTCAGTCTCTGTGGCCCATTCAGCTCCTGGCATCGCTGCCAAGCCAGCCAACAAAGGAGCATTGTAATCCTGACAGTTTCCCAGCATTGACTGGACAGGCGCAGACCACCAACCAGCTCCTTTCGCTTCTACTGTTCACAAGTGAGAACATGAATAGAAAAAAGTCAGTGGCAAAAATCCCACATCCTGCTGAAGTTGGTGTGTGGACGCTTTTCTCCCAAGTGAGTCTCCCTCGGACTGGTAATCCTCGTACCTGTTGCCTTGTGCTTTTTGGTCTGTCTTTAAATACAGTTAGCTTGAATGGTAAGACATAATCCTCAGCGACCCTACCAAAAAATTAGGTTTGAACTTTGAACAATAAGTATTTTTGCATGCAAGACTTTGAAGAAGGGGAAGTATAATAGAAATAAAAGTTCATGATAAGTTTGAGATAAGAAACAATACTGCCAGCTAATGCAAGGGGCCATGGTGAGTCTTAAGAAGTTGAATTTGGGGGAATAGACTAGGGTTTTCAGAAATAGAATGGAATCATTTGAATTCATTTGTGTTTTTAGGTGTGCACCCAAAAGCCTGCCCTTTCATTAGACCTGGCCAGGGACTTCTACCACTCTTGATTTTAAGAATAGCAATAAATAAAATGTTTAAGAACAAAGTAAATTCAAAGAGATTTATCATGACTTTACCATTAATTGAGGGCTTCTGTGGTGGCTCAGATGGTAAAGAATCCGTCTGCAATGCAGGAGACCCAGGTTCTATCACTGGGTTGGGAAGATCCCCTGGAGAAGGGAATGGCTACCCTCTCCAGTATTCTTGCCTGGGGAATCCCATGGACAGAGGAGCCTGGGGGTTACAGTCCCTGGGGTCTCAAAGAGTCGGACACATTGAGTGATTGACTAACACAAGCCTAAGCTTTGAGTTAGACCCAGGTTGGTAACACGAGCCTTAGACCAAGGCTGGAGGCAGAAGGTAGAGAGGCACATGGGGATTTGCTCCAGGTTCCACATTTTGTTCATGTATTTATTAAAATTATTTTTATATTTGTATGGTGATCTTAAGTCAGTGATCTTTTGAAATTTTTTTTTAAATTTATTTTGGCCGCATCACATGTGGGATCTTAGATCCCTGGCTGGGATCAAACCTGCACCCCCTGCATTGGGAACAGGGCATCTTAGTCACTGGACTGCCAGGGAAGTCCCTGAGTTCTGCATTTTAGAAATCTCTATCTGGCCTCTGGGCATCGCATCAAGGAGTGTTCAGGTCAAGGGGCAGACTCCCCTGGCGCCCACTCAGCCTCTAGGCCATCATCCAGGTACCAGGGACAATTTCTTCTTCTGCTGCCCAACCTGTTTCCAATCTTCTCAGGCCTCTTTCTCTCCAGGTCTGTTTTCCTGAAAGTTCATTGCACCACTGGGGATCACTTGTAGGCTGAAGAAGGGGCTGAGGCAGGCATTTTTGGGAGATCATGAAGGAAGCTTTACTGTACAGATGGCGCAGAAGAATCGTGAAGACTGAGAATGTTTAGCACAGTGTCTTAGCATGCAGTGGATCCCCTGCAAACGTTATTTCTGATGCAGTCCTTTAGTACCTTATTACATATTTTCTACTTCCAGAGAGAAAAAAAATAAGTGTGAGAATACAAGCTTCTGTAGGGGCGGAGGTGGGGGTGCCGTTTTAATTTTGGGGGTCGAAAATGGAGTATTCTTTTCAGTAACTTGGCTGTTGTCCTGGACCAATTCCAAGTGCTCTATATTCAAGCCAATTACATTCCTCCCCCACTGGATAAATTATTCTTCACCTCCCCCATAAAAATCATCATGTTATACTTGTGAAACAAAATAGCTTCTGTATTCTACCAAACATGCAAAAAATGGTTATATCTCAGTACATAGTGTATTTCTGTGTGTGACTGGTTTGGAGTTGTACTGGAATTTATTAGAGTGAGATGTGAGGGGGGTTCAGGATGGGGAACACATGTAAATCCATGGCTGATTCATGTCAATGTATGGCAAAAACCACTACAATATTGTAAAGTAATTAGCCTCCAACTAATAAAAATAAATGAAAAAAAAAAAATAAAACACAGGCTTTGAAGTCACGCTCTAGACTAATAAATCAGAATCTGTTTAAAAAAACAAACAAAAAATAGAGTGAGATGTGAGTCTTAAGTCCATGATACTTCTGAATAATAACAGATTCCATATTAGATGGAGAAATATCACACGATAGTCTCTTGGTGACTTAAGATGAGACAAATTGTTGTGTTTAAAAACAACAAATTGTTGTTTTAAAATTTATTGATTATTTATTTTGGGCTTCAGCAGTTGCAGCACATGGGCCCTAGAGTGTGCAAGCCACAGTTAGTTGTGGTGGACAGGCTTCGTTGCTCTGCAGCTTATGGGACCTTCCCAGATCAGGGATCAAACCCGTGTCTCCTGCATTGGCAGCAGATTCTTAACCACCGGACTACCAGGGAAGTCCTTCCGATACAAATCTTTGGGTTCAGGCTCAGCAAATGTGAGCTGCTGAGCTTACCTCTAAATCACTGAGTTCCCAAGCAAGGTCTTTATTTATTATACCTCATCACTTTGACCCTTTACAATGCCAGCAGCCAGAGCATTCATGGAACAGGTTCTCGAGTCTTGTTCTACGTTCACCTCCAATGACGAAGAGCTGTGATTTTAAGATAAAACTATTGAAACTGGAAAGAAAAACATTGACAGTTGTTACAAAGTCACTATCCTTTTTTTCTGTCCCTCTCTCTGAGTTTAGCATCACTGAGGTCTAAAATCCCTTTTGGTGATTGATTTAGGGAAGTAACTTTCATTTCTTGAGATCACAGAGCATGGCATGGGTAGAAGTGACCAGACAAAAGTGGCAAATTTCCATGAGGAAAGGGCAGCTTAGGTCCCAAGGAGCACAAGTGGCTCCCCTTTGAGGAATATTCCAAGAAATGTCATCCCTAGATCTAAACTGTACTTGGTTTTTAATGATTTCAGGCAAGAGACAATTCTCACCAAGAGGCTTGCCTGTCCCTGCATTGTTCCTGTTTGGAACGGACCTTGTTATTGTAAATTGTTTGCCTGGCCGCTGTGTTCCTGGCTCAGCGTTCCTTTCCCCTCTGTGCTCGCTTCAGTGGAGAAGGCGGTCCGCAAACTCTGCTGCCCTTATGGACTTATTGAATTATTGTTTCCGTGCAGGCTGACGTCACCCAGGTCTGTGACTTTTCCCTTCTGACTTGGCTTTTTAAACTTTCATTCTGAAATAACTTTTCTCATTCGACACGTCCCCTGCTAAAGTCAAGGAGATAAAAGAAGTAATTACATGGGTTGTTCAGGCCCAAATAACTGTTTGGGAAAGGAAGGACTTTAATGATTCAATGAAAAATAGTGATTTCATCTAATTGATTTTGAAAAATCATTGCAATTATCTGTCTTTGGTGTGTATCTACGAAAGTATAGTTTTCTTTTTTTTTACATGTGTTGTTTTATTCATCCTTTCAGTTCAGTTCAGTCACTCAGTCATGTGACCTCATGGACCGCAGCACGCCAGGCCTCCCTGTCCATCACCAACTCCTGGAGTTTACCCAAACTTGTGTCCATTGAGTCAGTGATGCCATCCAACCATCTCATCCTTTGTCATCCCCTTCTCCAGCCTTCAATCTTTCCCAGCATCAGGGTCTTTTCCAATGAGTCAGCTCTTCGCATCAGGTGGCCAAAGTATTGGAGTTTCAGCTTCAGCATCAGTCCTTCCAGTGAACACCCAGGACTGATCTCCTTTAGGATGGACTGGTTGGATCTCCTTGCAGTCCAAGGGACTCTCAAGAGTCTTCTCCAACACCACAGTTCAAAAGCATCAATTCTTTGGCTCTCAGTTTTCTTTATAGTCCAACTCTCACATCCTTTACAATGTTTTATTTTTTTATGTTTAAGTATTGTTGACTTACTGAACTTTTAATTTTTTTAAAAAGTTATTACTCATAGAGAATGGATTGATGGTTGCCAAAGGTAGAGGGTGGTGAATGAGAGAAACAGAAGAACGGGGTCAAAGGGTAAAAAGAAAAAATTTTAAATATAGATGAGAATAAAAGTGAGTGCCTTAATCTCTTTGCAAGAATTGGTGGTAAAGTCTACATTAGATTATCATCCCACTTATTGTCATTTTGCATACTAGGTAAGCCTTTCTCCAAACTGAACTCAAACTATTGAATAGAATTTTTTTTACTATAATAAGAATCTAAATGGTATGCTGTGCAGTGGTGTTCAGCCTGATTTTGGAATTATACCTTATTTCTCAAAGTATGTCTCTCCATGGATGATAAACTGTGGACACGGAAGGAAAGTCTCTGTTTTCAGTTTCTCTAGCAGCTTGATGTGCTCTGTACATGCTAGGTATTCAGAAGTTTCATGCTTTAGTAAGTTAACAAGGAATTAAGAGTGCTGACTAAACTGATTCATTAATAGTTCAGCTAAATAACCAGTGAGTTGCAGTCTAGTTAAAAGAACACCTGTTAATTTTGTAGTGGCCACCTGAGTAAAACCTGCAGGTTTGATAGATACTAGAATAGTGAAGTCAGAGGCAATGTGATCATCATTTGTAACCCTTGTTAAGCGTGTTGAAGTCAGATCTGAGTTTGCAGCATGAAATGGCCATTTACTAGCCATGTGCCTTGGGATGAATTTCTTAATGTTTTCAACATCGTAGGGCTTAAATTTCCTCACCAGGAAAATGAAAACAGCATTATTGCTGTCGTGTATATAAAGGGCTTAGCATAATGCTTGGAATAAAATCAGTACTCGAGGAATAGAAACGATTGTTTTTATTAAGAAACCATTATCATTTTCTGTCCTACCTCATAAGAAGTAAGAGTATCTTATATGTGCCTGCTGCATGCAAAGTCACTCAGTTTATGTCCAACTCTTTGTGACCCCATGGACTGTAGCCCACCAGGCTCCTCTGTCCATGGGATTCTCCAGGCAAGACTACTGGAGTGGGTTGCCATGCCCTCCTCCAGGGGATCTTCCCAACCCAGGGATTGAGCCCTCATCTCTTAAGTCTCCTACATTGGCAGGCGGGTTCTTTACCACTAGTGCCACCTGGGAAGCCCCATCTTATATATACACTCCCTTTAAAAAAAATCTCTCCAGATTAAAAAACCAAAAAACAACAAAAAATAAAACATGAACTTGTGGGGAAACTTGCATGTTGAATTACTCATCTTTGTTGAAGCCTCCAAGATGGTGCAACAGGGATTTGAAATTTCATTTACATTTTGTGAGCTTTGCTATACTGTGATGTGTTAAAAAGAGGGAGGAATAATTATCTACTCAGAGCAAGCATCCCTTTCTGGTCCCCACAGTTCTCTCGGTACATTATTCCCATTATTTTGGCTCAAAACTGTGGCTTTGGATGGTTCTTCTCTTTCCGTAATTGTGATCTCTTATCAAGCCCTTCCTTTCTGCTCCCATATCTGCCACCATAAGCAGCATTTCAATCACATCATGATCAGCTTTGACCATGGTGGGTGTGGCTGGAAGCCCTTCTCTCCCCAACCCCTGCCCACTATGGGTCCTCTGACCATCCGCCTGCCCAGGATGGGATTGCAGCCCGAGGACATGAGTTAAGCCTGTTTCAAGAGCTATTCTGAGCCCTCTGCCTCTTGCAGATGTTGCTGTCATGTCTCCGAACTGCCCTTCTCAGCCTCCCCCTGCTGCACTCACCATGAGAATGGCAGGCCAAGGCAGTCTAAGAATCACAGGACACAGGTTCTAGTCCTGCTTCCGCTTACACAGAATTCTCCACACAATCTGTCCTTTTGGCCTCAAGCAAGAGACGTCAGGATTTAGACAAGCCTTAGAATCAAGACTCTGCACTATTAAAGGACGTGATTTTGCTGGGCCTGGTCCTCAGTACAGTTTCCCTCGGGAACTTCTTAGTAGTGGGCTCTAGGGCGTGCGGGCTTCCGTAGTTGTGGAATCTTCCCAGACCAGGAATCGAACCTGTGTCCTCTGCATTGGCCGGTGGATTCCCATCCACTGTACCACCACGGAAGCCCCCTTCTTCTGTTGCTTGCTTAGCACTTATCCAGACCTTTTTCTTTCTTCTGTTGCTCCTGCACATGTTGAATTCTACCTCCGCAGTGCTTTCTTCTCATTGCAGGGCTTTGTCTTGGCAGGGAGCTTTGATGAAACCCTCCAGCCTAACCACTCTCTCAAAGGGCTGTGGGCCCCTCGGGAGAGCTCAGTGGGCCTCTCCTAGGCTCAGGGTTGCCAGATGCCTGCCGGCTTCTCTCTGCATCCTTCTGCGCTGAGGATGACCACACACAGATCTTGTAGCTGTGGGTGCTCGTAGTTTGAGGTTTGTGGAGGATACTTCGTCACTTAGTTCACTGCACATGTTGCCTGTGGGTTGTGGGGTTCTGGTATCATAGTGGCTCTGTCTGTTCTTTATGAGGGGAATTCAGGGATATTCAAATACCATGCCTTCACCACTGCCATCTTCCCGGAATCTTTGTAAGTCATTTACAATCCTTTCTGATGTGATGTAGGCTATAAAACAAGTAAATAAATAAAAAGTTCTCCTTTCTGTTCCTTATAAGCCTCTGTGTTACATGTAAATAATTCATATATACAGATATAGTCCAGTCAAAAGAGAGCTATAGCTATGTTTTAGTTTCCTGGAACACTCCTGGCTTATTAATTAGCTCTTTAAAGTCGGCGTTTGGAGTTTTGCGGGCCCCCCCGCCCCATTTCTAGGAGGGCCCACCCTGTAGATATTTCAGAAATTTGAGGCTCTAATCTGATCCCACGGCAGAGAGGCAGGTTTCATTTCTTGTCTGTTTCCTTCACCCACATGCTTTCCTCCATGGTGTGTCCCTGTGTCTTCCTCAATGGAAGTGGGGAACGGAGGTTTGGGCTCATGCTGTGAATATCCTCAGGGGCCAGTTGACAGACTTTAAGAGACCTGATAATATCAGAAGTAAGGCTTCTCTGTGAATTTTCTCCTAACATCAATGTTTTTTTTCAATGGATGTACCCCAGCTGAGTAACACAGGTTGGTATGGGTCTTCTCTGGTGGCTCATAAGTGAAGAATCCACTTGCTAGTGCCGGAGATGCAGGAGACTTGGCTTCAATCCCTGGGTTTGGAAGATCCCTGCGAGAGAAAATGTCAACCCGCTCCAATGGGTTGGAGAATCCCAGTTCTTGCCTGGAGAATCCCACGGACAGAGGAGCCTGATGGGCTACAGTTCCCAGAGTCACAAAGTTTCGGAACATGATTTAGTGACCAAGCGTGATCACAGATCTACAAGTGTGTGTTGGGCAAGAATCAACCTCCAGCTCCCACAGCCTGTTATGCCTGCTCTGAAAAAATGATTGTTCTGAAATGCTGCAGTAGTCATGTGGTATTCACTCTGAGTCTGGGATTGGGGAATACTTTTCTATTATTCTTTCACATAAAAAGTCATTCTCAATAATTTTATTTGTGTATTTTCCTAGTTCTAAATTAGTCTGCAGCTTTTTTTTTTCATTGATTTTTGATTGGTTTCCAACTGACCACATTTCCTGTTTTACATGATCACTTGGAATTTGGAACATTGTCCCCTAAGGCAGGGGAGAAAAGTTTTGGCCCCAAGGTATTGATAACTAGGCTTGTACTCAGTCATTCATCCTACTAATGAAATTGTGAAATGATACTGAATCAGAAGTGTTCGGTTTTCTACATGTAACTGTGTACATTTGCAATCTCCACATTGTTCTGTGAAATCCTTTAATAGAACAGCTGTGATATAATTGTTAAGTCTGCCTTTGGAATCTGTATAGATAGCACTGTGATAAACATGTAATTGTTATTGCTCAATACTGTTGAAGGAAGGGGGAGAGGACGGAGGGAGGGAGGAAGGGAGGGGAGAAGAAAGGAAAGGCATGGGTAATGTGCTCATATATAGATGAGTGCTAGCTTATGATATCCTGGAGTCCTTGCAAAATGGCTTTAAAAAATAATAAAGACCTTAATTTTTATTCCTTTGCAGGAAAACACGAAGTGAAGATACACAATATTTCTCTTAAGCAAACTACTTAAGAACATTTCATGTTAGGCAAGCAAATGAGAAATCAGCAGATACCCCTCTACTGTGGGGAGCGGCAGGGAACAGAGAAAACTGGATTTTTTTTTTTTTTTCCCAAAAGCAAAGCTCAGGGTTAAATTTGTGGCTTTATGGGTTATTGTTTGTATTTTATTTTTTAATTTATATTAATTTGTGGCTGCTCTGGGTCTTCATTGCTGCACAGGCTGTCTCTGGTGGTGGCAAGAAGGGACTGTTCTCTGTTGTGATGAGTGGGCTTCTCACTGCGGTGACTTCTCTTGTTGGGGAGCACAGGTTCCAGGAGCACGGGCTTCACTAGTTGTGGTGTGTGGGCTTTAGCTGCTCTGCAGTATGTGGGTCTTCCCGGACCAGGGATCGAACTCGTGTCCCCAGCATTGGCAGGTGGATTCTTATCCACTGTACCACCAGGGAAGTCCTGGATTATTGTTTTTGGATTAAAAGTTAACACTGATGGAAATATTTTATGAGTGGTTTGTTACACCCACATCATTTACTGTTTCCATTTAAAAGTGGATTATGTGGGTATTCTTAAAGACGTATCAATTTTTTTTTCCCTTGGGATACTTTTATAGATTCTTTAGCGTTTCTTAAAAAAATGTTTTGTAGCTCATCTGTGAAGCCTAATTAAGCTGTAATTGCTGTGTCACACAGAAGTCTATCTCTGTCAGTAAAAACTAAATAAAAAGATTTTTGTTTTCAATGACTTATATTAAGATTGTAGAAATACAGTCAAACCTCATGGTACAGTGGTTTATTATTATGTGGATGTGGCTAAAGAAGAATTTTATCTGATAAATTGATTTCACAATTTAGAAAGTTTGTTTGTTCCCATCCCCAGCGTGAGTGGCCTGGTAGGGCTCCATCATAAATATATGTGAGTGTGTATTTAGGTTTTTCAAAATGAAGAGTTTAATTGTAACCTTGCAGATTTCCTACTTGCTACTATATCATTTTTTTGTTATTGACTTAATCTTTGAGCTTGCTGTACTATTTAACAAACTAAATGTTCAGCTCTGTGGACTTCTTTGTCAAAGGCAATGAGTATTTTAGACTATTTTCAGTTCTGTATGGACCGGTTTCTGGTTTCCAGGGCAAGTTGTACACATCTCCATCACCTCTCCTCCCACACTTGCTGGAAATGTGGCTACTGGTTTGTCTCTTGCCTTTATTGGAGGCAGTGACTAGTTATTCCATTTCTATGTCCCTTATACCTTGGACTATTCCTGGCAGAGAGGAGGCACTCAATAAATATTTATCAAATGAAATATAATTTATATTTTATGGGACATACTAGAACTCTTCTCCAGTTCTCAATAACCTTGCTTCTCATTATTTTATAAAGTATGAAGAGTATTCCCTCTTTCCTGAACCACTGAAAGCACTAAATTATAATTACAGATGGAAGACAATATTTCATGGCTACTGGTGGACACATTATTTGATGGTCTTTGTACCAGTTACTCTTTGCAAACTGGCATGCAGTATTTTTCATCAGTATGCATCTTATGTACCGACAAGTCATTGTGATGACATTAGGGAGGTGATAGGGCTAGAAGAATGACTCAACGATGAAACACAGACATTGCTATCGTGGGTATTTATTGAGTAATTAGAGAAAGTCACAAACGGGTGAAATGGTTGCTTCTTTCTGGCAGAGTTTACCACGATTTAATAATATGTCTAGACTTGGATTATTGTATACTTTGTGGTCATAAAACAGAATGATCAAATTGACATCTTCTGGGTACTTCTTGTTAGGTTTTATCTAATAGTGTAGCTGGATATATTTTTTCCTTTATGCTCACATCACTGTCATTTTCCTTTTGAAGCTTGGCTTTAGACACTCAAGAGTGAGAAATAATGTAAGTGACTGCCCTTAACAAGCACAGTTGCCCATGACTGCAGTGGGTTTGTTGTGGCGTATGAACATGTGCTCCCTTAATGTTGAACAATAATCTAGATAGTTTTTTCCCTATTATGAGAATAGAGAAACACAAATTGGATTTTTAATTTTTCTATTAATAAAATGTCAATTATGCCTTACCAGTTCTAAGAATTTTTTTCTTCATAGGAGTAACAAAAAATGTGACATATGCATTTTTACCCCAAAATTCCAGCTTTGGGGATATCTTCTGAAGATATAAAGGTGACTATGATTAAGAAAGTCTCCTGGAACATTGCTTGTAGTGGAAACAAACTGCAGATAGCCTCACTAGCCACTTATAGGGCAATACTTGAATAAAATATGGTGCTTCCATGATACAGATCTATTCATTTATAAACAGAATTTAAAACAAAAATAAAGTGATACTGTATACACTATCCTTCTTTCTTTTTTATTTAAGGTGTGCCTTTGGAATCCCTTCAGGTTAATACATATAGCTGTTTATTTTCTTTAGTATAGTTGTGCCATATTTTATTTGTTCATGAGGGTGATATTTGTGGGAGAGAAGAGGATGGAAATTATTATTTTTTCCTTATACATATATTTGACTTATTATAATGAATCTATATTACCTTTATTATTAAAATACCTAATAAATTAAAAACATAATAGCAAATGTTTATTCAAAGGGGTTGGCTTAAAGACAAGATGTTTAGGACCATCTCTGAATATGATAAGTATTCCAGATAATTAAACAGTTTGAGGACGTATGTCAGATATGAACACAAAGTAATGAGTATGCTTTCTGTTTTTAGTTTTCACAAACTAAATTCAAAGATGCTTCTAAAAGAACAGTTTCACAGGCTTTTAGATAAATACAGTTGCATTGGAATGACCACATGTTTCCAGGATTAAGGAAAATAATAATTTGGATATTTACATTCTGACATTTTTCAAAAAGTCATTCTCAAAACTTCATGGTCACATTTACGACATATTTGTATATAAGGATGGATGTACAGTGTGGTCTTTGTCTATGAGGACTGAGTGTCAGAAAAAGGAGAACAAATCCAAGCATGGAATATTGACCAATAACACCCACCACTGAACAGCTAAAATTCATCCTAACTCATGTTATTCTCTTCCATTCTTTATTCTTTTTGTTAATACATCTTTTGACTGTCTTTGTTCTTACTACTTTGGCTGGTTAGTCCTGTGATTTTCCACTATTCAAATGTCATTTTGAAAATCATATTTACATATTTTCCCTTGTCAGGCTGCCCTGGCGAGACAAGCATGTTAAGTGTTACAAGGAGATGCTGTTACTAGTACAAAGGATAAAAGGACTGGGTTGGGAACAGTAGCCCAGCCATGAGAAAAAAATGTTACATGGTTCCAGAGGCGTTGTAACAAGAGTGGAGGGTACATAGATGATCTCAGGTCAGCAGATTAGTGCAGATAAGAGAAGGAAGCACGTGGACCTGAGTTCCCTCTATGGTTATTAACTGGAAAATACAGAGGCATCCGCAGCGTGGTGTGCTAGAAGCAGAACAGGGCGCGAACGTATCCTGTGACCTGCTTATCTACAGAACACTGGGACCGGGTCCAGCTACTTTGATCCTCTAGAGAAGCAAGACGGCTTCCTCATGTAAAGCTAATTTGGTAGAGTTCATGGGGAGTCCAGAGCTGGGTCCTGAAGCTGGCTGCCCAAGTGACCTCACTGCAGCGCTCACCAGGGCCCGGGTGCCTGCTGTCCTCCCAATCACACATCCTTGATATGGCTTGTAGGGCACTGCTTCTCCCTGAGATGCAATTCTCTCACTCCCAGAACAATTCGAAGGCTAATAATACAAATAACACTAATAATATGCCGTGTCCTGATAATTGAGGGTGTTCTCCTGCTTTCTCTGGTTTCAGGATAAAAGCAGGAGTCCTGGTTCAAACAGTACTCTTCTGTCCCTCCCAGCAGATGGTACTGTGGTTGGAAATCTTTACAGCATCCCAGCAGAACCATTGTGCCTTTGCTGCATCATTATGCCAAGGCCCAGGAGCTATGGAACATATTACCTTAAAGGTCTGCCTAACACGGCCTTGGCACTTGCAAAAATGGTCTTCACACCGAGAGTCCCAGAATGTGCCTTACAAAGTAATAAATTACATTTCCAACAGCCGTTATGACCTCAGCGAGAGATTCATACCGCCAGGAGCAACTCCACGTTACTGTCAGTTAATTAGTGTTGGTATTCATTAAAAGTGGGAGTGAGAGCCCGGAAACGATCCATTACTCATTGTGAATGGAGTCATGGGACAGCATAAAAGCTCTCCAAGTAACCGCTGAAAGCAGGAACCAGGAATCAATAGAGATCAAGGAACTGGTTACTTGGTTGTAGTTCTTTATAACACGAATGCACACTCACACAAACATACACACAGTCTTACACTGAGCCCTCCCTTGCACATTCGCACGTGCATTTCCATTAGCTCCCATAGTTCAAGCTCTGGGTTGAATTGTGTTCCTTCCCCACCTCCCTAAAAAAAGACATGTTGAAGAATTAACTCCTAATATGTGTGAATGGGAACTTCTTTGGAAATAGGGTCTTGGCAGATGTAATGAGTTAAGATGAGGTCATATTCAAGTTAGTGGGCTGTAATCCAATATGACTAGTGTCCTAATAATAGGAAACAGAGATTCAAGGAGGAAAATGTCATGAAGACTCTGAGGCATACAGACCCCGAGGCAGAGACTTAGGACTGCACCAGCCAAGGACTGCCTGGGGCCACAAGAGGCGAGGGAGGCTCCTGCCCTGGAGGAGTCAGAGGGATCACGGCCCTGCCAACACCTTAATTTCAGACTTCTAGCATCCAGTTTGTGGAGTGTTGTCATGGCAACCCTAGGAAACTGGTATAGTTCATTACTGTGGAGTGGATACCCTCACACACATACCCTCCATGCGTGCCTCCTCTGACACACTTTCACACTCATGTTGTCTCACTTAAAACAATTCAAACTTAAACACAATAAACTCACCCTATCTACTCCAATCAATTCATGTCAGGCTGTCGGCTTTGGAGTACAATGAAAGATGAGTCAGATTTGCAAGGTGGGCAACTGCTACTTTGTGCTATAAGGAACATATACCTCTTTCTTTATAATTCTTCAACCCAGAAAACAGTTGTGATGTAATTACAATAAAAATGTTTCTTTAGAATATATTTGCTCCATTACTAACCTAGCTTTGGAATCCCAATAAACTGGCCCATAAAGGAAGTAGTCATCTAAAGGGTTTTTAATGAGGTAGTTTGTAACCAATTTGAAATTCGGGCAGAAAAAAACCGTTGTGAATGTTCACGGCACATTTAAATATGATTTTCCTGTCAAGTCATTTTTTTCCTACTAAGCTTAAATAAAAAACTTTCCAAATGAACATTTATTTTGCTTCTTCAAAATAACATGTACAAATTGCCTTCATACCTACTCACCACTTACATTTGTATTTGTATATAAGTAGCTTATATTTGTGCGTTAGCTTCTATGGCAAGTATAACTAATTTAAGGTGGTCCTTGACATCCTGTGCATTGATTATAACCTGTGTTCCCCAATTTATATCTCCTGCCCACCATACTTTTTCTTTGAGCTCCCTACACCTGACTCCAGCTGTCTACTTCCACGTCTCCACTTAGATATATTAAAGGCATTCAGATTCAATATATAGAAAATCAAGACTTTGATATTTTTTGTCATTCTAATTCTATTTCATGTTCTCTTTCTCTATAAATGGTGCCACCTTCCACTGAAGTATGCATACAAGTCAAAAACTTGAGCTTCAGGCCTAAGGCCACCATCTTTTCCCATCCTCCATCACTCTACCTTTATGGAATTGAACACCACTAATTCTTTCCCCTCCTAATTGGCTCTGGTGGTGGTGGTTTAGTCGATAAGTCATGTCTGAGTCTTTGGCAACCGCATGGACTTAGCCCGCTAGGCTCCTCTGTCCGTGGGATTTCCCAGGTAAGAATACTGAAGAGGGTTGTCATGTCCTTCTCCAGGATATTTTCCTGACCCAGGGATCAAACCCACATCTCCTGCACTGCAGACACATTCCTTACCACTGAGCCACCAGGGAAGCCCCAGTTGTCTCTGGAGTCCATCCCAGTTTCTTATTCTCCTCCAGCACTTGTTTCACCAAGCTGCCATGATCTTTCCTCTAGATTACTGCAGCAGCACCCTAATGGCAGAAAGAGCAACAGCCACACTGCCCATACCCCAGCCTCTTCTTTACACTGCAGACAAAGGGATATTTTTAGAAAGCAATCTTAAGAGAGCATCTGCCTGCTTAAACACACAATGGTTTCCAAAGCCTTGACAGTAAAGTTAGGAATCCTCATCTTGTCTAGAAGCTCTGCATACCTCTCCCAGTCTAAGTTCACACTGCTCTCCGCTATCCACACACTCTGAACAGGGTCCCTCCTTACGCTGTAATAAAGGTGGGGTGCTCTTCCCAACTCCAGGTTTCTACACCTCTTGTTTTTTTCTGCATACAAGACTTTTCTCACCTCTTCTTCTGCATGAATTCTTTCCGTTAATTTCTGCTCATCATTCAGGATTCTGCTCAAGCAACACTTTTTTAGGGAAGTCTTTCCTGATGTCACAGATCACCCCCTGAGAGTATGTTTATTGATTCTCTCATTCACTCAACAGTTATCTAGCATCAGGGCATGCCAGGCACTCTTCTAGGTACATAGACTACCTCAATGGATATGAAGACAAGGTCTCTGCTCATAAGAGCTTATGATATTGCTGGAGAAAGAAATAATACACAGACAAATGAACAAGGAACCACCAGGCGGTGATAAGCTCAATGATAGAAATAGTGAAGCATTAGATCTCTCTGAGAAGATGACATCTAAACTGAGATCTGAGGGTCAAGAAGGAGCCAATGGCATGAAATTCTAAGGGAAGGACATTTCCAGTGGAGGTTCAAGTGGAGAAAGGAAAGCTCTGGAGAAGAATAAGATGGTTGAGTGCAGAAGTAGAGGGGATTAGGTTCTATAGAAGAGATCACCAGTGGCAGGATTTTGCAGGTCAGCATAAGGTGTTTGAATTTTATTCGAAGTATAATGAGAAGGTACTAAAGTGCTTTAAGCAAATAAGTTATTTTCTCTCATTTACATCTTCAAAAGACCACTCTGGGTACTGTGCGTGTGTGCTAAGTCGCTTCAGTTGTGTCCAACGTTTTGTGACCCTATGGACTGTATGTAGCCTGCCGGGCTCCTCTATCCATGGGGATTCTCCAGGCAAGAATACTGGAGTGGGTTGCCATGTCCTCCTCCAAGGGATCTTCCCGACCCAGGGATCGAACGTTCATGTATTAAGTCTCCTGCACTGGCAGGCACGTTCTTAACCACCTGTGCCACCTGGGAAGCCCCTGGCTACTGTATGCGAAGGATTTTAGGTGTACAAGTGTTTAATACGGCTGTCAGATGGGGGCTACTGCAGTAGGCCAGGTGACTTGGACTGGGAGAGCCGCCATGATGTTGGTGGAAGAGAGACAGAAGATGTCAGTTGGAAATCAAAATAAGAGAAAGTGCTGGCAGATTGGATATTGGAGATAAAGGGAAAAGAAGACTCAGGAGTGATGTCTTGATTGTGCAACTAGGTGAATGGTGGTAACAATTTTTGAGAAAGAGGATACTAAGCAAGAGCAGGTTTTGAGATGGGGAAAACACGAGCTCTGGTTTAAGCATGTCAAATTTGAGATATAAGATGGCCAAACAGATTCATCAGGTAGGCTGTGACTTCTAAGAATCTGGAATCCCAGTGACAGGTGATGCCCAGAGTCACAGATTGGAAAACCATCAGCACATCGATATTATTAAAGCCAAAATCCTAGGAAGAAAAGTGAAGAGTAACCAAGATTGAGCCTTGGGACATACTGTCTTTCCTGATGGAGCTGAGGACAAGGGACCAGGAAAGAATGATAAAAGGAACAGCTAGTAAAGGAGGACAAACAAAGGGTGTATTTTCACAATTTGTTGTTGTGCTTAGTCATGTCTGACTCTTCTTGAACCGTGGTCCAGGCTTTTGTGTCCATGGAATTTTGCAGGCAAAAATACTGGATTGGGTTGCCATTTCCTCCTCCAGGGGATCTTCCCAACCCAGGGACTGAACCTAGTCTCCTGAATCTCCTGTGTTGGCAGGTGGATTCTTTACCACTGCGCCATCTGCGTGCCAAGAGTAAAAGTGATCCCATAACAACTCTATTTAGGGTGTTCTGTTACTGCTGCAAAAAAAAAAAAAAAGTCAGCAAAAAAGAAAAAAAAATTCAGCAAAAAAAATCTAAACAACCCTTTCTTCCTATATTTGACAAAAATATGAATCCTGCTTCCACTATCAAAATTAAGTTTATTTCTCCTACCAGTAGGAGAAAATCACTCCCTTGGAGTAACAAGTCTCATTCTCATTAGGAAATGTGCATAGTTATAGATTTTCCCTGGCTCCCAATCTAAGTTCTGGCTAATTCCTACCTCTTTTCTTTTTCAAATACCAGTCATGTAAAAGGTGACTTTAAAACATCTAAAAATAACAAATGTATGTCTGAGGATCACGGTCAAATATATCCCCAACAACCTGCAGACACGTCACATTTTCAAAGTAGAAGACAGGATACCCAGTATGTTGTGGATAATTTATACCTTTTCGGTGAATATGTGCTGTGCTATGCTTAGTCGCTCAGTCATGTCCGACTCTTTGTGACCCTGTGGGCTGTGGACCTCCAGGCTCCTCTGGCCACGGGGATTCTCCAGGCAAGAATACTGGAGTGGGTTGCCATGCCTCGCTCCAGGGGATCTTCCAGACCCAGGGATGAAACCCAGGTCTCCCGCATTGCAGATGGATTTTTTTTTTCACCAGTTCAGCCACCAGGGAAGCCCTTGCAGTGAATATACATGTGTCTATAGTTTAAAAAGCCAAGAATCGTCAAAAGAAATAAAGTTTGGGAGAACAGGGAGCAAGGGGAAGTAGTTACCAGTTAAATAATTTGTGTTATCAAGGCCTTTGCAACCCTGCTGTGTGTGTCAGGCTCCAACACGCTCACCAAGGGCAGCAGAGGTTTTGCATCAAAACATTCATCAAAACACAAAGTTGCATTCCATTTCCACAGCCCGATATCAAGATTGCCCAGAATCACATCGCTTTGCCATTAGACACCTAATGCAAAGCCATCAAGGTTTTCAGCTTTCCCTGGGGACCCCATGGGAGGCGTTTTCTGCCGAGAGAGCAACTCAGACCTGATGCCTGTCAGGAATGAACCGTGGGGCAAGCTTCGGGGAGGGCTTCCGTTGTCAAAACAATAATAGCTGTAATTTTCTCTCCCTCTATTTACAGGAAACAAACTCTTCCTTCCTGTTCTCTGCCTGTAGCAGAAAATAGACAAGCCCAGCAGATGTCCAGGGATGGCGGAGGAGTACTGCAGCTTCCTTGGAGAAAGCAGGCGCTCCAGGGAGCCTTGGGGTGGGGGCAGGAAGGCGGCTGCCCTATTGCATCCTAATTCCTAAGGGGAGCAGCACCCTTTCGCTCCCACCGCCTCCCTTTGTCTCTTTCCAGCCCTTTCCTACCCCTGTGAGGCGGGTGAGCTAAATATGGCCAGGGAAATCTCCAGCAGTCACAGTATTTTTATTTATTTTATTTTGGTTGGTTTTTTTTTTTTTTTTTTTCAGCCACAGTATTTTTAAACCCTTTGTGGCCGCCTGTTCGCAGTCTCCTGTGACTTCGATGAACCAGATCCAGAGAGTTTCTCATG
Source organism: Cervus canadensis (assembly GCF_019320065.1). Lineage (NCBI taxonomy): Eukaryota > Metazoa > Chordata > Mammalia > Artiodactyla > Cervidae > Cervus > Cervus canadensis. Next base: position 38,403,940 of record NC_057405.1, on the reverse strand, counting down.
GGAATCCAGGACGCTTTGCCACAACTGCTGGCTTGGCTTGCCTGTGTTTGGGGCCCTTGTTAACGCAGCCCTTGGGGTTTCGTCTCATGTCTTCAAGACTTGGGAAGCAGCAGACCCTGTGGAGACACCGGGAATGTGGTAGGGAGGCTGTCTTCACAGTGCGTTGCAAGGACGGCTGCCTATGGAGACCTGCTGGCTTTGTGGATGGAGCAGTTCAGGTTGAGGGCTAAACTTTGGCATCTTCATGCAAACTTGGGTGCTAGAAAGAGATTCAGCTCTCACTGCTTCCTAAGGGCCCTTTCATGTGGAAGTTCTTGTTATTGTCGTGGTGGTTTGTTTCTTGTGTATTATCCAGCTTTAGTCAAGATATTGTATAGGGGACTCCCCTGGTGGTCCAGTGGCTAAGACCCCACGCTCCCAATGCAGGAGGCCTAGATTCCATCCCTGGTCAGGGAGCTAGATCCCACATGTCCTACCTTAGAGTTTGCATGGGTCAACTAGAAAAAAAAAAAAAAAAATCTTGCATACCACAACTAAGGCTCAATGCAGCCAAATAAATAAATATGAAAAAAAAAATTCTGTAAATATGTGGCCTATCCCATTCTTTCAGCTTTGCTCTTCCCAGTAACTGGTTATTTATCTTTCTGATGCTCTTGCTGAGGTCCTTTTCTGCACTGAAAAGATGTTTCAAAATGTCCTGGAATAGAAAACATTTCATTTTATTAATACTTGAGAAATATCTTTATTTTCCAGCCATTTCTTTACAAGGATTATAATGTATTTGAGGTTAAAATGCAATGAGGGGGACCACTCTTTTGAAATTGCCTTTACAACAATAATAGAAAAATGAAATGGTCACTGAGTGTTGTTTCTTGCAGGACTACTCTGTGTAGTTAGTTGTCTGAGTTATGCATTATGTAACTCTAGCTGTCACCATCATACTGCAGATTTAATTTAATATGATGGTTTCCTGGCAGGTGTCAGCGAAGTGTGTTGAAGGAGGGGTATTTTTTTTGTTGTTGTTGTTTGTTTTGTACAAAGGGACTATAAAGAACCAGCAGTATCCACTTTTTTTTTTTCATATTGCACTTTACCTATTATAATCACTACTATTTACCAAGGGCTATCAGACATTAATATAAGTATTATGCTAGTAATCCAGCTCTGAAGAAAAAAAAAAAAAGCCTGAATTGTAGTGCTTGTCAATTTAATTAATTGCCCCAGTGTAAATATTCCCTCCACAGCCTAGTTCAAGCTGCCAAAGCTCTTGAAACTGAACATGGGCTTGAGAAGACATGGTCACAACTGGCTTTCCTGAGCTGGTACATACAAGTCAGAGCCAGGATGCCTCTGGTAGCAAATATTAGCTAGTACTAACTGCTTTAAGTATGCACAATGTTATTAATAGTTCCTCTATCGAGTGACACTGTTATTACATACTTTCATACAAATAAGGAAACTGAGGCAAGGGGAAGTTATGTTCCTTTGCCGAAAGTGATAGAAACAGTAGGCAGTGAAGCTGGGCTTTGAGCCCAGGCAACCTAACACCAGAGTCCACACACTTAACCCCTGTACCATTCTGGGAGTTCAGTAAATGACTTCTGAATGATGAAATATTGATTTCAGGAAGTTTATACTCCTTTAGGTGTTGTATCAGTCAGAATTCTACTGGATAAAGAACTAACATATATGCATATGTTAAGAGATTTATTACAGTGAACTGGCTTACCTGATTGCAAGGACTGGCTAGGCAAGTCTGCAGGGCTGGTCATCAAAGAGGACTGACTGGAAACTCTGGGGCAGGAGCTGACACTCTGGTCTATAGGTGGAATGTCTAACTTGGGGAAACATCAGTTCTGCTCTTAAGGTCTTGCAACTGGTTGAATCACGACCACTTAGATTATCTAGGATAATCTTCCTTACATAAAGCAAACTGATTTTGATCAACTTTAATCATACCAACAATCATCCCACAGCATCATCTATGTGTTGGATTGAGTAACCGGGGACCATAGCTTAGCTAAATTGACACAGAAGGTATTATGAGTTGAATTGCATTCCTGTGAAAGTAGTGTTGAAGGCCTCACCTGTGGTTTCTGTGACTGTGACCTTATTTGGAAACATGTCTTTGCAGATGTGATCAAGTTAAGATGAAGTCATACTGGAGTATGTGGCCTTTAAGTGAACATGACTGGGTGTCCTTATAAGAAGGGGAAGGAAAATCTGGACGCAGACAGGCAGGAAGAACGCCCTGTGATAGTGGAGACAGAGCAGTGATGTATCTACAAGCCAAGGAACGTCAAGGATCACTGGAAACCACCAGAAGTTAAGGAAGAATCCTTCATTGAAGCCTTCAGCAAAAGCATGGCCCTGCCAACACCTTCATTTTGGACTTCTGATCTCCAAGGACTGTGAGACAATGAATTGTTTCCAGCCAGTTTGTGATCTTTTTTTATGGCAGCCCCAGGAAACTGAACAGAGAATCTTAAACATAACACTAAAAGATGTGAGCTCAGTCGCTTCAGTCATATCTGACTCTTTGCGACCCTTGGACTGTAGCCTGCAAGGCTCCTCTGTCCATGGGATTCTCCAGGCATGCATACTGGAGCGGGTTGCCATGCCCTCCTCCAGGGGATTTTCTCAACCCAGGAATTGAACCAGCATCTCCCGCGGCTCCTGCATTGCAGGTGGATTCTTTACTGCTGAGCCACAGGGGAAACCCACACTAAAGGATAATAAAGTCAAATAATGTCTACCTTACCAATGTTTAAAACTTCCTTTCCATTAAAAAACAGTAGTACATTTGCCATGATTTTCTTGTGGGCTCCTCAGCAGGCATCTTTGTGGATCCTTTCAAGTTTGACCTGTGTCTATAAACTGATTTGAGTAGCTTCTATTTAATTACAAAAAGGCAGGAATTTATACACATTCCTATTAAAACAATCAGTTAAAATATTTTGCGTAAGCCAATGCAATTGATACTGTAAAAGCATCTTTAGTAGTGCATTGAAGTAAATATTTACGGATGAATGGGGAATAAGTTCATTTATTGCTTTCAGGGCCAGTTATTCATTCTTTGGATTTCTGTTATTGTTAACAATTCTTTTTAAGGCTAAGCAGGATTTTGGGGAATAATTACAATCAGTGTCAGATGTGATGGAAAAAAAAATAGATTTGATTACTCTTTGCCTTGTAGCCTATAAACGTCTTCCTCAACAGAAGAACCAAGAATATTTTCAGCAATCAGAATCACATTAGAATAAATTTTAGAAAAGTCTCACAAAGTAACAGGTTGGAATGTCAACAGTTCTTTTGATAGGTAAATTTGGCATAGCAGTTTTTGGGTTTTTTTCCTCATTTCATCCTGTAATTTTATAATCACATCTGTAATGTCATTGCAACAGGCTAAATGAATTACCAGACTATTTGATGTTATCCAGCTAAAGACGTTTTACCTGCAGAGTTCTGTATGATTGTGGAAAACTAAAATAAACTAATTCCAAAGCTCTAGATTCATTCATACACAGATGTTAATTGTAGCACTGGAATTCTTTCCGTGTGTATAGCAATTGAATTTCCATTCTATATATTTGATACCTTGCACTATATATAATGAACTTTACTGAATACTTGCTCTCCATCATCTCCATTGATTACATATGACAAAAAAATACAATGAGGTGAACTAACTTTCCCAGATCACACAGCTAGTAAGTGGTAGATCCCAGGTGGCGCTAGTGGTAAAGAACCTGCCTGTCAATGCAGGAGCCGTAAGAGGCACGGGTTCGATCCCTGAGTTGGGAAGATCCCCCGGAGGAGGGCATGGCAACCCACTCCAGTTTTCTTGCCTGGAGAATCCTACAGACTGAGGAGCCTGGTGGGCTGTAGTCCATAGGGTTGAAAAGAGTCGGACAAGACTGAAGTGACTTAGCAGGCAGGCAAGCCAGGATTTGATCCTTGGCAGTTTGACTGCAGAGCCTGTTCTTTTAACCTTCTTGGTATGTGAATAGCATGTAAATGGCATTCAGCAGAATTGAAAACACGTCATATGTTCATTTAAAAATAGTTTTCATAACAACAAAAAAAATAAAAATAGTTTTCAGCCATTAGCATTAAACCAGTAACAGTTACAGAGATATTAATTAGTAAGTATGTGGGTTGAAGAAAGTGAAAACAGCTTCACGTACTCTTCAGTATTTCATCTGAACTGAGTGCCCTGTAGCCCTGTAGGCTTAGTCTGGGTGGATGGCGACCCAGGCCCCCTTTCTCCAGCCAAACCTCCTTGGACTCATGACTCATTCACTGTGTCTGGAAGGCAGTTAAGCTGCAGAACTACTGAAGAAATGGCTCCTGTATATATTGAGATTCATTGAGGTCACAGACATGATCTGGTAACCATTTCTGTGTGTATATTTCTTTGGTTCTGGAGACCAGGTTATCAAGCATGTTGTTTCAGAAAAGGAGAGATAAAAGAAAGCAATGGCAAAAATCTGTAAGTGGCCATTTTTGAGGATGTTAGACACTTAGCTGACTCTCCATATTTGATTCTTTATTATCTTGTTTGCTTCAGAAACATGCCACAGCCCAGGGATGATGCTAGAAACACTTGGACATATTTCAAACTGAATTATCGTCATTCCTTTTATTTGAAAACACCATGAGAAAATTGAGCTCCAAAGTGCTCCTCCTGGGTATGCCTTGACAAAGGGCATTCTTGTTTCCCTGCAGCCAAGAGGCCTGTGAGAAAGGGCAAGAAGTGTCTGCTCTATTTTCAGGAGGACTCCACTGCAAGAGTGGGTTTTCTCATGCCTGTCAGATGACAAGGGAATTCCGTGGGTCAAGCCTATAGTTAAATCAATTGCGTGCCTATATGGGAAAAACTCCAGCTTATCAAACTTTCCAGTGTAAATGCAGGAGTCTGGACTCTTTCACATACTTCAGGTATTTAAATTATTTGAAAATGTATTTTAAGATTACATCCATTAAATCTTTTGAGCCCGCTAAGAATAAATCAACTGCCTGCTTTTCCAAGATACTAAAAATTAGTTCCCACCCAGACTGCATCTCTACCTGTTGTACTCCATGCCTTTTAGATCCATGATGCTCCTTCCAAACATGACTTTTAGCTCCCCTACTTAGAATGAAGGCACTCCTTAGACTAATTCTGGGTCAAGTGATCCTATGGTGTTGAAATGTCCTGTTTTGTGACCAAAGTTCCATTTGGTCTTAAAATGATCAACTTGCAATTTAAATGTTATTTAAAAGAAGACAACTGCTTGGACTAAATTAACTGGCTTTTTAAAAAATAATTTTATTTATTCATGTATTTATTTTTCTCTGTGCCGGTTCTCGTTACTCCAAGGGCTTTTCTCTAGTTGCAGAGAGCAGGGACTATGCTATGGATCCGGTGTGGGCGTGTCTCATTGCGGTGGCTTCATTTGTTGTGGGGCACGAGCGCCAAGGCAGGCAGGCTCAGAAGTTGCAGCTCCCCGGCTCTAGAACACAGGCTCAATAGTTGTGGCACACAGGCTTAGTTCGCTCTGTGACTTGTGGGATTATCCCCCATCGGGGATCAAACCAGTGTCTCCTGCATTAGCACGAGGATCCCTATGCACTGAGCCACCAGAGAAGCCTTACTAGTCTATTTAATCCAATTACTCTTTTGAATAACCTTCTGTAAATTTAATCCAGTCACTTACTCCCCTTAAAAACTGACTACTGAATAATCACGTGTCTTGGTTTGATAAACCCTTAATTTATTTTTCTCTACAGGAGCCCATTGTTCTAAGTGAATCCACTAATAGATGGGCATCAAACGTGACAGTGAACATCTGTGCTTTATCTAACTCTAAACTGCTGTCTGTCCCCGATTTCCTCTGTGCAGGGAGTGAATTAGGCAACCAAAGGCTCCAACTCTCCAGCACTGAGGCTTGCTGACCTTCCTTAAGAATTTTTGTTTTAGGATGTGTGTAGGTTAGGACTGTGCGTGCATGCTCAGTAGCTTCCATTGTGTCCAGCTCTTTGTGACCCTGTGGACTGTAGCCCGCCAGGCTCCTCTTGCCCATGGGATTCTCCAGGCAAGAATACTGGAGTGGGTTGACGTGCTCTCTTTCCAGGAGATCTTCCCTACCCGGGATTCGAACCCTCGTCTCTTGTGTCTCCTGCATTGCAGCAAATTCTTTACCCACTGAGCCACCTGGGATGCCAGGTTAGGATTAAGTTCTGCTAATACCAGAGAGCCATCTAGAGTGAACTGAACAGTTTAAGGTCCATTATTTTACATTTACTTCCCTGGTGGCTCAGATACTAAAGCGTCTGCCTGCAACGTGGGAGATCCGGGTTCAATCCCTGGGTTGGGAAGATCCCCTGGAGAAGGAAATGGCAACCCACTCCAGTATTCTTGCCTGGAAAATCCCATGGACGGAGGAACCTGGTAGGCTACAGTCCATGGGGTCGCAAAGAGTCAGACACGACTGAGCGACTTCACTCACTTCACTTCACTTCATTTTACATTTAAGAAGTCCAGCAGTATTTGGTGCGACGCTGGCATGGTTACCCTATAGAATATATCAGGGGACCAGGCTTGTTTTCTGCTGCTGCTTTGCCTTGCATTTTCAAGATCATGAAAGGGCTGATAAAGCTGCAGTCATTCACGTCACGTTAGAGCAATCAAAAAGGAGAGAAAGGGCGCCCCTTCTTTCTTAAGAACTTTCTGTAAGTAAGTATTGATACTATAGAGATTTCTCCCTCCATCTTATTATACTGCCAGGGCTGGGAGATACAATTTTTCAACTGAACACATTCAGGGTTCTGTTACAAATGAAAGAGGGAAAATAGATATTAGAGGCAATGAACAGTTTCTGCCACAGTTAAACTGTTATGAAGAAAATTTTCTCTCATTCAAAATTCAGTAAGCCAGTATTTATTGATTAAGACACTGACCTAGGCGCTGAAGATACAGGACCAAAATGACACAGTTCCTGCCCTCTAGGATACCACAGTCTAATGGAGAAGATATTCCTGTTCATGTTTGCAGGTGATTATGAAGTGGGCACACTTTCTATGAGAACAACTAGGCTAAGCTCTGCACTCAGGCAAGGGAGAAAGCTTTAGGGAAGCCATGAAAGAAAACTTTTGGACAGGAAGAAGTAATCTCCAGTGATAATATGCTGGGCTGAGGTCACATAAGGCAAAGACAGAAAAATCGGCAAGGGGACAAGTGAGGAGCATAAAAGAAAGAGCCTGGGGAGGTGAGACTGGCCCAGATCACAGAAGGCTTTGTTGGCTGAAGTGTGGTGGTGGTTTAGTTGCTCAGTCATGTCCTACTCTTGTGACCCCATGGACTGTAGCCTGCCAGCTCCTCTGTCCATAGGGTGTTCCAGGCAAGAATACTGGAGTGGGCTGCCATTAGGCTGAAGTAATTGAATTTAATTCTAAGGAAAATGGGCAATGATTTCAACAGTTTAGCAAAAGGGAGATGTTTAAGACATCTGATTTTTTTTTTAAACAATAAATTTGGCTACTTTGTAAAGAATGGATCAGAGAAGACAAATATGACAAGTGTGGAGAAGCTGATGGAGGTTAAGGTGGTCTGCATACTGGACAATGGGGGCATGAACTAGGGTGATGGCTGTAGATGAGAGGTGGAATCAGTTAGGCTTGCTGGTGAATTTGGCAGGTGTCATCTCTGGTAACTGTAACTGGATAGATGGCAGGAATATAATTCACCTGTGTGCATATCCTTTGTAAGGCTAAAACTGAGGCCTTTGAAGGCAGACACAACCCCTTTGGTGCTCAGCTTGTTGTGTTCGACAGATGTCACCTTTGACAAGGAAAGATGGCCTTTTTCATCCAGGCAGAAGCAACTGTATGCGTATAGTGTTTCAAGAAGGTAGTGTTCTATGGTGTCAAATGCTGTTGAAAAGCTGGGTTAGATGAGGCCAAAACAGCATCCACGGTGAGACCAAAACAGCATCGGTCACAGAGGTGACCGATGACTTTTCTTGAGTGGATTCAGAACACTGGCTTAGGACAAAAGGCAGAGGGATGGAAGTGGAAAAGTGAATAAGCGAGGAAAGGAGCTACCATGAATGGAACACTCTAGAAAATTTTTTTCTGCAGACTGGAAAAATGGGCAGTAGCTGAAAGAGTATGTAGAGCAAGTTAGGGTGCTCCTTCTAAAAACTGAAGTTACCTGAGTAGTGTTGATGCAATGGGACTTATCCCACGCCCCTTCTTTGGGAAGCCTGACATGACCGTCTGGGCCCAGGTTACACCCATGTTCTGTGTGCTACCGAGTAACTTGAACATACTTCCTCCTAGGATGTCCCATGCTGGCCTGAGGATGTCCTGGCGTTTGCAGGCTTCTCACAGTCACCTGGGAGCAGTCCTCCCCTGGGCGTTGACAATGGCTTAGGTCCCCACTTACTTGTCCTGAGCTCACCACATTCATAGGTCATCAGTGTACACATTTTGAGGGAAATCTCTATATTTAGTTCAAAAGATAAGATGGTAAACAACCTTTTGTTTAGAAGTAGACTCCCCCCTCCCCCCCTTCCCCAATACAAACACACTCAGTCTGATATTGGACTTGCTGTGAAAAAGAAAAACATCCTCTTGGAAATTGTTCTTCAAAATAGAAAACACAGCTCTGGCTAGAAGGTGACATTGTTGGCACACACACCGTATGACATTCCACTGGAGGCTTTCAGTGAGCACAGGATGTGGTTATGAGCAGTAAGCCCAGAGACCTGAACAAGTGTGCGTGCTTTTAACCCCAAGGACATCCAGAGTTTTCACACGTTACTTCTTCGCCGGGTTTGTCCGCTCTGAGAATGGATCCCTGTCCTGACTTTCCATATGTCTGGCGTCTCCTCTTTCTCTATCTCTCAGCAGGAGCAGAAGCAGCATCTTGGCAGGACTGGGCGAGGTTTGCTCAGTGAGATTCAGTCTGCCAGGAAGCGAAGCATCTACACAGTCCTTGGTTTGTTTCTAAGACAACATGTAATAAGGACGCAGGTCAGGTCTGGCTTCTGGCCAGCTGTGGACACTCGTGTCAGAGTATACTAGGGGCCCGGGAGGGACTTCAGAAGGAAGGGCTGCCTGTCAGTTCAGAGGAAATGGTGTCAAACAAGTAAACTGCTCCCGGGCCCCCTCCCCCGCCCCCGGGTCAGCCCATTGTGTGGGGTCACCAACCAACAGCTAATTCTTCTGTCCCCTTGCCATTGATTGGCAAGATGAATGCCAGAAGCAGGTGAGAGAAAATGTGGCCACAGAGGGGGGCTGCGTGCTGACAAGAGTGGGTGAGAGAGCTCCAAGTGCCTCTCCATCCTCAGGGCTTGAATTAAATGACTTCCTTCTCTGGGGCTACAGACAGGTCACGAGGGATAAAATTATCAACTCAGGAAAGAGAAGATGTTTATAGCTTCTGCTACTTTTACAAAAATAGATAAAAGGAAGGATTGTTTTTTCCACCCCTCTGCAGCCTGTAAACTTCCTTAGCACTCTGCATAATTTGCTCCTTCTTCCAGAAATAGGGGAGTCCAGTGGGACGTTGTGTGTTGAGACTGTCGGGTCCACGGTGTGTGACGCTTTCAAGCCAGAACTCTCCAGCTTAGAGTTATTTCACTGCAGCATCTCCATCTTTCCCCTTCCTTCTTTCCCTCCTTTTTCTTTTCTTTCTTTCAACTCTATGGCTTGTAATTTGCATACCATAATTCACCTTTTTTAAGTATAATTTACAGAATCGTGCAACCATCACTACGATCCAATTTTAGAACATTTTTATCACACCCCCCCCAACCCAGCACTCTTTCTTTTATCAACCACTCTTCATTCCCAGCTTCAGGCAACCATTAATCTACTTTCTGTCTCATAGAATTTCCTTTGTTGTATATTTCACGTAAATGGAATCATGCATACATTTTTTCTGGTTCTTTGTGTCTGACTTCTTTCACTTAAGCTACTCTTTTGAAATTTTATTTATGTTATAGCTTATGTGAGTACTTGGTTTCTTTTTAATTACTGAATAGTATTCCATTGTATAGATATACCATATTTTGTTTATCCATTCATCACTTAGTTGATATTTGATTAATTTTACTTCTTTACTAATATGAATAGTGCTATTATGCACACTTGGGTACAAGTATTTATGTGGAAGTATGTTTTTATGTTTCTGTTTTTCTTGAGTCAATATCTAGAAGTGGAATCACTGGGTCTCACAGTAAATTTGTGTTCAACATTTTAGAAACTGCCAAATTGTTTTCCAAAATATCTGCACAAATATCTGTTTCTGTCAGCACTGGATGAGAATTTGTTTCTCCTCATGCTGACCAATGACTGTATTATCTGTCTTGCATTTTAGCCATCCTGGCAGGTGTGAAAGGATACTACAGCCTTTCTTGCAAAAGCTGGATTTAGGAAACTGAATTTTCCTGGTTGTCAGGGTATCCATGTTCTGCTAGCTTGACGGGAGCCATTCTGAGAATAGGAGACCAAATAAAGTCAGGAGAAAATAATGACTAAAATAACAGGTTTCCCAGGTGGTGTCAGTGGTAAAAACCCACCTGCCAATGCAAGAGACCTAAGAGTTGCAGGTTCAGTGTCTGGGTTGGGAAGATCTGCTGGAGAAAGGAAATGACAACCCACTCCAACATTCTTGCCTGGAAAATCCCATGGACAGAGAAGCCTAGTGGGCTACGGCCCACAGGGTCCCAAAGAGCTGGACATGACTCAAGCAACTTGGCACACAGCACAGAGTTTTAAAAGACAAATGTCCTAAAAAGAAGTATGATTTTTATGAAAAAAATGATCTTATAGTCTAATTCTCCTTAAAATAAGAAGAACTGGTTTGAAATACCTACCTTCTTGTTTGACAGATATGCCAAGATTTAAGCCATGTCTGAAACGGAAAACTTTAACCCTTTGTGGAATCTGATTCTACTTTGGGATAGATGATGTCAGAAATGAGTTCAAGTCTAGGACACCCAGCTGATGTTCAAATACTGCCTGATGGTAATGGTATGGGGGCACTCCCCCCGCTAATTTACACACACTGTGGTTTCTGGACCCTTTTTAGGGCCACTTGGGTTTGTAGCATCTTCTGGTTATAATGCATTTTAGAGAAGGACATCTAGATTTTATCTTATATCAGACTTCACGTAAGGACATTAAGCCAAAAAGAGCATTTCGAGAACTCACACTTTGGAAATGTTGCTTGACTAGTTCATATGGAAGTATGTGTATTTTTATTTCGCTTGTATTAGATAAAACATAATAGCTGGTTCTGCTTTGGGATTTAAGTAGATGTGTTTCCTTATAGACCATATTATAAACCCTTGTTACTCGCCCTTGGTTAGTTCATTTGGCTTCTACGTAGAGCTCCTAAGCCCAATATTCCAATGTTAGCTGACCTCAGTACTTCCATGGCTACAGACTATACAAATGCATGCCCTTGGTCAGAAGTAGGTGTGGCAGGATACATGTGAGGGCCAACACTGGAAGGAGCTTGGGAAACAGATGTGACTGTGCTTCTGAGGCTTTAAAATGTCCTTTATTTTACTCTAAGTAGGTCATTCATAAACGAATAGTGTAAAAACGCTACTGGGTACTTCATGGGCACTTAATGGATGTTTTCAAGGCTGTGTCAATTAAGCAGGCAACTAATCATTTTGTCCATCTTTCCTAGGGGGTGTCAGAAGAGATAGAAAGAGACAAGATATGTGGAAAATTGCTAGAGATGTGTAATAAATTGCCCAAGACTCATACAAACAGTGTCAGATTTCTTGAGGAAGGAAACTTTTTTTTTTTTCCTCCTGAGAAACTGGGAAAGGGTTCACACTAAATGGAATACTTGGCCTAGACTTTGAAGGATGGAAGAAGTTTTTTAAAGTTTTTTTTTTTTTTTAATGTGGACCATTTTTAGTCTTTATTGAATTTGTTATAATGTTTTAAATGTTTTGTGTTTTTGTTTTTTGGCTCCAAGGCATGTGGATCTTAGCTTCTTGACCAGGAATCAAACTCATGCCCCTTGCATTGGAAGGTGAAGTCATAACCACTGGACCACCAGGGAAGTCCTGAATGGGCAAAGTTTCAGTAGACAGGTGAGAGGTGTCTTGGATAGGGCACACGGGACAGAGGCAGAAAAAAAAAGAGATTTTTTTAGGGAATTTTTGATGAATTATTTTGACCAACGCAAAGAGTTTTAATAGCAGGAAGGCAAATAATGTTGGTAAATAAAGGTCTTGAACGTCCCATCAAGGAGTTGCACATTTTACTATGGAGAATAGGCAGTTCTTTAATGTCACTGGAATGATGAGTATATGACAATATGGTTGCAGCGAATGGGCTGGAGAGTTGGACAGTGAGAGACTGCAGACCCTGGTTACCATCTGAGAGGGGAAGAAATCCACAACTACGTCTTTGAAAACATCAAGCAAAAGCCCCCTGTCAGAGATGGTGCAAAGGCAGAAGGGAAAGGATTTCATGGCTTCCCTGGTGGCTCAGATGCTAAAGCGTCTGCCTGCAATGAGGGAGACCCAGGTTTGATCCCTGGGTAGGGAAGATCCCCTGGAGAAGGAAATGGCAACCCACGCCAGTCCCCTTGCCTGGAAAATCCCATGGACAGAGGAGCCTGGCGGGCTACAGTCCATGGGGTCACAAAGAATTGGACACGACTGAGCGACTTCACTCACTCACTCACAAGATGTGCCAGGCAGGGTAGAGAGTCATCAAGAGGGTTTCAGATTTGCAAGCCCGGATGAGATGGGAATTGATAAACTCAGCCAAGAAACCAGCGACGGGAGAGAAAAAGACCAAGTTCGGTTTTTGGTGTGTGTCCCATTTTAAAGGCCTGGAAGAGGAAATTTCAGCAGGCCTTTGGAAATGCATTTGCCTAATACAAATTAAGCATCCTTCCTCCACCCGCACCCCCACCCCACCCCCTTTCTTTTAAAAGTTAATTAAATTTCCTTCACTCAGGGCCGTTCCCGTCCCGCCCGGGAAAGTGAGGCTGAGTCACGCCGTGAAAAGGTTCTGCCTGGAGGAAACTGCAGATTCCACTTCTGTGGGGGCTAACTGCTTCCTTGCAGTCAGGACAAACGAGGTCACTGGAAACTTCCAAAGACAATGCAGCCGTCTTTGCCAGGTTGGAGGAAGAGGGCCAGCCCCGCGGCCGGTGAAGTGTCCCCCGGCGCGGGCACTTGGTCGCTTTTTCGCTCCCGCCGCCGACGTGCCTGCCGTTTTCCGGTCCCCAGGGACAGCTCCCGGACTTCCCCTCTCGGGGCAATAAATATAAAAGCTTCCCCCCAGCCCCCCGCACCGCCAGCCAGCTTCATTCAGGCCACCAACAGGCACTCTGGTAGCAGGTGTTGTTAAAAGTCAGCGGACGGCCTTCCACCACGCCGGGCCTCCTGGCTGCGCAGGGTGGGCCGGCTGGGATGCGCGGCGGCGCGCGGGCCGCGGGTGGAGGAGGGGCGCGGGGCGCTGGGGCCAGCTGCCGGCCTCACCCGCGGGACAATGCATCTGTCACCCGGTGAAGGATGGCGAGGCGAGGCCTGAAAGGGAGGCGCACGTCTGGCTAGTCTTCTCACCAGGCTGGTTTGTGCGCCTCCCACTGCTCTCGGGCAAAGAGCCAGCAACAGGGGCCTTGGAAGGTTCTTGACCAGGATGTACCCAGTGAAGAAGGAGCCACAGGAAAAAAAAAAAAAAGAGGATCAGCAGAGGCTAGTTTCTGCCCTGTCTTGAGTAAGGCCATGCCCTCAGCCCTCCACGGCTTGGGTGGGTCTCCGGCCTGCCTCCCCCCCACTGCTCACTGCACCCCTTTCGGAAGAGAGGATGGAATGGAGGGCTTGAGGATTGATAAGCCTTCCCTCCGCTATCGGGAAAGCCTGCCCGGGGTCACGCCGACCCATTATCACTCAGGAATCCTGCTGTGGGCTATTCCTGGCTCCAGCCCCAACCCGCTCTCTAACCTGAGGCAGGCCTGTCGCTCAATTTCCCCTTTTCATCCATAATCAGAGGCTTTTCCAGGACATGAGCCAGAAAGGACGCAGCAATATATGGGTGACTTCCACCACCTGGCCCAAGGCTATATATAGTGTTCCGAGTGATTAATTTTAAGGACCAAAATTCTGGTCATTACTTTCAAATGTGAATATAAGCACACATACTGTACACACATTCGTATGTATTTTAGCATGATTATTTCACAAATACATATATTTATTCATAAGCTATAGCCAGTCCTCCAGGATCTGATCAAGAGAATAAACGACACATATAATTAATCAGAACAATTCATTTAGTGATAGTCTTCAGATTATTTATGCTTTTAAACAAAGTCCCTCTAACCTTATTTTCACTTTTATTTTGTTTAAGCCTCCGCAGATACACTTCAATTCTCTTGAATACAGGTCAACATCACACATCCTTTGTTACTGGGATGGATGGTGATTAGGTTACCCAGAACAAGCTAACCTTTACCAAGGCCACAAAACTGAGTTAAGGACAGAACAGGATTGCCCCCAGAGATTTGGATTTCTAATTCAGTATTTATTCATGACCCACAACTAGATTATAATTTTCTAGAAGGCACGTCTATGCCTTGTATCTCTACTTCTAACCCTAACCCTGGCATACAATAGGTGCTGAATAGCTATCGTTGGGATTTCTCTAAAATACCAGAAAGAAAAGGAGATGGACAGAAAAAAAAAAATAAGGACCCAGTTAACATTACAAAGGAAGAAAGAAATTCAATAGCTCTATAAAATAAAAATGTGGTCCCAACACACGGATAATAAGTAAGAAATTTGGTTAAACTGGCACCTGGTGTAATTCTGAGAGACATTTCCATGTCCAGAAAAAAACTCGTGAATACACATGAGCTTAATTTTAAGACAATGGTAGTAGATGATGATTTTGAAAACAAATATCTGGAAAAGAAAATGAACTCTGGGCTTGATTTTGCAGTACAAGTAGGTCACAGATAAAGTTGTCATATGTCCAGAGTAGTCAGAAATCAAATAGTTGCCAGAAGACACAAAAGAAGGACTGTAACATCATAAATCAGATGAGTGAGCCTCTTGACCATTTTAATCAAGAAAATGCAACTGAAGGAAATGTGTATCAGAGGAAACCAGAAAAGATGCTTTGCCAAAGCTATTTTTGGGGTGGATAGAGTAAATTTCTGTGGACATGAAGGAAGCGAATATCTTGGTATGATGTGAGCAGTCACCAAAGAACACACCCCATCTGGAAAGGAAGGGCAGAATCACTATGAAGAACCAGAGGCTGAAGAAGTGCATAAAAGGATGACCACGTTCAAGGTCCCCCATGTGATCACTTGTAGATACCCCGGGGGAAAGACGCAAGGAAATATGGTACCAGCACTGCCTTCCCATCAGACGTTTCTTCTGAACAGGGACTCCCCATGTGTAACCTCGCAATTTGGAGAGACTGAACTTATGAGTACATGACTCCTCCCTTTTCTTTTTCTTTTATTTTCACTAGCGAAGGGATGGAATTGAGTGGAGATATGGGCGGGGCTGAAGGAGGAAATTCTCTTCTGTTATGAGTAGGAACTAAAATGATGTGACCGCAAGCCCCTATCCATGTGCCTGCTAGAACTGGGAAAATATGAAGCCTGCAGCCTTTCGAGTAGTTCCGATTTGTTGATTTCAGCTGCGGGGTCCCAGACAGCAGTATCAGTAGTTGTGGACTGCTGAGGGGTCCTGTGCAAAACTACAGAATGTGTAGAATAGATCGTTGTGCCCCTTTCATCTCCTTTTCTGAATCTCTCTCCCATCTCTTGCTCCTACCCTTGTCTCCCAGATACACAGCCTCCTCTGCTGCTCTCAGAAATGTCTTTAGCTCAGCTCACAAGGCCCCCACTGAGTCCATCCATACAAATGAGCTCATTTGAGCCCCACTCTCAAAAGGACTTATTTAAAATGTACACTGTTAAAGCACTCCTATGTTACAAGAAGGTTATTTGCTGCAAGGTCATTCAGGAAGAGATTGTCAGAGCTGAGACTTGAACTCAGGTTCTCAGAAGGGTGTTTCCTTTAGGTGCAGTTTGCACGGGGAATTCTCATTCCTACTTTACATGGCTCTAGGCGGCCAAGGCTGCCCGATGATAAAGACAGATCAGCGTCGCTGTGACATCTACTTTCCTCCTTCACGCAAGATGCTCTCCATCCCTCCAGGGATCCTACCAACACCCATTGGCTTCTTGCTGCAAGATGAGAGTGTGAGAAACTGTGAATTACAGATTGAACACGGAGGACATCTTAAAGTGGAAATGAGGAAGAAAGTTTGGCAGAGGGGGAAAAAGATAATGAAAAGCAGTAGTGTTGTTTCTCTGGGCAGAAGGGTTCTTCTTGAGGGTGAGTTTAAAGGCTTTGGAAAGGGGAAGATGGTGAGATGAAAGGCAGGCTTCCTCAGCCCAGAACCTGGAGGAAAGAAGAGAGGAAGGCAGAGCTGATGCGATGTATACGTGGATGGTGGTCTCTGGGCTTGGGAGGAAGAAAGATTCCTCATGCAGATCAGCAGCCTTGGTACTGAGCACATCGGAGGCAGCAGATAGTCAATATTTGTGAACACAAACCTTAACCCATTCCCCAGGCCAAAACTAAAGCTGGGAGACGAAATGGGATAAGGCAAAAAGGAATCTATAATGTGAGTTAGGGATGAATAATTAAGACGAAACTATAATTGAGGCTAGTGGTGAAAGTTATTGGTATTAAGAGACCAACCAGTGGTGGTGTTACATCTGAGGCTATGAGAGTCAAAGGGGACAGAAGGGCCATTGAGAAGCACCTGCTGATTTTATGAGGGAAGAAAATGAAAGAGAGAAAGGCTAAGTATCCTTCCAAAGCATAGAGAACTGCTTTAGTAACCAAGAAAGAGCTTTACATCTGAGACTCCTTATTTAAAACCTGAATTTAAACTAAAAGGCCAGCATCCCACACTAGTCCCAAAGTGGAGAGAGCTGTGCTTTTGTTTGTGGCAGACGACGTTGGAGACACAACTATCACCTTCTTTGTGCCACTGGACAAGGTTTGAGCTTCTTGTATTATCTGAAATGTTGGGAGGTTAATAATGACTGTCTCTACTCCATCACAAAGTTGTTGTGAAAACCTGTGAGACAGTGTGCCAAAGGATTATATAAAACATTTGCAAAGGTAAATTATTTTCAGTGTCTTTTAGTATTTGGGCAAAAACCTCACTTATATAGTGTCAAGTTGCACTAATTGTCATACAAAATCTGTGTCAGAATATGGATACATTTTAAAAGATATTAAATCTCATGTGATAAAGAAAAGACATGTGGTCTTGGTCTACATGCATTCATGCTTTTAAAAGCAACCTCATGGAAGAAATATTCTGCCTGTCAACCACATGGCAAGTCTTCTTTAGATTGTATTTTACATTTTCTTCCTTTATGTTTCTATGTAAATTATCTAATGTTTATCTATGTTTATAGTTATACATATAAATGTATGTTTAGCTTCATGTGACTATGTGTGCAGCATCTTAAGAAACGTACTGCCGTCTAGAATGATCAGGTAAATAGATTTTAAAAGATCCTGGTGGTTTTTCATCCAAGAGAAACAAAAGACTGAGAATAATGATTTCAGAGCTTCCCCTTACAGTGACTTTTAGTTTTTGTTCTACCATTTGAACAAGAGGGAAAGAGACAGTGAAAGAGATACTTCAACTTTCCTATTCAAAGTCATGATGGGAGAGCTGGCTCTTCTCAAAGAGAAAGAAATGGGAAAGGGACAAGATAGCAAAATAACATTAGTGGGTAATAAATAGATGGCAATTGCATCCTAAAGATGGAAAATAACTCTTGCAGATACTTTGAAGGAAGCTTCTACAAATAAGCTTGAATTCAAAAGAGAACAATGCAAATACATTTTGAAGAATCTTAAGAAGATGCAAATATAGGAAGAATATACGTAGAGTTGGAAATAACTATTTAAGAGCTAAGAAAGGGGAAAAAAGGTGTTGGTTGTTGGTTTGCTCCATTTTCCAGCAGGAAGGAATGCCTAATGGTTACAAATAGAATAAAGCACAGAGCTCCTGAGTATAGCAGGATGATGTTAAGAGCTTGGAAGAGCAAAATCTGAGGACTACAGAAACGTCTTGAGTCAAATGGGTGAGGGTATCCATTACATGAAAATGTAATGAAATGGTGCTAGTACTATTAATAGAGCACCATTCTTAGAACAGAATAAATGATGAAATTAGAACAATATTTTTAAGAGGAAAGAGAAGACAGCTAATACATAAGAGAAGTCATAAATATTAGAGAATGGAGAAATGATAGGAGAAATGATATAAGGAAAAGCATCCATCATGGATTATTGTTTGGTTTGATTTGGTGGTATGTTGGCAGGTTTGACATTTTATGCATTAAAAAACAAAGAACAGTAGCTAGCTAATGACAATAGAGATGAAAGGAAAAGACAATAATAGAACCAAATACAGTTTAAAGATTTAAAATAATTTTAAAAATGGATTTAAATAATATGCAAGAAGTTTCTAGAAGACCTGAGAGGAGATTCTTTTTGTAACTCTATACATTTCTAGGAAAAAAGGGGAGGGAAGTGCCACTTTGTATTAAGTGCAAGCATTTTCCTGGTTTAAACCTATAAGGAAATTCAGATGATGGCAAAGTATGTTTTTTAAATGGCCAGGAGAGAAAGGGAGGATTATCAAAGCAACTAGTAAGTGATGGTTTTAATATCTAATACTTCCCACAGGTTAAATGCATCCCTGCTCCAAGGAGTTTTAAAAATATTCAACTATTTTATATCATATAAAATTGTTGCTTTATCGTCTGTGCTTCTATTTAAATCATCGTGTTTCTGTCAATATTGATAAGTAAGCTCTCAAATATTAACTCTCTATATCAGGGGGAAAACATCACAGGAAACTCAGAAAGTAGTTTTATAAAACTTTCAAGAGGTTTGTTACATTGTCAAAGGAAATAATAGTCAATTTTAAAAATATTTGTGCTTGATTTTCACAAAATCCTAGACCAAAATGTCAACTGATACATTCCTCTCAGATTACTTCTCAGATCAACGATTAGATCTAGTTGAGTCTTGTTTTCCTGGAGTAACACAGAAGTTTTTGAAAAGCCCAGGAATATTAAGTCTGCAGGTGTCCCTTCCCTGGTGTTCTGGAAATGTGACCAGTCTCTCCGTGTGACAGGATCACACCACAGCTCGTAGCCACTCTGCAATAATCTGCAAGTGATAAAGACTTTACAAGGCCGACCCCCACACGTACTTGCAGAAAGGTCCCTGTCAGATGCAACAGGTGCCTGTAACATGTGAGAGTGGATGGCCAGAGCTGACATGTTCTGCAGCTCAGAGAGCCAGTTTAAAGATGCCGAAGCAGGGTGTTTGTGCAGCTCTGCTGGGCAGTGGTCCTTGAGGGTTCTCCAAGCCGATGATACTGAGTGAAATAGAAAACGATTTACCCTTGAAACTGCCCAACGGCTTTAAGAATAAGAGAAATGCTGAGCTGGACTGTAACCCCCTGATGACAGCAATTCCTGGGCAAAAAGTAGGCCATTTCAAAAAATACCAGTGAAAGAACTTTGAGACTACTGGGAAACATTTCAACTTGGAATCAAAAGAAAGTAAAGTTGGCAAGTAACCCTGGGGGTTGGAGGGTTAACTTTTATCCCTGAGCTAGGGTTCTTAAAACCTTATGTTAATACGCATTTGATACCTTTGCAATCATTGAACAAATGGAGAAACACTCTCTGAGCAGGAATAAGCATCACTTGTCTTTCCAAATGAAGTTTAAAGTCTGAGACCTTATTTGGATAAAATCATTAAATAAAATCTTAGATAGACCTAGCCCTGAGCCATTTTTATGGATAAATAATATTTCTCACTTTAAATTACCCTTTTGAATTTTAAAGTTGGATATAGAGAGCATTTTAGGAGCAAACTTCAGAAAGGCTAAGTAACATAATCAAGAGACAACTTGAATCCAAATGCTGTCATCCCCAGGAAATTGGGATTTCATAGATGTGTTTTCTTAATATTGTTATATATATAAAAAAAGGTAATATGTGACATTAAATGTTTGATTAAAATGAAATAAATACAATAAATTTAACTTTAAAAATTTTATTTGTATATACACACTTTGCCTACCAGGTGGCCAGTAGTAAAGAATCTGCCTCCCAGGTTCGATCCCTGGCTCGGGAAGATTCCCTGGAGGAGGAAATGACAACCTACTCCAGTATTCTTGCCTGGAAAAATTCCATGGACAGAGGAGCCTGACGGGTACAATCTACGAGATCACAAAAGAGTCAGACACGACTCAACGACTAAAACAACAATGACAATACATACCTGACATTTTAAAAATGTTTTTGTTTTCTTTTTGGCCACATCATGCAGCATATAGGATCTTAGTTCCCTGACTAGAGATCAAACCCATGTCCCCTGCAGTGGAAATGCAGAGTCTTAACCACTGGACTGCTAGGGAAGTCTCACGCTTATCATTTTGAGTCTAAGGAGTTGCTTTTTTTTTTCTTTTTTAATAAAAAGTATTAGCTTTTCGAGAAAAGTCACTCCATTAATTGGGAGATTTGTTTAATTTTAATCAAGTACAAAACTAAGGGTAAGGGAGGGGTTAGGATTTCCTTTTTTGTCCTGTTGCAATTATTTGGCTATTTTTAAGATGCTTGTACCTAAATTAATTCAAATCTCTTATTCATTAGTTTTGTTTCTAATAATTTGGAACCTATGTGAAAGTCACAATAACATTTAAAAGTTGATTGTCCATCACCATTAAGGACATTTAAATAGGAAGCTTTAGGAAAGGACAAGTGAGAAAGAAGAGAAAAACCAACAGGTTTATAGCAACAGCTGTGGCAACAACCTTGGTAGAACCTTGACATAAGAATTATTTTACAGTTAAACTTTGTGACTATTCCTGAACCATATGAATGGATACGTATATGACTGCAAATGAGCTTAGAATCTAGAGATGAAATCAGTCCCTGTTCTATGTGGTCTACATTTCCATCTCCTCTCCTTCTGCCCCTTGTCAGTATATCAGATTGCTTCCAGTTTAGCTGGACTTCATCCTGAGGATAAGTCACTACTCAAGTTGAGGATAATATGAATAGCAAAAATAGCTAATATTTATTGAACATGTATTGCATTCTGTGAAGTGAAGTGAAGCGAAAGTCGCTCAGTTGTGTCTGACTCTTTGCGACCCCATGGACTATATACAGTCTATGGAATTCTCCAGGCCAGAATACTGGAGTGGGTAGCCTTTTCTGACTTATATGAAAATCACCAACTCTAAAAATCCAGGATTAGGAAAGACCAATGATAACTTTTTAATTTTTTTAAAGAAAAAATCCTGTAGTCACACCATCACTCCTGACTTTATATTATTTTAATTCTAATTCAAACCTTCAGTTGGAAGGACTCAACTTTTAGACTAGCAAAGGTTTACCAGTCAGGGAAAAGACATTCAGTTCTTCAATCAAACTCCAAATGCTAATTTGTGTTTGAGATTGCACCGACAACTAAAAGAAGAGGAGAGTGGGGCTTGTTCTTTTGTGTTTTTACATTTCTTCCTTTTTTTAACTATACATTTAATTTGATCATAAAGAATTTTCTCTGGTTTTGAGTTAAATTTAGAATAGAAGAACATTGAGAACATAATCACTGCATTGTGGGAAGAGTGGGACCCCTGGCATTCTCTCGGGGTGCTCTTCTTAGCTTTATATTACTGTTAAATCACTTCATTAAGTGTCTCAATTATTTTGTCAAGTGACATGAGTAACAAATAAATGCCAACATGTTTCCATTTAATATTCATGAAATTTAAAGCAAAGAACTACTTTTTAAAAATGGGTTCTTGTTAAAACTATTTGCAGGGTTTTATCTGTATGTTTGTATTCTATAATAAACTTGCTAGAAAGTGCAAGTTTTAGACAATATTTTTATTTCTAAGAAATGGGTTTACTAGAGCCCTGCCAACCACTTTTTTCTCTCTATAAAACTGTTCCCCTTTCCTTGTCCTATGGAGGAATCACACGTGGTTCACTGTGCCTGCAAACCCCAAATTGCATTTCTCTGCCGATCCCAAATAAACCCATTTTCACTGGAAAAAAAAAAAGGGAATGGGTGCATGCCTTGGTAAAAGGAATTTAGGAGGGGGAAATACTACAGACACACTCTGGTTTCCCTATGTTAGAAAGCATTAGATTTCTTTATTGGCAATAACAATACTGTTTTGGGGCTGAGAGTTACTCAGGTAACAATCATTTGTTAACCCACTGCCAGGGGCTCATCAGAAGCTGAGCTGGGCATGGATGTCCACAAGCGACTAAAACAGAGATCATGACTTCCCTGGGCTCACAGTGCAGGAAACATGAATACATACAAAAACAGCATAGAATTGTATGGCATTCTGGATAGACATAGGAAAAGGGTACCCCCAGGAGAAGTGGATTTCATTCTCACTCACTTGCTTATAGATGCAGATATTGTGCTTTATTTTCAAACTGCCTACTCTTCAGCAATTTCAGGTTATTACCTCCTACAAGAATCTATAAACCACCCACTTGCTTTCTACTTTCCTTGTAAACTGAATAAGCCTTCAGCTTATTAATATCTTTGTTGACTGTTTTGCCCTCACTCCTTACCACCCAGCCAGAGTTGCAAGAGAGGGATATTTAAAGCTTCTGCTTTTGAAGCATGACACATTCAAATTCCAACAAAAATGGCAGTGTAATCATCAAGATGAAATGAAGAAATGGGCATTCCTATATTTATGCTTTACACTGCCTGGGACCAAACACCATTGCCCATTCCCAGTTCTTCCAAAGGAAGCAAAAAAAAAAAAAAAGTTGGCAACCTTCTCAAATCCCTGGCGGCTCAGATGGTAATGAATCGGCCCCAATGCAGGAGACCAGGGTTTGATCCCTGGGTTGGGAAGATTCCCCTCAGGAAACGGCTGCCCACTCCTTGCCAAGTGTCCTTGCCTGGAGAATCCCATGGACAGAGGAGCCTGGCAGGTTACAGTCCATGGGGTCACAAAGAGTCAGACATGACTGAGTGACTTTCATTTTTCTCGTGTTATATAAGACAAGTAATATATTCACTTGGTTTAAAAATGTAAAAGCTATGAAACTTTTCAAAACATTGAAAGGTACAAAAGTACATGCTTAGCTTCCAGTTAATATCCTAGGAGATGAGGCTTCTAGAGATACTTGAAACATATACAAATCAGTGCTCTTCTTTGTCCATTCATTCTTTCCTCCTTCTTTCGCCCCCTCTTTTTCCCTCCTCTCTCTTTTCCGTTTTCTTTTCTTTCCTCATTTCCTACTGCCTCTCTTGTTTGAAACATGTTTAGCAAAATAAAACTATCCTCATTGTTCTTCCCCTCGACTTTTTGTTTTTCCATTTAACAATGTATCTTGAAGATTTTTCCACATCAATATATACTGAACTTTGCCTTAAAAAAATTTTTTTTGGGCCATGTCACAGGACACATGAGATCTTAGTTCTCCCATCAGGGACCAAACCCGCATCCCTTTCATTGGAAGCACAGAGTTTTAACCCCCGGACCATCAAGGAAGTCTCCCTGAAATTTGCTTGATTTTTTATGAAACAGCTGTGTACTATTCCCTGGAATAGATGTGTCAGGATATATTTAAGTTCTAACTTATGAGAAATCTCGAACATGTATCATTTCACTAATGAGCAAGTATACTTTACGAACAAACTTTTAAAGGTGGAAATGCTGATTTGAAGGATATATCCAGTTGAAGGAACTATAACAGATATTGCCAAACAAGCACAGATTGTTTACTTGTTCTGACCATTAAAGAGTGACTTGGGAATCCAGTTAAAATATCAACAATGACAATAGAAGACTGGGTCTTATAGTAATGGGAGTATCTGCTTTTCGGTTTTGTCATTGTCAAGTTATTCACGTTTTGGTCTCTTTGCAGACATGATCAAAGGTTATCTGCTGAGTACAAAAGCAGACCAAAATCTGGAGAATACAGAGAGATCTCACAACAGTGGTTTAATTTTAAAGATATATTATTTGTATATAGAAATTCTGATTATATTCCACTTCTGTCTTCTCTCATCTTCTCCATCATTTTGGCTACTGATGTTCAAAGCAAATCTGTCTTTAATATAGTTACTAAACTCTGTAGGATTTGGATAATCTTTTTGCGTGCTTTTATAAACTGGAATTAGAGACAGCAACACAATTCAGCCTCTTGCTGTGGAAACCACAGCCTTCTAAAGGGCATCCTGCCTGGACATCACTTCATAGAGAACAAGTTCTGTCCCTTGGGCGCCGTGAAGACTGCCCACACGACTTGTTGCATCATGTGACCTTTGGCAGTAAACTTAAATTTAAACCAGAGACGAAACAGGGCATTTCGCCTTTTAACAATTGAAGTCCCTCCAATTTCTGTGACAGAGCTCTTCCCATTATACTCCCTGCCTTGGTTTATCATCTAAACATTCCTAGTCTGAAAACCCATGTGAAGTGACTCAACTTATCCCCCGAGACCATTCAACATGGGCCAAATGACCCAAAGAGTAACTGATCTTGCCTTAAGTCAGTCAATGGAGGGATGCTAGTTATTTTTATCTTCAAGATTCTACCTCATGTGCAAGGATCGTGGGAATCCGCCTGTTCTGATCAATCAGACAAGAGAATCCCCCCATGAAAATGGTTTTGGGCGTTTTGTGTTGTGTGCTGAAAACATTGTCCCACATTTTTTCATGAGCTGTCATGAGGAAGTGGGGGAACAAGTGAGTTTATGAAGTGAATGGATCATCCTGTCTCTAACATGGCAGTGAACTCAATGACCATTTGAGGAGTGAAATTAGCATTTGCATTTTCACCTTCCTTCTCCCGATACACTGCTTTGTTTCTTGCCTGGCCTGGGAAGGCCTTTCTCAGGGAGACAGCTAATCTGGAAGTAATAAGACAGCAGAATAGCTAGAAAAGCCAAGCTGTCTTAAATAATAGGATGACGCTGCACAAGGACACATTGCTTAGCCAATATTTTATGAACCAGATCTTGCAGCCACTTTGAGACCATGAGAGTAAGGATCAAACTAGGCCTTAAGTCCCATGTGTGACTAAGGAGCGGAGGCTCCATTGAATGGTTGAAGGCTTGAGGGCCAAAATAAAGGCTGACGACCATCGTCTCCAGTCAGTGCTGACCTTTGCAGAGAAAGGAAAGGTGAGTCATGAATATGATCACAGGAACCATTGCAAAACTCACTCAGAAAAACAATGGAAATGAAAATAGTATAAAAACACAAAAGAAGGAGTGCTGGATCTAAGACACTTTAACAGGAGAAAGAATAGAAGGAAGCAGCTATGATTTGATTGGGTGGTGAGACTAATGAAAGATGGCTCTTGAAAGTAGCTAAAAGCATTAAAGGGGCCTATTGAGATGAGTCCAAGATAGGAGGGTGGGTTTTTCTTTTTTAAGTGAGCACAGGGCTTTGGCATGCAATTTTTAAAGTTTAAAGGAATAAAAGGAACTATATTGGGCCTTACTGTAACCCAGATTTCGGTACCTCATGGGCAGGTGTCTGTTCATGGTACTGAAAACTCCACAGCCTCCGGGAAGCTCCTGCTGTCAGCAGAGCCTCACAACTGGCCAGGTTAAAAGACAACCAGCAAACTAATGAGGCTGCAGGCCCATAGGAAGACAGATATGCAATAGTCACCCTGGAGGAGAAATATTTTGCCACCCCACACAATGTGGTGGCCCAGCTCTCTCCCTTCTTTTTGGGCAAGCAGAGGGGGAACTGAGTTTTAACTTCTGTTCTTTTTCTCCTGGGGTGTACAAGGGCCCATGCTGTTCAGGCTTACTTCTCATGTAAGAGGGGCTGATTCTGACTCATGAGAAAACTACATATGGTTTTACTTCCAATGACATCTGGAAAGCAAGGGGTCAAATATCGCCTCATAGAGAGATGTCCTGGTGAACACAGGGAAGAAGTCGGCTCTGTTCTCTTTGGGAGATTAGTAAGAAGTGAAAGAGTCAAGACTGGATGTGGATGGAATTTTAGTGAGGAATTAGAATAATGTTTCTTTTCCTTTACTCCCCTTCTTAAATTACTTCTATGAAGAGAGGTAAGGACAGAGGTAGGGGGAGGAAAGGAGAGCAGAAGGAGCCACTGGAGAGAT
This sequence comes from Cervus canadensis, assembly GCF_019320065.1. Lineage (NCBI taxonomy): Eukaryota > Metazoa > Chordata > Mammalia > Artiodactyla > Cervidae > Cervus > Cervus canadensis. Next base: position 38,377,711 of record NC_057405.1, on the reverse strand, counting down.
CACAAGAATTCAAAGAAAATCACAACCTTCCAAAAAGAAATGAGAGTTTTTTCTGCCCTATTTAATACCTGCCCCGTGCCTTGGCACTGAGTTTGAATTAACATTTCATATTTAGAGAATTTAGAAATAATGCCTAAATGTTTACAGCATTTTGTTTTTCAAGGCATAATAATTTTCATTTAATTTCACATGAGCCTTGTCACATTTACACAAAAGAAAATCAAATTGGCAGTAAAGGAAGCATATTCTTGTTATAATAGGAGCACTTTATGACCAGTTCCCAACCTCCCCAGAATTGGCATTGGGAAATGTGATAGCACAATAGAAAGACAAAGCTAAACACACATTCTCTCCCCCTCACTAAACATATAACAAGTCAAGTCTAATCCCCCCAGCAAGGGATCCCACATTTTTCATTAATATAATACAAAAACATATGGTTAAGAAAAGAAAAAGAACATAAAGAAATGAGTAGAAGAGCTGCAGAATTCAAAGAAAACACATTCCCTAGTTCATACCCACATCTAACTGCCTACGAAATTTCAATGAAAATCAGATGTGATTTTCAGCATGTATTCTGCTTAAATAAAACATGAGTGAAATACAAGGAATTCTCTATGTAGTGGTTACAAAATTGTCTTTCCCTGTACTGAGTTATAATTGTATGGGGTTATTGTGAGGATTAGATGGTATTTGTCAACTGTTAAAAAACTATACAAATTTATATTCCCAAATGTTGAAAATTAATTCTTACTGTCTAGAGATGAAGATATGGTTGCAAAAGACAAGAAAAGGTAGATTTTTGGCCTAAATGTATATTAACCTCGAGACATAAATTGGCAGTTATTTTTAAGAGATTAAAAAAAAATTCTACTGGCTTTTATTCTTTAAAAATGTTTTTTTGATCTTTTTTCTTAACAGAAAATCCCAGAAAAAAAAAATCCATCCTCATTTCACGTGTGTCACAATGGAATACAAATGGAAAGAAATACAGTAGGAAGAAAGACTTTGCCTGTAAGGTCCCAAGTTTCTTAGAAAGCCCTGAAATCAGATGAAAGAATGAAAGGAGGGAGGGAAGCAAGGAATGACATGGAGGAGAGAGGAAGGCAGAAAAAAAGGGGGAAAGCCAAGGTAAGACCCAACAAGGAAATGAGTCTCAGCTTATCACGAATCACTTGCTCCTCTTCTGCTGAACACACTGCAGCCAGCTCCACTGGTTGGTACCTTGTTCTTTAATCTGAGGCTTCGACTTCCTTTCATCTTTCTGAATCTGATCTAGTTCATCCTTAGAAGGTGCTTAAGGGGGCTGAGGACCGCGAAGTCTCACTCTAAAAAAGATTAAGATAAATAACAGGTTGTAGAAGGGTTTTTCTTTCTTTTGACTTCAGGCTTTTGAGAATGTTTCCACATTTATTGCTATTTAAAGCAAAATGTAATTCCTTTGCTGGAGTTGAAAGCCAAAGTCATAATATCAGCAGGAAAGAATATCTATAGGTTCACATCCATCTACATGTGATGGCAAGACAAATGGAAGTAATAATGCCAAAAAACCCCCAGTCCTCTTCTTCCAAAATGATTGCTCCTTCAATCAACACATTGATTGAGCACCTTTTATGTGCTGTGCATTCATTCTTTCAGGCTCTGGAGATACTGCAGTGGACAAAACAGAGAAAAATCCTTGCTCTTCAGAAACGAGAGACTTAGAGGTGGGAGGCTAAGTAGTAAATTGGAAATGCCCTAAATCATCACTTATTTATCAAAGGTTATTTGCATTAAATACTCTCACATAAACATGTCCAGATTCAGTCAAAAGCAAGATATAAAACTTTTGAGATCTTAAAATTGTGAAATCTTTTAAAAATCCTTAAACATTTGAGACAGCTGGGATATATACAGAACACAGGTTTTAGCAGTTTTAAAACAAAATGAAGATGATTTTGTTTGTAGTCTGAAAAGCAAAATATGTTGTTCAGTCTGGTTTTTTAAAAAAATTTTTAATTTTTTTTCAGTGATCAAAGGCTCAAGTGAAGCATGAGTAAGAAAGAAAAATATTTTTTCAAACTGTTTCACAAGAGAGTGGAGGAATTGGAGGGAACTGTTCTTAAAAATACTTCCCCCCAACTTTTCTAGTTTCATTTTTATGTTCCCATAAAGCCTGGCCTGGTGTCTTGCATTTCATGGCTTTTTAGTGAATATATGTTGCACAATTATTTTATGAGTAGTAAAGGCAAGTTCTTGATTTAGAGAGCCTCTCAAATTCATTCTACAAAAAATATTTTGTTGGATCTAAACCGAAAAGTAACCATTTTATCGTATGGTTTATAATTAATTCTAACCTTTTAATCCTTAAGAATCCAAAATTTCCTTTGGGAAATGAGCCATGCTTATAGCTTATTGTTCAAAATCTATTGGAGATAATGACATTGTTTTATTTTATAACCCATTACAAAAAAGATAGTTATTATAACATGCTTTCACTATTTTATAACTCTGGAGATTCTACATTATTAAATTACTTACAACATAACTTGGTCTTATTTAGCATAGTTTCAGGAATGAATGGGTTGGCTTCATCCCTAGGTACAGGACAGAGAGAGAATGCTCTGAAAGGCATGATAAAAGTCCGGGAACAGCCAAACCATCGGGTAAACATAGTCTCAAAGAAGCTATGATCAGAGGATTGGGTTTATTTTGCGGTCCAGGAGGTGGAGAGTTAAGGGTCAGCCAGGGTTGATTGCTAGGAGCCAAGTGGAGGCAGTGCCAGGAGGCATAGCCAGGAGATGGAGCAGAAAATCTGTAAGACTAACCCAGGAACCGAAGGCAGGAACACAGAAAGCCAAAGAAGTCAGATGGCTCTTCCTTAGCCTAGCACTGCTTTAAGGACCTTGGTCTATCTAAGAACCTCCTCAATAGCACAGGGAATCCTATTCAATATTCTGTAATGGCCTATATGAGAATAGAATCTAAAAAAGCGTAGATATATGTATATGTGTAACTGGATCACATTGCTATACTGCAGAAACTAACACAACATTGTAAATCAATTATATTCCCTTTAAAAATTTTTTTAAAAAAGGACTTTTCCCTGTCCTTCCAGACATCACCTTAAAGACAGTGTCCAACACCAGATACTGAAACACTTGGATTTTTTTAAAAATTTATTTATTTATTTTAATTGAAAGATAATTGCTTTACAAAATTGTGTTGGTTTCTGTCAAACATCAACATAAATCAGCCATAGGTATACACACTTGGATTTTAGTTTGGGGAGGAAGTAGAAAAGTAGACATTTTCCCAAAGAATTGCCAGTGGATTCAATGAGATCAGTGATAAGCTGGTATTAGTTACCTGCTGTCATGCGACAATACAATCCCAAACTCAGCAGTTTAAAACAACACACATTTATCATCTCACAGTTTCTGTGGGCCAGGAACCCAGGAAGAGTTTAGCTGAGTGTCTCTGGCTCTGGAGCTTTCATGAGTTACAATCGAGGACTCAGCTGGGCTGACTCAATTAGGAGAGTCATCTCAAGCAGGAGAGCAAGAGAAGAACCGTTTCCAAGGTCACGTTCCTGGCTGTTGGCAGGCCTATGTCCTTGCTGGCTGGAGACTAAAGGTATTAGGTCCTTGCCAATGAGGTTTTTAATAGGGTAGCTCACAGCATGGCAGCTTGGGGCAGCTCACAGCAAAGCTTCCCTTGGAGCAGGTGGGCTAGAGAGTGAAAGGATGCAAGAGTGAGTGAGTGGGTAAGACGGAAGTGACAGTCTTTCTAACCTAATCTCGGAAGTGGCATCACATTGCATTTGCACTATCCCATGTGTCACAGTGAGTTTTTACTGTGTTCAGCCACACTCAAGCAGAGGGGGTATGCAAAGGCATCAGTGTTAGGAGGAACCCTGGGACCCTTCTTTGGGGCTGCCTAGCACTGCATTCCACAAAGAAATCTGTATCATTGGATATTTTAGAACAGATTAGAAAACACTTGACCATGCAAAGATCAAGGTTTCACCTGCCCGAAACTGATGTTATCTCAAAAGTTCCTTTCACTCTATGATTATATTCTCTGTAATGAAATGGTTTTTTTCCGTTTTCTTGGTCAATTCTGTCTAATACACTATGGTAGGTCAATCTCCTGTGTTGTCACATGGCCAAAGTCTCTATGTAGTATAACACGGAGGTTGAGAGACAGACTGCTAAGCTTTGAGTCCCAGATCTTAAGTTACTAGCTACATAATGTTGTGCCTCAGTTTTATCATCTGAAAAATGGGGATAATAATTTTACCTAGCTCATAGGGATGTCATGAAGATTAAATGAATTAAAGGCTTAGTACAGACTCATGCTCAAACTACATGGTCAATAAATGTGAGCTAATGAAAGAAAATTGACCTGTCCTCTAACTGTTGACAACTTCAGGAGAAAAGGAAATTAATCTTTTTTTTCATATGATTTCGTATATGTTAGCCACATAGACCCTTTCTCTTTCCTGACTTCCTAAAATGTCCTCATCAGATTAGTCATACCCCTAACATGATGACTCAAAAACTTCAGCACAGTGGCAAGATAATGCATGTGAGGAGACAAGGACTTCAGTCTTCTATTGTCATATTCTAAGACTATATTACCTATTTATAATAATATTTATATTTAAAAATTATTTCTCAAGTACTAATCTTTTCAATTTCTATAACACTACTGGAATTAAAAAACTTTTTAAAATTCTCTGATGTCTCAGTTGATTTAGTCTTTGATTTTTCATTTGAAAAAATCATGCTTATGCTAGGAAAAATAGAAAATATTCCCAATAACTCAGTGCATAAAGAATCTACCTGCAATGTAGGACACAGGAGACATGGGCTAAATCCCTGGTCAAGAAGATCCCCTGGATAAGGAAGCAGCAACCTATTCCAATATTCTTGCCTGGGAAATCCCACGGACAGAGGAGGTTGGCAGGCTACACTCCAAAGTTCTCAAAGAGTCGGACACAACTGAGTGATGAAGCATAGCACAGAGATAAATAGAAAAATAGAGAGCTAAAAAGTAGAACAAAGAAATACACGAATAATTCCAGTATTGCTGATATCTTCTTAGTTGATTTCTAGAGTTTTCGATTTTTAATTAAAAAATTATGTTTACTCTAGAAAAATTGTAGTAAGTAAATAAGTAAACAAATTTTAAAAAGAAAAAGGAAAACACACATACATATAATATACTCTGTGTGTGCAGAAGGAGGTCTTTGAGAATACATTCTGGTGAACAGCTGATATGTATACTTTCCAAATTCAACTTAATACAGACCCATTTATGCCTCGTTTGGGACTGGAAGTGCCAGCACCCACTAAAAATTACCTTTTCCTTTTAAAAAATTACCTCTTGAATGGAAACCCATGTAATCAGCTAACATGAAATTTTGTCTAACCTGAATGAAGATACTAATCTTATTCCGACCCATTTTTAAACTTGAGCATAATAATATATTTTCTAACATTTTCAATGAAAGATAATTAATGCAACATTCACATTTAGCACTAAAAAATCTCAGTCAAATGCTTCTCCATCAAAGAGGGAAATCCAGTCTTAACTATTAGAAAAAGAATTCCTATTTCCATTTATCTTCAACTCCTTTTGTAGTTCATTCCAGGCTGATGATCTGTTGTTTAATTTGGTAAGAAATCATTCAAAATGAGATCCTTCAGTTGTCTGTGAAATTTAAGTCTTCCTCTCCCTTTCACGTTCTTTAGGTTTAAAAGAAATAAATGCCCTCCTGCTGCTCTGCATTCATCCATTTAAAAAAAAAAAACCTGTTTATTTTTGGCTATGCTGGGTCTTTGCTGATGCACTGGCTTTTCTCTAGTTGTGGAGGGCAGGGGCTACGCTCCAGTTGTGGAGCTCTGGCCTCTCCCTGCCGTTGGCTCCTCTTGTTGGGGAGCATGGGGTCTGGGGCGCTCAGGCTTCCGTAGTTGTGGCTGGTGGGTTCAGTAGTTGTGGCTTGCAGGCTCAGAAGTGAAGGTGCACGGGCTTAGTCACCCTGTGGCATGTGGAATCTTCCCAGACCAGGCATCAAATCTGTGTCCCCGCCACTGGCAGGTGGATCCTTAACCACTGGACCACCAGGGAAGTCCTATGCATTTATCTTATTTCACTTAGTACCTCTACTTTTTACACATGTGTCTACTTTGAGAACCCATGCTGTTCCCCAGTTGTTGAATTGATAGTCATGGAATTGTTTACAATGTCACCTTATTATTGCTTTGAAGTTTAATGTCTATAGAAAATGTGAAAATGTCTCTTTAATTCTCAAAAATTAGAATTTGTGTGGACTTTTCTATTTTTCTTGGTCAGTCTAATTAATTTATCAATTTTATTAATGACAGCAAAGAAAAAGCTTTAAGTGTCTTTGATTTTCTCTATTGTCTATCATTTCATTAGTTTCCACTCTTGTGTTTATTCTATCCCTCCTAATGATTGCTTGGGTTTCATTTGTCCTTCTTTTTATAGTTTCTTAAATTTATTTCTTAAATTCTGTAAATTTATATCATTGACTTTTGACCTTTTTTTCCCCTTAATGTGAGCATTTAGAGTTCACATTGCACTGCAAGCCCTGCTACACCTATATTTTACACATTTTGATATACTACATATTTTAATTTTTTCATTATAACTCAGTTTCAAGTATTTGTCAATTTTCTTTGGGATTTCCTCTTTCATCTATAGATGATTTAGATCTCTGTTGTTTAATTTCCAAATATTTGATGATTTCCAGGTGTACTTCTTTTACTGACTTCTAGAGTAGAATTGTGTTCGGAGAACATGTTTTGAACTATCCCAATTCTTTGATATTTATTGAGACTTATTTTATGGCCCAGCATCTGATCTATCTCTGCATGTTTTAAGTGCCCTTGAAAAGAATACGGTCAAAGATGTAACACTCTACAACATCAAATGGATTCAGTTTGCTGATAGTGTTATTCAAACTTTCTATATCCCTAGTGACTTATGCCAAATTTTCCATATTTGCTGAGAGAGGAATATTGAGATCTTTAACTACACTTGTGGATTTGTCTACTTCTTCCTCTGGGCCTATTAAGGTTTTGTTTTGTGTATTTTTGAAGTTCTGCTTTTATATGCATACCCATTTATGATTTCCACCTCCTCCTGATAGATTGACCCTTTTATCATTATGAAATATTCCTTAAATCTTTGTCAATACTTTTTTTCCTGAAGTCTACTCTGTCTGCTTTTAATACAGGCAAACTTTTTATGAGTAGTGTTTGACTGATATGTATTTTTCCATCCTTTAATTTTAGCTTATTTATAGCTGTTTTTTAATACTTAATGTATTTCTCTTTTAAGCTACTTATAATTGAGCCATGGTTTTTAATCAGGCCTGGTGAATTTATTTTTGTTGGAGAGTTTATGTTTGTTTATAAGCCTGCTATCTTATTTGAGCTTTATTTGTTCACATAATCTTCAGGCTTTTCCCTGCTTTTCTGACTTCCTTTTGGATTGAGTAATTTTTAATACTTCATTTCATCTCCTTTACTAATTTATCTTCATATTTTAAAAATTTTACTTTCTTAGTAAATTTAGGATTTATTACATGAATTTTAATATATTGGACTTTCATCAGAAATATTATAATAATTTATATATAATAAAAATCTTGAAAGCATATAATTTCGTTTTCTTCCTTCTCATCTTTTGTGCTACTACATATGTCATAAATCCTGTGATTGTTTTTGCTTTAAGGAGTCAACTAGTTTTTTTAAAAAAAAACTATGATATGAAAAAGCATTTTATATTTACCTGTGTATTAACCATATCTGGAGTTCTTCATTTCTTTGTGTAGAATCACATTTTCATACAGCATTATCTTTCAACCTGAAAATCTTCTTTATATACTTCTTGTAGCCCGGGTCTCCTGGCAGTAAATTCTCTCAGATTTGGTATGTTTGATAATCTCTTTACTTCAACTTAGTTTGAAGTATAATTTATCTGCTTATAGAATTCTAGGTTACAGTCTTTTTTTCTTTTAGTAATTAAAAAATAATAATCTATCCTTTTTTCCATTACATCTGATTAATAAACAACAATCATTCTTATTATCATTCCCTTAAAGGTAATTCATCATTTCCTCTGTCTGCTGATCATGTGCCTTGGGAAAAAATGGACTCACCTCATTTTTTCCTCTTTTCTCAGGGTTCACTGTCCTGTGCTGTTGTCAAACATTTGAAATAGTTCTTTCATTTTTTCCAGTGGCATAGTTGTTTATGCCTTGGAGTAAATTTAGTAGTAGTCCCAACATCATGGCTAGAAGCAGATGTTAAATAGAATAGCTTCTAAATGCAAATAAGTAATAAGTATGTAATAAACAGTGAGTTCCCCAGTTTGAAAACTTTTTTTATTTAACACTCAGCAGCTGCTAGTGGTTTTGAAGTAGGGTTGTGACTTTACTCAGTAATATAATTTAAAAGTTTTGGCTAGGGGTTGCAGCAAGAATATACTGAAATGAGAGGGGAAAAAAAGAAAGGCTAGGTGATCTTGTAAGATGCTGTTTCAATTGTGAAGGAGAGACATAATAAATTCCTATACCAAAATGGAGGCATAGAGAAGGGAGAATAAACTCCCCTTGAAACAGAGATAGATTCTACAGATACAGACAGGGCAGAAATAATCCTAGCTGAAGAAGTTGAGGTTATGGATTCTAACCAAAAGTAGGTAAATGTATGGAAAGGAGATTTATTTCTTTTAGAACAGAAGAAAGTAGAGGGGAGAGGAAGGCTAAAAGCTCAGGGACACTGAAAAATCTCATTTTGAATGACTTCTCACTAAATTAAACCATGGAACATTGTTTAACAATGGCCTAGAATAAAGTAGAAAGTAGACTAGGGATAAAAGGATAATAGGGCTTATTTTTTCAATTTTGTTGTTGTTGTTTGTTTGTTTTTTGGCTGCTTGGCTTGTAGGATCTTAGTTCCCTCACCAAAGATGGAACCTGGGGCCCTTAGCAGTAAAAGCACAGAGTCCTAACCACTGGACCACCAGGGAATTCCCTTTCCAATAATTAAGACTAGAAAGATGTCCTTCTATAATGGTAAAGCAACTGTTGGGATTAAAAAAAAAAAAGCAGAAGATATACCTTTATATAATCCTTAGAGCATTGAATAGGCAGAAGATCTCGTAACAATTGGATCAGGAAAACCTTATCCATAGTTAGATCTTTATCAATGTTATGTCGGAGAAGGCAATGGCATCCCACTCCAGTATTCTTGCCTGGAGAATCCCATGGATGGAGGAGCCTGGTGGACTACAGTCCATGGGGTCGCTAAGAGTTGGACAGGACTGAGTGACTACACTTTCACTTTTCACTTTCATGCATTGGAGAAGGAAATGGCAACCCAGTCCAGTGTTCTCGCCTGGAGAATCCCAGGGACAGAGGAGCTTGGTGGGCTGCCGTCTATGGGGTCGCACAGAGTCGGACACAACTGAAGCGACTTAGCAGCAGCAGCAGCAGCAATGTTATGTAGCAACATCTTTCATGACTTCTGGTATCTAAGCAACACAGTATCACGTCATTGCAGCCTGCTTATTTTCCTGCTAAAACATTGGAGTTTGGCTTTCATAATTCCGAAATGGTTTCTAAAGAATTTTTACAAACAAGGTAATTGGTTAAAGAAGTCAGTGTCTGGATGATAGTGAAAAAGTGGAAGATTGTATTTTCCACATATATCTAGGTAAGAGGTATACTTCTACTAGCTGGTTCCAGTATGCCTAAATTTCTAGTGGTAATGGATTTTAATGAATGAAACCTAAAGCTGGGGCACACATTACCCATATCATTCAAGTCCCTTACTTTGTAGATGAGAAAGACATGGCTCCTCTTGGTTCACAGATGTTGAATGATTGACACAATGTCACACAACTTATTAGTGACAGAGGAGGCATCCTATAAAAATCACACCATATATATTAAGCATCTTGTGCCCAGTATTATGCTAAGTGTTTTAGTGTCACAAGAAACTCTGATGAGAAAACAGCATCATAGAGCTTAAGCAAATCGTCAAGGTAACCAATTTGTAAGTGGCACGGCCAGAATTTCATTCAAAGCTTGCCTGACTCCATAGTCTATGCTCTTATCCAGTACCTCAAAGTCTTTTTTTTTTTAACTCTTTTTGCTCCATTTGTAGTGTGCTTTTTGTCATTTCCATTGGTAAAAATGAAAGCCTGAACTGGTAGTCTTATCAAAACTTGGACTGATAGATCTGTAGAAAAACAAATGGGTAAGACCAATAAAATAGTCTGCACTGTTGTACATCAGCTTCTGACTCTAAGAAATCTAATGCCAGTGGAAAAAAATGTAGGCTTTCCTCCTTGGTGGCCTTGCAACCTTATACTTCCTCTTTCTCAGGCCATTCTGCTTTAAAAAATTATACATCTGGGGTATTCACAGGCTCAATGCTCCAGATCTAAATCTTTTCCCACTCATAAACGGGTTCCCATAAAAACCAGTGTTTTTTCAACTGAGGATTGTGACCCACCATGAAATCAATTCAGTGGGTCATAACTAACGTATTTTTTTTTAACTAAATAAGATAGAGGACATTATGCCCTTTACCATTTGACCACCCCTGCCCCCACTAATATATTAGGCTTGAAGGGGATTTCATCTGATTCATATTGGATGGCCGTGGGTAGAGGTACTTTCTTTTAATTTTGATTTTGCTTGAGTTAACATGCATTGCAAATGTACTGAAATCAGCATAAATCCTGACCCAAAAAAGTCCCCTGCAGAGATCCTTAGAAGAAGAAACTAGTTTCCTTATGAGCTATTTATATAATAATTAACTTAGGGTGTTCTAGTGGTTTTTCTAACTTTCTCTTTACCAGGGGCCTGGAATCTAGGGGCTTCTCAGGTTAATTACACCCAATTTAATTCTTGCCTCCTCTATGCAAGTCAGAGTTCAAGACTGTGGAGCCAAACTGCATGGGTCTGAGAGGATGAGAATCAGCTGGAGTTCAAGTGTTAGTCCCACTCCCTCCCCAGATGAAAAACCGCATTGAAATATTTGTCCTCTGTGCTTTGTCCCTAAAGCAAACAATATTTAGCTAAGTACGGTGTAAAGGGTTACCATTTGCCACAACTGATAAATAAACTGGTAACCACAATGATGAGGGAGAAGTGGGGTATTTTGTGGTCTTGAGGGGAATTGAAAGTTCTCTTTCAGTGGAGACAGGCTACAAAACACTAAAATCATCCAAACAAGGAAATCAATCTTTTTCTTAGAACAGAAGCTTTGTTGCCTGCAGTGTTTTTATTTTTGGATGCCTGCTCATTAGCAGGTAGATCAATTTCTAGAATCATTTTTCTGACAAAGAGATTAAGGGTGGAGGTAAAGTTCAACTTTCTTTTTTTCTTTAAAATTTTTAACTTAAAAAATAGTATATTGGGGTCCTAATCAAAACATTAAAAAATTAGATGACTAGATTTTCCTGATCAAAGCAAATTTATTAGAAACAAAATTCAAAAGCAAGATACTAAATAAGTGATGCCATAGGTTTTATTGTTGTTCAGTCGCTCAGTTGTGTCTGACTCTTTACGACTCCATGGACTGCAGCACGCCAGGCTTCCCACACCTTCTCCTGGAGCTTGCTCAAACTCAGTGTCCATCAAGTCAGTGATGCTATCCAACCATCTCATCCTCTGTTGTCCCCTTCTCCTCCTGCCTTCTATCTTTCCCAGTGTCAGAGTCTTTTCCAATAGGTTTGGATAAATTTAACTGTGTACAATGGTTCAAGTTAACTATTACAGAAGAATCTATTTTTTTTCTATATATATATTGCAAAGTTATTATATTTATATAGACGTTTGGTTTTATAGGGATTTGATGAAATTTACTTTGTTTGGAATTAGTAGGTAGTGGCCAAGATGTCTGAGTAGGAAACCCCTGAGCTCACCTCTTTTCATGTCTGCCAAGTTGCTTTCAGTCATGTCTGACTCCTTGTGACCCTATGGACTGTAGCCCTCCAGACTCCTCTGTCCAAGGGATTCTCCAAGCAAGAATACTGGAGCTGGTTGCCAAGCCCTCCTCCAGGGGATCTTCCTGACTCAGGGATCGAACCCACGTCTCTTAAGGCTCTTGCATTGGTAGGTGTGTTCTTTATTACTAGTGCCACCTGGGAAGCCCCATCTCCCTTCACAGGCCATCAAAATTACAGCTATTTATAGAGCAACTACCCATGAGCATGACCTGAAGACTCGTAGGAAATATTTCCCACAACTAAAGATACAAAGAAAGAACCACAATGAGATGGGTAGAAGGGGCAGGGACATGGTATAGTCCAGACCTACACCAGCAACCCACAAACAGGCTCATCGTGATTGCAATGTTTATCCCCAAGAAGTAAGGGATCAACACCCAGACCTGTATATTCTGTTACATTGATCTATCCATTGATCTTAACGCCATATTAAATTTTTACATAAAGTTTTAATATCTAGTAAAACAAATTCCTTCTTAACTACTCTTTTTATTTTGTTTTAATCTCCAAATGTTCTTGGCTAAGTTTTCTGTTTAGGTCCGTGAAAAATAAGTAGTTTTTAGTGTCCCTAAATGACACAAGTTTTGGATAGAGAGGGTAATTTTTATTAGAATCTATATAAACATGTAAATTAATTTAGAATAATTAACATTTGTCAGATTCCATCTTCCTTAAAATATGATACATCTCTATATAGCAAAACTTTTTTACACCTCAGTAAATATTTATGGTTTTCTTAACATAAGCCTCATATTTCTTGATAAGGTACTACTCAATTATTTTACAGTTAAATTACTGTGATATACAGTTCTATTAATTATTAGATTAACTTGGGTTTTTTCAAAAGCAAATCTTGTAATCTACAAATTATGCTGTATTCATTCAATGGCAGTTAGACACGAGACCCATGAAAAGTACTGGGGCCAAGTTTTCAGAAGAATCTGAGAGATTGAGATTTTCTTCATGAATTGTGTCTGATGCTTGATCCACAGGGCCTGGGCCCTTTGGGGCATATGTCTGACCTGTAATGCTAGCCAGTTTTCACATGGTTTACAATACTATTGGAATGATCCAGAGTTTTATGCATCCCACTGATCACTCGTGAATATAAGTACAGACTCTTTCCTGCTTTTAACAGGTCACCTAAATATTGCTCTATTTCCAGTGACTAAAGTTTTTTCCCATGAGATAAGCAACACTTTTTCTCTTTAGGATTGTCCTATCTCTAATAACAAGCCATCCAACTGAAACATATGCTATCAGTTCCCATTTTCCCCCATATTATTCTCTGAAATACGAGAGAAAAAAAATTAAATGGGGAGTGAGAAAATTAAAACTCTCCCCATACACCATTTTTGGAATGTATTATTTTTATAAACAATGAAAGCAATTTTCCCACCCTAACTATGAGATTTCAATAAGCCAACTTTTTTCCCATTCATTTTTCAAAGTCTTTATGGGGCAGACTGTGTTGTGTCATAGACCAGAGACATTCTGGAGCCAGACACCAGTTTGGCATTCATAGTCTTCAGCTGTCAACTTGTCCACAAGGAGCAAGGCGCTCCCTGCTCCCGTTCTGATCTGGGTGTTTCAGCTTCTCCCCCTTGCTGGAGAGCAAGCTTGGGTGAAGCATCAGTCCTAAATATCAGTTCTAAACCCAGTCATGGGAGACGTGGGATGAGTGGCTAGGGTTGACTCTCATTATAGCTTTCTCTTACCCAGCTCAAGACCTGAAGCACCCAGACAGTAAATCTCATTTCACCATGTGCACATTCCACATAAGTCCACACACACAAATATTCCCAGGTACATATGAAGTTTCACATTTCCTAACTTGATAAAATACTTATAAAATAATTGGAGAAACTTGTTTAAAAAAACAAAAATAATCAGATAAACTTGCTAAAGCTGTTGGAATTTCAGAGAAATAAATCACTGTTTTATCACTATTCCCTCAAAGAATTGATATTTTAAAAAAAATACATTATAGTTTTACTGTTTCAACCATACCAATGGGAAGGTCTCATGGAAAAGAGATGTAATTGGTGTTGATAGTAAAATTAGTAGGTCATGTGTTTGCCACATTAACCTTCATGCATTTTGGGGACAACAAAGGAAGAACTTTGTGTGATGTAACCAGTTATTGTATGACCTCAAATACAGTTCAGGTTATGTGTCTAAAACAGAATATCCTTGTTCAGTAGAAATTTGAAATAACACAATTTACCTGGGAAGTGGCTATATTGCACGCCCTATCAATATTGTGCTAAAGATCTTTCACAACACGAGAATGGGCCATAACAGAGGCTGAAGAGATGGTTATCCATGAAATTTGTCCCAAAAGTCTCTTCAAGTTCTCACCTGCTCTCAGTCACCTCTTTATCAGATACCAGACACTGGAATTCTCATCATTAGTATATGTTGTTTGCACTAAGACATTATCTCCAGACTCTCAAAAATCACAGAATCAAGATGTCAAAAGGTTTTGTCAAGAACTGTGAAGGGTCTCAGATTTTACCCTACTTTCATGCTAGTAGGCGAACCAGTCAGTTTCTTGGATTCAGGCAGAAGACAGGAGAGTCTTGAGTCATAGACAAGAAAAGTTTATTACTCACATGCATAGCAGCAGTCAAAGTATCAGCATTTTCTCTGGTTCCTTGAGCCCCAATTCCCACTCTCTTCTCCTCTCCACCTCATAACTGACCCTGGTGTTTCCCCTTGTGGCCCTGCATGGTCTGCTGAATTTTTCCCTGGGGAAATGTGAGTATCATAAACTTCCATGACTTCAAGTCCCCTTCTCTTTGATTTCTGTATATTACATCACCATACCTTAACATTAAACTATGATTAAAACATAATCAGTAACTCTGCTCACAAAGGACACAAACACATGAGAGATTCATGAAGAGTTGTCTCCCAACAGTACTCTCTTAAAGGGCATTGATTCAAATACCACCGAAGCCCAAATTCTCTAAAGAGGAAATCTTCCTCTTACAAAGTGACTCAATCTATCTTTTAAACACCTTTCTTTAAAAATTCTCATATAACCTGTGACTCTTAATCTACCTCTTTGATACCTTGGATCCAAAGAGAATGTATATATCTGGAAGCCTTCATAATATATAAGCATATGTGAGTGTTCAGTTGCTTCAGCTATGGCAGACTCTTTGCTGCACCATGGACTGCAGTCCACCAGGCTCTTCTGTCCATGACATTCTCCAGGCAAGAATACTGGAGTGGGTTGCCATGCCCTCCTCCAGGGGATCTTCCCAACCCAGGGGTCAAACTCATGTCTCCTTTGTCTCCTGTCTTGGCAGGTGGATTCTTTACCACTGGGCCACCTGGGAAGCCCCATAAAGCAATTATACTCCAATTAAAAATTAAAAAAAAAATAAAGAGGTTAAATAAAGAAGTTAGCATGCCATGACTTGTTCCTACTAAATCCAGAGTGGCACCAAGTGGCCACTACCTTATTTTTCCATCTAAGAGCTCATTATTTTATATTATAGTTATATTATTAACTATATTATATTATGTATAAAATAATTATATTATATAAAATGTTATGTAAAGTTTGTGTATGTATCTCTCTGTTTTTAGTAAACTTAGAACAGATTAGATCACTTCCTTGAATTATTTAGCCACTACATTGGAAAGTGAGCTTTTATCATCATCATCAACAAGCATTTAGTAAATATTGTATGTTGCTCTGATCTATGATTTGTTTTGAAGGAATGATATAAAGAAAAAATTGCTGTTAGAAAAAGAAATTCCAGGAAGCATTCCAACACTGGGACAACTGGACCGACTAGTATCAGCAGAAAGAAAAGCATCAGTAAGGAGAACATGCCAAAGTGGGGAGAAGTATTTAAGTGAGAAAGACCACACTGTATTGAATACTTCTAATGCAAATCAAAGCTATCCTTTAAGAATTACATTTTTGTATTTATTTTTCTGATCATGTTACTTTCTCTGCAGAAAACTCCCTACTATCACTTGTGTCCTTATGATTGGTTGTTTTATCATTTATCATGTAGATGTCCTGTCCAGTTCATAATCCTAGGAGGCAGAGACTGTATCTAATTTGTTAATTTTGACCCTCTGCAGCTCTAAGATTTAACTGGCTCATCCTATGTATTTAGTGATAATTTTGGAACTGAAAATTTCAATTTGAGGGGATTATAAAGCAGAGACTTTTAAAACTGAAAGGAGTCTTGGAAACTGATACCTAGAAAGATTGAATGACTTGCCTACAAGCTCATAAATCTCTATGCATTCATTCACAAAAATGCTTCTCCCTAGCCTCATTGCTAGGATTATGTTTCTTGGATATCCAAAATTGCTCTAAAATCTCTGCTTACAAGGCAGCAAAGCCTATTTTGATTGTTTGGCTTGGTGGAACTAGTTTACATATTAAGAAAGGTACACTTTGATCCCAGAGTCTGATAATTCCTTCCAAGACCATGTGTAGGCTTTTACATAGACACAGACATAAACAAATTCATCCCAGAGAGCTGTTGGGAGTGTTTCTCAGATACTGGTGTATATTTAGGAGATGATGGTATATCTTTAGAAGGGTCTCTTTCCTAATTCTTTTTATTAGCAATTGGGATAGTGCCAAGAATCACAAACTGAAAGTCAGCATTTCATTAAAATGACCCAAAGAGCAAATCAAATTTTTCTGTAGCCCCAGGAAGAACTATCTGTGGTGCATTTATAAACAGAGTTAACCAGAAGGCAGACCTTCTTTGATGACTGCACTGGTCTAAGCTCTCTAATATGACTCATGGAAATAACCAGCAGTTGTGGCCATGGCTTCATCAGCTGGGCTCAAAAAGTCCCGAAGATTGTATATGTCAAATAGACCATACTCTTTCCCTGGTGATCAAAACCCAAGGCCTTCTGCATGTACACCTCAACTTGATTACTTTAAAAATCATTCTTTATAAATCATTGGGATGTTTTTATTAGTTTATATTTTACTAGAAATTGAGGGAAAAGGAACACCATAACATCTGTCCTTTGTCCATATCCCATTAGAAATTCTGGAAGTACTTTATTAGGGACCCTAAGATACATTCTTTCTTCATGTTTACTATACTGATTTTTAATTTGTAAGGGGTACCTAACACAGAGACTATACTTTTCCAGTCATTTTGTAATAGGGTATAATATAGAGAAAAACATTCAAAACAACCAGTCCAACTCTGTGACTTTTCTCTCTTGAAAGTCCCTGGAGAGCCTCTTTCTGGACCTTTTCCTATTGGTAAACCTAATATTTGCCATCTATCTTTCCAAGAGCTATGCAAACGAGAAGGTTTTTAAAAATATATTTAGAGCTCTTTGGAGAAAATGATGTGCACAAGTATGTCATTTTGGAATTGACTTTTTTTTTTTTCCTTTCAGGAGGAAGAGAGAAGCCAGGCAGTTCTGAGTATTCGAGAAAACAAGTGGGGCAAGGGGAGTGGCTGACATAGGAAGGGAAAGGAGACCTATTCCATGGACAGAAGTTCCTCTCCTTCTGGGCCACACGGACCCTAGAACACCTGGACCTCAGGGAGGCTGGAGCAGGGAAGGTGTCACTGAGCTAGAGCGGCTCGTTGCCTTTCACTGCTGAGGCCAGCAGCTCCATGTGGTGTCCAAAGGCTGCTTTTGGCCACTGCCTCTGGAAGTCTTGCTGCTTCAATGACCAGACCATTCTCTAGGTCAGCCCAGACGGAAAGGGAAAAACTGAACCCACTTTTATTTTTATTACCATAGAACTTCTGTTTTCTTCACAGATTTTGAAAAAGAACCAACTAGATATTACTTAAATATAAGAAAACACTCAATACTATGGATGTATCATATGCTCAGTCATGTCCAACTCTTTGCCACCCCATGGACTGCAGCCTGCCAGGCTTCTCTGTCCATGGAATTTTCCAGGCCAGAATACTGGAGTGGGTTGCCATTCCCTTAATCCAAGGGATCTTTCTGACCCAGGGATTGAAACTGCATTTCCTCCATTGCATGACAAAGCATGAATTTTCCTCAACTCATCATCCTGAAACTAAGCGGGTTCTACGCATGATAGGCAGAGTCAGTAATAACAGCCACACAGAGAGGCAATCTCTACTAGCTAAGAAATCCTGCATCCTACACCAAGCCTGTCCGTGCACTGTTAACATGTCCTTGGCAATTTTTAATTCAATTATTAAATTCAAGTATAAATAATCACTAACTCTAATTATCATTAAATATTACTCATAGCTAGCCACTGTATGATATTTTGTTAATAAATTTCTTTCATTTTGCGAATCTAATTTGAACCTCACAAAATCCCTCCAAAATGTATTATCTTAATTTATATATATTAGTTAGTATGGGCTGCCATAACAAAATACCAGTCTGGGTGGCTTAAACAACAGACATTTATATTGTCACAGTTTTGGAGACTAGATGTCAAGGGGTCAGCAGGGCTGGTTCCTGGTGAGAACTCACCTCCTGGCTTGCAGGTTGTTGCCTTCTCACTGGGTTCTCTCAAGGCCTTTGTTCCATACGCATGCGGAGAAAGACATGTATCACTGTCTCCTTCTTCTTCTAAGGACACCAGTCCTCTCAGATGAGGGATCCAACTGTATGACCTTGACCTTAATTGCCTCCTTAAACACCCTGTTTCCAAATACAGTCATACTGGGGATTAGGGCTTCCACATATTAATTTGGGGTGAGAGATAAGTCCATGACACCCGATTTCTCAGGTAAGACAACTGATGGAAAACTGAAAGTAGAAGAACTAAAGTGTCAGAGCCAGTGCTTACTTCCAAAGTTCTGACTCTCTAGTCTTTGCTTTTGCTGCAATTCACTCATGATTAAAATAATAATAACTTAATGGATGTTTGTAAAGAGCCCCTGGTTTTTCAGAAACTTGAAAGATGATCTGTAAAAAACTAAAACAATAAAAGCTTGAGATTTGAAAAAAATTATGTTTAATAAAATTATTCCATAGTTTATTATATATTACTTTTTAATAATAATGATTATTATTCCTTATACTATATTACAATGCAGTAGAGGTAATGTCACCCTGCTCTGAACCTTGATAGTTTCACACCCCAGCAAGTATGCCTGCAGACCACAGATGCATGAATGAGCCTGTTGAGACCAGATGAACCATCCAGCTGAATCCAGCCCAAATTGCCAATCTACAGAATTGTGAGCTAAAAACTCGTTGTTATTCAAGCCCCTGAGGTTTGAGGTTGTTTGCTTTTGCAGTAACTGATAACTGATGCCCTAATTAATAAAAGAGAGTTAAAAGTACAAAGTAGTCAACGGCTGCCTTACTATTTTGAATCTCCTTTCTTTTCTAGGTTTATACTCAGGCACTTGGTAAATATTTATTTTCATTATTCTTGGAAGGAATACTCTGAGACTGAAAAGGTAGACAGATTAGTCAGTAATATTTATTCAAAACCAGAAATCATAGAACTACCCAAGGGAGAAGGAAAGAAAATACTTTCAATATGAAGTTCAGTTCAGTTCAGTTGCTCAGTTGTGTCCGACTCTTTGCAACCCCATGAATGGCAACACATCAGGCTTCCCTGTCCATCACCAACTCCCGGAGTTTACCCAAACCCATGTCCATTGAGTCAGAGATGCCATCCAACCATCTCATCCTCTGTCGTCCCCTTCTCTTCCTGACCTCAATCTTTCCCAGCATCAAGGTCTTTTCAAATGAGTCAGCTCTTTGCATCAGGTGGCCAAAGTATTGGAGTTTCAGCTTCAACATCAGTCCTTCCAATGAATACCCAGGACTGATCTCTTTAAGATGGACTGGTTGGATCTCCTTGCCGTCCAAGGGACTCTCAAGAGTCTTCTCCAACACCACAGTTCAAAAGCATCAATTCTTCGGGGCTCAGCTTTCTTCACAGTCCAATTCTCACATCCATACATGATCACTGGAAAAACCACAGCCTTGACTAGATGGACCTTTGTTGACAAAGTAATGTCTGCTTTTTATTTTATTTTTTTTTAAAGTATTTTTTTTATTGGAGTATAATTGCTTTACAATGTTAAGTTCGGCTGTACAACATATATCAGACATGTCTACATATATCCCAAGCCTCTGAAGCTTCCCCCTCCCCCATCCCATCCCTCTGTCTAGGTTGGTCATAACTTTCCTTCCAAGGAGTAAGCATCTTTTAATATCATGGTTGCAATCACCATCTGCAGTGATTTTGGAGCCCAGAAAAATAAAGTCAGCCACTGTTTCCATTGTTTCCCCATCTATTTGCCATGAAGTGATGGAACTGGATGCCATGATGTTAGTTTTCAGAATGTTGAGCTTTAAGCCAACTTTTTCACTCTCCTCTTTCACTTTCATCAAGAGGCTCTTTAGTTCTTCACTTTCTGCCATAAGGGTTGTGTCATCTGCATATCTGAAGTTATTGATATTTCTCCCAGCAATCTTGATTCCAGCCTGTGCTTCCTCCAGCCCAGTGTTTCTCATGATGTACTCTGCATATAAGTTAAATAAGCAGGGTGACAATATACAGCCTTGATGTACTCCTTTTCCTATTTGGAACCAGTCTGTTGTTCCATGTCCAGTCTTAACTGTTGCTTCCTGCCCTGCAAATAGGTTTCTCAAGAGGCAGGTCAGGTGGTCTGGTATTCCCATCTCTTTCAGAATTTTCCACAGTTTGTTGTGATCCACACAGTCAAAGGCTTTGGCATAGTCAATAAAGCAGAAATAAATGTTTTTCTGGAACTCTCTTGCTTTTTCGATGATCCACCGGATGTTGGCAATTTGATCTCTGGTTCCTCTGCCTTTTCTAAAACCAGCTTGAACATCTGGAAGTTCACGGTTCATGCATTGCTGAAGCCTGGCTTGGAGAATTTTGAGCATTACTTGCGTGTGAGATGAGTGAAACTGTGCAGTAGTTTGAGTATTCTTTGGTATTGCCTTTCTTTGGGATTGGAACGAAAACTGTCCTTTTCCAGTCCTGTGGCCACTGCTGAGTTTTCCAAATTTGCTGGCATATTGAGTGCAGCACTTTCACAGCATTATCTTTTAGGATTTGAAATAGCTCAACTGGAATTCCATCACCCACTAGCTTTGTTCATACTGATGCTTCCTAAGGCCCCCTTGATTTCACATTCCGGGATGTCTGGCTCTAGGTGAGTGATCACACCAATGTGATTATCTGGGTCATGAAGATCTTTTCTGTACAGTTCTTCTGTGTATTCTTGCCACCTCTTCTTAATATCTTCTGCTTCTCTTAGGTCCATACCATTTCTGTCCTTTATTGAGCTCATCTTTGCATGAAATGTTCCCTTGGTATCTCTAATTTTCTTGAAGATATCTCCAGTCTTTCCCATTCTATTGTTTTTCTCTATTTCATTGCATTGATCACTGAAGAAGGCTTTCTCATCTCTCCTGGCTATTCTTTGGAACTCTGCATTCAAATGGGTATATCGATATGAAGGTTGACCTCTAAATTCTCAAGAGCCAGTAGGAGTATGTAAACCAACTCTGAAACACACATATGAATAGATGGGTACAGAGGAATAGATATATAACTATGTAAACAGAATTAGAGGTTATGGAGTGACGCGCATGAGAGTGACGGTGGGAAGAAGCAGTGTGATTAGTGTGACTGTACAAATGTATTTTCTGACCAAAGTGAACTTCTGAATGGACCCGGGTGTGCCCACATTTACTTATGTCTCCTCTACCTCTTCACCCTCATTGCAGTCATATTCACTTGCCTTTTTGGACTGAAACAATCCAAGTATTTTTACCAAGCAAGCAGAGATAATTCTCCTATGAGCAAAAAGATACTAGGGTGCAATTCAGGTTTTTGTAAGCATTCTGTATTGAACTGTGCCTTCTGCCCGATTGCCTTGTTCTACATCTAAGCAGTGGAGATTAGGCCTGAGTTTGTGTTCCTGGCTGCCAAGGAAATCATTCTCCTGCATATCGTTTTTATGAACCATCATATCTTTCTATGTTGGAGGGCATTCTGGGCAAATATGGCATTCTGGAGAGGAGATCACTATTGATTACAAGCACTGCATTTTGACTTTGTCATATGGGGAAAAAACAAAAAACAAGAAGAGTACGGTAATTAGGTTTCAGCTAAGATCGTAAGGTTGTATCCTGAAGGAGTTGATGAATGCCCTTTGGGGAAGTGGTTGCTTTCTGAAGAAATCCGTGTAAGATCTGGCAGGTGATTTTAATCCGCACCGTTGGCCTCTCCAGGTTGGAGGTGGTTGTCACTGGCATCTCAGAACCCTGAGTTAAAGTCTTTGCGGGAAGAGTGTGCTAGCTGGGAAATGACTCTTGCGACCATACACTGACTTGTGTGGTAAAGAAGCACATGCAATAGTTGGTACTGAAACATTTCCAACCTGAATCTAGAGTTTTGTGAGCTTGCCCTAGGAAGAAGTTAGACTTTTGGGAATTTTACCATTTTTAATCTTCCCACATATTTGTGATAAAATATAAAATACAGACATCTCAAGAAGTCAATCTTAACATCTTACAGTGTGGCAATTAGAACAATTACTCTAAACTTTTTTTTTTGGAGCCCATTCTGTATTTATTTATTTATAACTGAAGTACAGTTGACTTACAATGTAGTCTTCAGTTCTGGTCTTCAGCAAAGTGATTTATATATATATGTATATATTTTTCATATTCTTTTCCATTATGGTTCATTATAGGATATTAAATATGGTTCCCTGTGCTATACAGTACGAATTTGTTGTTTATCTATTTTTATCTAAAGTGGTTAGTATCTGCTAACCCCAAACTCCTAATTTATAAACTTTCTTTTAAACACAACATGTGATGCTGTATTCTGGAGCAAACTTTAGAGATGCTCATAAACCAGAATTTCTTCCAGGATATAATTTATTTTATCTTCTCTCAATGCTCCCTTCATATTGAATTGCCTTATACATTTTTTTTTTTGGATGTGAAGTTGTTTGTTGTTTGCCACCAAGGCCTTCCCATAATCTTTTCATCTATTCCCATCCTGGTCTACTTCCTTGGGTTTCCTGCCTCTCCTCCTACTTTATTTATAAAAGAGCTTTTTTCTTTTTTTTCTTTTCAGAACAACTTTTGATCAAAGTTGCATTATTGATACTTTGGACAACTCCAAAACTTTGGGTTATGAAACTAGTCCATAGACAAGTCTATGGTCTGTGATTGACCAAATGTATTGCATAAACACTGATTAGACATCTTACTTTTTAAAATGGATCAAAATGAAATATAAAGAAATAAAAATACTTTTTACCTGTGAAAGTGGTTTACCTCTTTAAAAACAAAGCAGGGGAGTTGTTTTTCTAAAAACTTTAGTTTGCTGGAAGGAATTGTTAGAGGTCCTCTATTCTTTTTCAATTAAGATCTGCTCTTGATATCACTAAATAAGAGTAGTTTTATCATGTCTTCATTTGTTTTTTGTTAATAATTTTATTTAGCAAAAAGAAAAAAAACTGGGAGGTATCTATTCTGTGATAGACATGCTACTAGGACTGGGCCTATTAAGAGGAAAACATTATACCCACACATGAGGTGATCATTTAATTAGAGAAGATGGACTTGGGTACCTGAAGTCCTTAAATGAGGTAGGGAAAATGAGAAGATATACAGATCTGAAGGAGAATAAAGCAAGCAATATTAACAATATTGAGTCTGAAGGTGCCCATGGAGGGTCCAGTAGGCAACTGGGTATGTGGGTCTGGAGAAATTCTGACTGATGGATATTGCAGTCATTGCCACAGAGGTTATTGAATCTATGAGGACAGGAAAACCAGACAAGACCATGAGGAGTGAAAACAAGGCTTAGGAGAGATAGCAATTAAAAACCCAGCTAAACAGTGTTATTATTCTGATGATCCTGGTTACCTACCCATAATTACCAGGACTCTACTAGTTTAAGAATTCTCTTCTTCAAACTTGATGAAGAAAAAAATACAAATTCATAAGCTCATCGTTTGAAAAGTCCAGAGTGGATGACCTTAAAACTTGGCTGGATTGAAGTACGATATCACCATAGTCAGGACCTCTTTACATCTTTCAGATTTGCTGTTCTCTCACTGGTTTCTTTTCTTCTAAGAAATAAAATGAATAAAAAATAGCCCCTGTACAAATGAACTTATCTACAAAACAGAAATAGAGTTATAGATGTAGAAAACAAACATGGTTATTGGGGGTAAGGTGGGGAGAGAGATAAATTGGGAGATTGAGATTGTCATATACTTACGACTATATATAAAATAGCTAACTAGTAAGGACCTATTGTATAACACAGGGAACTCTACACAATACTCCATAATGGCCTATATGGGAAAAGAATCTAAAAAAAGGTGTGTATATATGTATATGTATGACTGATTGACTTTGCTATATGGCTGAAACTAACACAACATTGTAGATCAACTATACACCAATAAAAATTTTAAATAAAAAAATAGCCCCTAGACATAAGAGAGGAGGATGACTGACAAGACACAGAGAAAGTGATGAGTACCCTACAAAAAGTACCTGTAAAGTATTAGGGAGTGCAGCCAGGTCAGGTACATGAAGACCTAAAATGAAGACCCAGGTCTTCTTGGCTCCTTAATTTTCTGTTCAGAAAAACTGAACTATAATTCAATAAAGGATTCATGTGTTATCTTTCACCCGTTCAATTACTTTGAGTGCTTACTATTGCTAGACTTTCCTGAGTACAAGGTTATACTCTGGAAATAAATGAAGACATTCAAATGAGAACAGAGGCCATTTGCTCAGTTTGCTATAGCAAGGGAGTTGGCAACCATCACTTACATTTTTGTTATTATTGTTGTTGTTGAGTCACTAAGTAAGTCCAACTTTGCGACCTCATGGACAGTAGAACACCAAGCTCCTGTCCTCCACTATCTCCTGGTGTTTGCTCAAATTCACATCCATTGAGTTGGTGATGCTACTGCCCTCTTCTCCTTTTGCCTTCAGCTTTTCCCAGCATCATGGTCTTTTCCAGTGAGTTGACTCTCCGCATCAGGTGGCCAAAGTATTGGAGCTTCAGCTTCAGCAACAGATCTTCCAATGAATATTCAGGGTTGATTTCTTTTGGGATTGACTGGTTTGATCTTCTTGCGGTCCAAGGAACTCTCAAGAGTCTTCGCCAGCCCACAATCGAAAAGCATCAATTCTTTGGCATTCAGCCTTCTTTATGATCCAACTCTCACATCTGTACATGCCTACTGGAAAAACCATAGCTTTGATTATGTGAACCTTTGTCGGCAAAGTGATGTCTCTGCTTTTTAATATGTTGTGGAGGTTTGTCATAGCTTTCCTTCCAAGGAGCAAGTGTCTTTGAATTTCATGGCTGCAGTCACCATTGCAGTGATTTTGGAGCCCAAGAAGATAAAATCTGCCACTGCTTCCCTTTTCCCCCTTCTATTTACCACGAAGTATTGGACCAGATGTCATGACTTTAGTTTTTTTAATGTTGAGCTTCAAGCCAGTTTTTTCACTCTCCTCTTTCACTCTCATGGAGAGGCTCTTTAGTTCTTCACTTGCCGCCATTAGAGTGCTGCCTGCTTGTTAAGTTGCCTTAGTCATGTCCAACACTTTGCGACCCCATGGATTGTAGCCTGCCAGGCTCCTCTGTCCATGGGGATTCTCCAGGCAAGGATACTGGAGCGGGTTGCCATGCCTTCCTCCAGGGCATCTTCCCAACCCGCTGTGTCTCTTACATCTCCGGCACTGGCAAGCAGATTCTTTACCACTGCCAGCTGGGAAGCTCATTAGAGTAATATCATCTGCATATCTGAGGTTGCTGATATCACTTATGTTTAGTTGACTCCAAGGCAGGCAGGGGAGTGGAAAAGCAATATATTGAAAAAAAAAAAAAAGAAGGTTTTAGGCCTGAGGAAAGCTGGAGAGGAGCTGGATGGCAGGGAGCATGCTATGTGACAGTTCTAGAGAGCGTGTTTTACTTTCTCTGGTTGGTCCTGACTTAGATATAGGGACAAAACTGAAGAAGCTGTCAGTCATCAACCAAACCCCGACAACGTCCTAACCATTCTGGACCAAGAAGTTGTAGTTTGACTTCTAGAACTGGTTGCTACAGAGGTTCAGGGCCAGTGTTATATGGTCATATGTGGTCTGGTCAGTGTTCATTTATATTTTCATTCACGTTGGTGGAGAACCAGAGAAGCCATGCCTGTTCCATGGAGCTTACAGGCTTTTAAAGAAAGATGAATAATGCTTTAATCAGGCCATAGACCATGCTTCCTGGGTATTGAAGCAAGTCCCTAATAGTGGACATGACCTATTTTGGGGAGTCAAGGAGTTTACCTGAGCAAATGATGTCCAGCTGGCCCCACAGGTGAAGTGGAAAAAGCACTTCAGAAGGGTCAACATAGCATTGTGAGGTTATAGCATTTGTGAGGTTTATCAAACATCTGTCAATAGTGGACTATATTCTCACAATTCCCCTCTGTCTCTGATTGAAATCAAAGGAGCCAAGGCTTTATGCTATTTTTGTCCCTCACACCATAGCAACAAAATCAGAAGGACTCTCATCAGTGAGGCCCTATTGGGTCTTAAAACAGAACCTCCGAAAGAGCAGCATTAAACATGAAAATAGCATCCTGACCCTCCTTGGACTAAATGTTGTTAATCAAGTTTAAATTTAGCTCCCATGAAGTCTCAAAAGAAAAGGCTGAGAGAGGAAAAACTTCAGAGGCCTCGGAGGCAAGGAAAACAAGTGTCAAGTCTATGCCAGCGACCTGTAAAAACAAACGGTCCTGATGAGAAGGCGCGCCCTCCAGAAGACTCATTAGCAATCAGATGCAGCAGCCTCAGGGCTATCTCTGGGTTGGGATCAGGGTGGGACCAGGCCAGAGCCACCGCGAAGCCTGGGACTCAAGGTTCTGTCTGCTGCCAGGCTCCTGAGAAGTGCCCTAGAGGGGCTTAGATGGGAGGAGGAGGGGCAGGAAGCCAGGAAACACGACAGGCAATGTGAAAAAAAGCAAAGCTGCGGTCCTTACTTCCCCCACTGATAACCAGTAATGAGAGATGCAGAGAGGCTGCTATAGAGACTAAAGAATTTCATGCCAGAGCCAGGGCTTCCTAGCTGCCTTTTTGCTCCATCAGAAAGATGTTCCCACTCTTTAGAAGTTGAAGGATCTCTTAAAATCAACTATTTTTGTGGCCTTTTACATAAGTGGAGATGTATTTTATTTCCGCAGTAAATTAATTTTTTTTTAAAGGCTACCTTGAATTTGGTAAACACTTTAAATGAACTTGTATTTTTTTTTCCCTCTCAACAACAGCTGCATAGGTGAGAAAACAGAGGGTGTAGTTTATACAGCCCTCCCCCATCTGCCTGCCAATGCAGGAGATGCAAGAGACAGGGGTTCAATCCCTGGGTGGGGAAGATACCCTGGAGAAAGAAATGGTAACCCACTCTAGTATTCTTGCCTGGAAAACTCTTATGGACAGAGGAGCCTGGCGGGCTACAGTCCATGGGGTTGCAAAGAGTCAGACATGAGTGAACACGCCCCAATCCCTCCCCCATCCCTACAGGCTCCCAGAAGGGAAACTGTACCACACAATGGAAAGGGAAAGAGTGAAAGGGTGGAAACTTGAGTTTATTGAGTACTGACTGCATACCGTACTTGGGTAAGAAAGGTATTATTCATTATCCTTCTTTTGTATAATCCCTGCTGCTGCTCAGATATGTCCAACTCTTTGTGCCACTATGGATTGTAGCTTGCCAGGCTCCTCTGTCCATGGGATTTTCCCAAGAAGAATACCGGAGTGGGTTGCCATTTCCTCTTCCAGGGGATCTTCTAGAACCAGGGATCGAACTAGTGTCTCCTGCTTCGTGGGTGGATTCTGTACCGCTAAGCCACAAGGGAAGCCCAGGAAACAACTAACTTGGAGAAATTATGATACCTGCCTCAGGTCCGACTATTGGTAAGTGAGAGAGCAAAGACTTAATATCACAGCACACACCTGTTCCTGCTTGTTTAATTAAGCAAGGAGTCCATTAGACAGGAGGTTCTTAGGCCTTAGCAGCCTATGTAAGCAGACAAAACCTAAGCCTGTAAATGCCTCAAGATTAACACTTGTCAGCGCTTCTAAACACTTCCGCTTTGGTGTTGTCTGATTTGAATTGATTTTTGCTCAGATAAACTCTTAAAGTTTTTAATATGTCTCAGTTTATATCTCAGTTTATCTTTTAAATTGGACTTCTCTGGTGGCACAAGTTGATGAAAAATCCACCTACAGTGCAGGAAACCTGGGTTCGATCCCTGGGTTGGGAAGATCCCCTGGAGGAGGAAACAGCAACCCACTCCAGTATTCTTGCCTGGGAAATCCCATGGACAGAGGAGCCTGGCAGGCTACAGTCCATGGGTCACAAAGAGTCGGACAGGACTGAGCGACAAAGCACAGACACACATACTTAAATCTGGTCAACCTATTTGAGGGTACATTAGGAGCCCGCTGACTATCTCTCATGTGCATTTGAGAAGGAGTCTTGCACCTGGTGGAACTTAATGTCCTAGATGCTATTGGTGGGATGCAGCAGTGATGAAGGACTGAAAAAGGATGGGGCTTCCTGAATATAGGAGGTTTAGGATAGCTATGTGAACAGTAGATTGTAGGAACTTTAACTTACATGGCATGTTAAATGTTAAAACTATAAAGGGTTTAAAATATAATTCATAACCCCTCGAAAACATCTTCTATAGAGAAAAGAATGAGAAATTAACATCTGGGCCACCATCCCCAAGTGGTTTTTCTTTTTTAAATCTGTTTTCTATCAGTATCTGAAGATTATTGAGTCTTTTCATCCAGGACACTAGTTTTCAAATGTGCTCAAATTCCTCAAAACCCTTCAAGGGTCCCCCTAGGAAAGCAATGGCTGATCTGGGAGTCTCATCTCAGCCCTGAGACCCTCCATTCCTGCTTTCACAAAAAGTGCTTCATATTGGTCTGTTTCACAGGTTAAATTGACTTAGGAGATTTTGTTTGAAGAAAGTTGTCTTTGTCTTAAAAAAAAAGTTTAAAACCCACTGTAGTAAATAAATTTAATGCCTGGCTGGTGATAAGCCCTCAAAACATATTTGTTGGCCAAGGGTACTTGAACCACAAATGATTCTTCTGAAAGTCATATTTCATTCTTATTTAAAATAACATGAGATAATATTAGAAGCATTCATATATTTTCATAGAAGATGAACTATGACGTTAATCTGGCTCATGTGGGAAGGTTAGGAAAACTGTGCTGCTGTTGGCTGATCCATGAGTGGGGTTAAGGAGATCTTCTGGGGAGTCAGGAGGAGTATTTGAGCTGTCACCCTACTTACTCACATTTTCAGTTTTGGAGTAAATATGGGGAAGTCCCCCTGGAGAAGGAAATGGCAACCCACTCCAGTATTCTTGTTTGAAAAATCCCATGGACAGAGGCTACAGTCCATGGGGTCACAAAGAGTTGGACAAGACTGAGGGACTAACACTTTCACTACTAAATCTGAAGTGTTTTTTTTTTTTTTTTTTCAATTAAATACTAATGATCCTGTGGTCCCTTCCACTCTGAGGGAACAAAGAGCTTGGCAGACCTCGGGGAAGTCACCTTTACTGCACACCCATCCTCCCGGTCAGATCTCATACCACACAGCAATGCAGAATAGCTTTCTCAGACTTGATAGCTGACTGTGACATAATATAGGTTGACTAAGATGCCCTCTGGGGGGATTATGGTGCTGAGGAGCAAAGAATGATGAGGTGGGCAGCGCTTTTCTTCCCATCCAGGAAGAAATAGCAATAGTGCCATTTATCGAACTCTTACTAAGAAACAAGCACTCTCTGATTCACTCCTTTGAAGTAGTTACCCTCACCACTTTACAGTGAGAGGCTATGGCTTGCTTTGATATATTCCAGTGGCTCTCCATTCTAATCAGAAAAGAATCTCAACACTTGACCTTGGTTCCAAGGCTCTAGCTAATCTGGTGCATCTTTCTTTTTGACTTGGTCTTTCTCTTCTCACTCTCCCTCTTGGTAGCCCTACTTCTGTCTTACTGGTCTTCATCCTGTCGCTTGGCTGTCTAGGCTTATTGTGGGGTTCGTAGTCCTATATACGGGGCTTCCTGGGTGGCGCAGTGGTAAAGAATCTGCCTGCAATGCAGGAGACCCAAGTTCAATCCCTGGGTTGAGAAGATCCCTTGGAGAAGGGAATGGCTACCCACTCTAGTATTCTTGCCTGGAAAAGCCAATGAACAGAGAAGCCTGGCAGGCTATAGTCCATGGGGCTGCAACGAGTCAGACATAACTGAGTGACTAATAACATTACACACACATATGTAGAACTTACAGTAATATATATTATATAATATATACTATATATATGTGTATATTTATAGGGGCTTTGAGGTGACGCTGGTGGTAAAGAACCTGCCTGCCTGCCAGTGCAGGAGATGCAGGACATGTGGGTTTGATCCCTGGGTTGGGAAGGCCTGGAGGAGGGCATGGCCACCTACTCCAGTATTCTTGCCTGGAAAATCCCATGGACAGAGGAGCCACAGAGTCGGACATGACTAAAGCGACTTAGCACACATACTATATATATAGTAATATGTGAGATATATATGTATAGCATATAGCATGTATAAGTAACATGTATAGTGATCTGTAGCCCACCAGGCTCCTCTGTCCATGGGATTCTCCAGGCACAAATATTGGAGTGGGTTGCCATTCCTTTCTCCAGGGGATCTTCCCGACCCAGGGACTGAACCTGGGTCTTCTACATTGCAGGCAGATTCTATGTCATCTGAATCACTGGGGAAGCCCACACATATATAGCATATATATTATATTAAAACTAATGCACCTGTGGTTCCTTCCACATAGCAAATATATATATGTTAGTTATTTGACTGGGGCAGACACCTATTTCTCAGAGTGACTCACTTTTGGAGTAGGTACAAGGCGACTCTCTCCTGGGTTGGGAATCTGAGCCCTTCATCTGTGACTGAGATGCAGTCTCCTAGTTTATAACCTTTACTCCCTGCCTTTTACAATCTGAGATAAATATGTTTACCTTTCTTTTCTGAAGATTACCATGAAAACACATCTTCTTAGGACTATGAGTCTGGTTAATAAAAGAGTAATTTCAACTCAGAGCCTTTAAAGGCCTGGATGAACTTTTGGAAACATTGTTATTTGAGATTCCTTTATTACCCTTGAGAGGATGTAGGAACCCAATAAGCCAAATAAGAGACTTGAGCTGTTTTTATTCCCTCATAGAGCAAATCAGAAGTCTACAAACTCTGTAAATAATGATTGCATTTAAACCACCTAAATTGAGCACCCTAAAGGCTTGCTTTGATAATTTAATTCTGGGATCCTTCGCCTTAAACTTTCTTAGCTTTGGATGAGTTACCTGATGGAATTTGTTAAAGTTTAGTTTACAAACAATAACTAGGCAAAGCTGTTTTTATCTGTGGGGAATCATGACTACCAGTTGGAATGCTCTGAATAAAAGAACTTTTCTCTATGAAGCTCACTCCTTAGACTGCAGTGTTGGAAAATCTTATATCCAAATTCCTGTCAGTTGACCTCAATAACTTTCACTTTCAATGGTCTTGATGCATTGATTTTTGTCTAACTTGAAACCATGGGGAAAAAAAGAAGTTTCACCTGAAACTTGGCCCAGAATTCTTTGTGGTTTATAAATCATGCACACACACTTGGGTTGGGTTAGTGTCTAGAACAAAAATCAGACAAGGAAACTTTTGCTTATTTCATATTAAAAAAAAATTACAGTCCTTCCCAAAACACTATGTGTTATAGATACCAGAATGCACTTCTGGATATTTGAGTGGATAGGAAGATCTTAGGGCAGAAAATTAGACAGAAATCTTGTATATCTCATCTGAATGTACCAGACTTATTTCAGTATATTTTTAATATTTTTGGGCTTAAGGGATTATGATTATTTTTGGCATTAACAATGGAAAGAAATTTCTCTTGAAGTGTTGAGATAAAATATTTAAGCAGTATTAATTTTTCTAAAGAATAATATAGAAGAAATGAAAAATTGGTGAGAAATGTTCTACAATCTCTAAATTTCTTCGAAAATTTAATCTGTGATTTTCTAATGATGAATACCATTACAGTAAGAATATTTATATTTCTACCAGTGGTTATAAAATTTTTACTGAGTCATCTCAAAACAAATGATTATAAAAAAATACCATTCACAATTATTTGAATAGTTTGAATAAAACTTTATCTTCTAGATACTTAAATATGAAGAACAAAATCAATCTATTGAGCTACCTCTTAATTCTGAGAAGAATGTACATGTTGGAGCCTTCCTCTTCTTTCTCCTAAGTAAACTGGTTATGGTTTTGGAAGCATTCTAATTTTCCAATGACAAGAGGTTTTATATTCATTTTATACAAATTAACTGCAGATAAATGTAATTAACACTTTCAATCACAGAAAAGTATGGAGCATGAGGAGCATAAAAGCTTGAAAATGAAAGAAAGAGAGGCAGGTAGAGTTCTGTGTCCACAGAAGTCTGTATAAAGTGTAAGGAATGGAGTAACCTCCACTGAAGTAAAGGAGGACTCAAGGTAACAAGGGTAAAATACTTTCCCATGGATGTATCTTCATAAAAATTGTGAGGGGAAACCATAGAAGATGTTTAAAGAGCATACTGAATAGCCTTTCTGCGGAATGATGTAGCCTATGGGGCTTCTCTAACTTTGTAGGATTGTGTGCCTTTGTCTCTATTTGACCAGGTTCCTACAATTCTGTAGAGAGAAGTTAACTTGTACAAAACTGCACATGTTTCTGTTCATAACTATGCAAATGACTCCTGCTTAAGGCAGTGTGAATGGATTTCTCAGAGAGTTAGCTCAGGCTGCCATAACAAAACAGTGTAGAGAGTAGCTTAAACAACAGAAATGATTTTCTCACAGGTCTTAAGACTAGAGTCTGAGATCAGAATGCCAGTAGGGTCATATTCTGGTGACCGCTCCCTCCTGGCTTGCAGATGGCCACTTTATGATGTCCTCACATGGCTGGGAGAGTGATCACTGGTATCTCTTGCTCTTTTGTAAGGATACAAGTTCTACTGGATCAGGGATTTACTCTTAAGTCCTCATTTAACCCTAATCACATCCATGAAGGCTCTACCTCCAAACAGTCACATGAAGGGGTTAGGGATTTAATAAACGAATTTGGGTAGGGGTTGTGAGGGGCAGGGACAATTCAGTCCTTAACACTCAGGCAGATAATGTATTATCTCTATATGTCAAAGTATCATTTAAACCAGGGGTTCCCAACCTCTAGGATCTAATGCCTGATGATCTGAGGTGGAGCTGGTGTAATAATAATAGAAATAAAGTGCACAATAAGTACAATGCTCTTGAATCATCCCGAAACTATCTCTTGCCCTCAATCTATGGAAAAATTGTCTTTCATGAAACTGGTTCCTGGTGTCAAAAATGTTGGGAATTGCTGCTTTAAATCATTTGTGACATCTCACTGGTTCCCTCATTGTGAAATTATTCGTCACTCAGTCGTGTCTGATTTTGCAGTTCCATGGGCTGTAGTCTTCCAGGCTCCTCTGTCCATGGAACTCTCCAGGCAAGAATACTAGAGTGGGTAACCATTCTCTTCTCTAGGTGATCTTCCTGACCCAAGGATCAAACCTTGGGGTCTCCCGATTGCAGGCAGATTCTTTACTGTTTAAGCCACCTTATTAATTAATTAGTTAAATCTTTGATGTGTGTTTGTTTTATAGTTGCATAAGTCATAATTATATCTCTTTTTAAGATTTACCCTTTAACAAGAGGATCAGGCTTTATTCTTAGACAGTAGCTCCTAAACTTACTGAAAAGAGTCAGATATTTTAAGACCCTTTTATACCTCAATTTATTGAAATCACTTTCCTTGGTTGAAAAGAACTCACCCTGGCTTTCTTTTTATAGTTTGTGGATCAATTATTAATTGAAAAGTAGCTGGATTAAGGGCTTACCTGGTGGCTCAGAGATAAAGAATCCGCCTATAATGCAGGAGACCCGGATTCAATCCCTGGGTAGCAAAGATCCCCTTGACGAAGGGAATGGCACCCTACTCCAGTATTCTTGCCTGGAAAATTCTGTGGACAGAGAAGCCTGATGGGCTACATTCTATGGGGCTGTAAAGGGCTGGATTAAAAACACTGAGGAGTCCATATCCTTAGGCTTAGACCCTGGTGGATTCCTACAGGTTGTACAATTTTGTTAAAGTTACTCAAACCCTTGGCCTCAATTCCTAGATCAATATACTGAAGGAACGGGGATGAATGTTTTCTAATGTCCCTTTCAGATTTTAGAATGTACTGGTCCCATGATCTGTGCATATAAAGGGTGGGTTGTAGAGACAAAATGTTCCCAGTTGTCTTGAAGAAAAATGTTTTAATAAAATATCCACATTTCAGTGATGTCTGCCTTCACCTTACCCTGCCAGGTAAGACTGGGTTTCAGAAGATTTTCTTTCTCTTTTTTTCCCCATTCCTTTATACAGCTGCTTCCTGCTCCCTCAAGAAGTCACTACCTCGCTTTGTGTTTAAGTTTCTCCATCTGTGAAATGCAAGGCTGAGTGCCCATCAGCCTCCCAGGGGTATTCCATGTCTGATTCCCTTTCAGAGCTTTCACTATGCTGGGCATTATCTACAGGCTAAGCTTGGCATTTCCTTCCTTTCCTTTCTTGATCATAATTTGATCCCAACTTCCTTGGGAGCCTCTTGTCTATACAATTTGTCAGTAGTTCTCATCCTGTTTTAACGTAATTTAGATCTATGGTGATGCTAATGATGTCGTTGATAATGAGCTGGGGATTGGCAGAGATCTTTTTAAAAAGTGTGTTCGAATAGTGAAGAAAAGAATTCAAAAACAAACCAAAAAAAAATGAAACAAACAACAACAAAAACCCCCACAGTGGTAACATAGGAAAAAGTGTCCATCTAAAT
This sequence comes from Cervus canadensis, assembly GCF_019320065.1. NCBI lineage: Eukaryota > Metazoa > Chordata > Mammalia > Artiodactyla > Cervidae > Cervus > Cervus canadensis. The sequence goes on along the minus strand of NC_057405.1, from coordinate 38,342,670 downwards.
AAAATTAATTTACACAAGATAGTGTTGCCAGATAAAATATAGGACGTTCAGTTAAATTTGAATTGCAGATAAACAATAAATTTTTAGCATCCCATGCAATGGACATGTGCTTATCCATACTAAAAACATTTTTTGTTGTTTATCTGAAATTCAAATTTAACTGAGTGTCCTGTATTTTTATTTCTTAAATACAGCAACCTTAGTGAAGTGAAGTCGCTCAGTCGTGTCCGACTCTGTGACCCCATGGACTGTAGCCTACCAGGCTCCTCTGTCTGTGGGATTCTCCAGGTCAGAATACTGGAATAAGACATTAAAAACAGGGCTTCTGTCCAGCAATTTCTGACTGAGATAAACTGAGGTTCCAGTGTGAGGCTAGGCTTTTTTCAGTTCTACAGATATTAAACAGAGAAATATTCTGAAGTTGGCAAGGGGAAGAGGTTGAAACTTCCGCATAGTTATACCTTTAAAAAACATGTGGGGGAACTGTAGATAACATCACTCTGAACTTTTATTGTCCATGGAAATTTGGTCCTAGAAAAAAATAATTGGCAATTCCATGAGAAGTTGCAGTTTTCATATGTTTAGTAGAAACAATGCAAGAATTTTCTAATGGCTATAAAATTATGCTGTTTTGAGGGATTCTGAAGGTAGTATTCATAAACAACGAAAGGTTACAGGTATTTTCAGGACGTCTTCGGTTTTAAAGCAAGCACTCAGTGCCAAGAATACTGCTGCACAATTGTAGGCACTGATTCAGCGGTCACTCTGTCAAAGATTCTGTGATAAGCATGTAACAAAAGGCTTGGATAATCTCCACAGTACACATGCTCCCCGTGCTACCTCAGAGCACCATCCGTGACTTCTGTATCCCCTGCAAAAACCTGAACTATGAGGGAGACTCAGTTCATTGACCAGTAGAGAAAAAGCTCCTTACTTGCTCTGCAAAAACAAAAAAGAACTTTTCTGTAATGTTTTTTGGCAAATAAGATGATGTGTATGTGTGTGTGCTCACTCATGTCCGACTCTTAGTGACCCCCAAGGACGGTAGCCCACCAGGCTCCTCTGTCCTTGGAATTCTGTAGGCAAGAATACTGGAGTGGGTTGTCATTCCTTCTCTAGAGGATCTTCCTCAGCCAGGGATCAAACCTACATCTTCTGCATTTCCTGCATTGCGGGCAGATTCTTTACCACTGCACCACCTGGGAAGCCTGAAGTGACCGGGGAAAGATGCAAAAATACTCAGATGTATGACCATCTCTGTCATCCAGCCCAGCACTACTTAAAGTATGGTCAGCTCTCTAGGGTTGGTTTGTGAGCTGTCACCATTCAGCACCAGGAAAATTGAAGAAATTTAGAGTAAACATTTAGAAACCTTTATAGTTATTCCACAGATTAAAAACAAATCTGTTGAATTTAATAATGAAAAGTTGGAGCTTGCATGCTATATATCTTTTTTTGTTATTGCTGGCTTCATTTTTCTAGTAATTTGTTTTTTATAACTATTTCACAGAAGTATCCGTTATTAAAACAGTATCATATTGTAAAAGATAAAAGGCTGTCTGTTTGATGTCCTTTAAAACAAATTACTCCTCAGTTCAGTTCAGTTCAGTCGCTCAGTCGTGTCTCTTTGCGACCCCATGAACCGCAGCACGCCAGGCCTCCCTGTCCATTACCAACTCCCAGAGTTTACCCAAACTCATGCCCATCGAGTCGGTGATGCCATCCAGTCATCTCATCCTCTGTCGTCCCCTTCTCCTCCTGCCCCCAATCCCTCCCAGCATCAGGGTCTTTTCCAATGAGTCAACTCTTCGCATGAGGTGGCCAAAGTACTGGAGTTACAGCTTCAGCATCAGTCCTTCCAACGAACACCCAGGACTGATCTCCTTTAGGATGGACTGGTTGGATCTCCTTGCAGTCCAAGGGACTCTCAAGAGTCTTCTCCAACACCACTGTTCAAGAGCATCAGTTCTTCGGAGTTCAGCTTTCTTCACAGTCCAACTCTCACTCACATCCATACATGACCACTGGAAAAATCATAGCCTTGACCAGACAGACAGACCTTTGTTGGCAAAGTAATGTCTCTGCTTTTTAATATGTTGTCTAGGTTGGTCATAACTTTCCTTCCAAGGAGTAAGCGTCTTTTAATATCATGGCTGCAGTCACCATCCGCAGTGATTTTGGAGCCCAAAAAAATAAAGTCTGACACTGTTTCCACTGTCTCCCCATCTATTTCCCATGAGGTGATGGGACCAGATGCCATGATCTCAGTTTTCTGAATGTTAAGCTTTAAGCCAACTTTTTCACTCTCCTCTTTCATTTTCATCAAGAGGCTTTTTAGTTCCTCTTCACTCTCTGCCGTAAGGGTGGTGTCATGTGCGTATCTGAGGTTATTGATATTTCTCCCGGCAATCTTGATTCCAGTTTGTGCTTCTTCCAGCTCAGCGCCTACAATGTCTTAAATAAGAATCACTAAATTTATCAATTCAGACTTTCAATAAATAGTAATTACAAAGCAAATATTTTTCTAGATACTGTGGGTAAAGTGATGAATAAGATAGGCATAGTAGTGGGGTAGTGGGGTTTCTGACCTCACAGAGTACATTTCAAGGAAGAAGATGTAATAAAATCACAATAAAATAGATAGAAAAATACAAAGTGAACTGGGAATGCACTGTAAGAGACCCTGAACTGGTTAAGAATTCTGTGAAACATTCCCAGAGGAAATCACCCAAGCCCTGTTAGGAATGCTAGTCTGAAATTCAGAGAAGAGATCTGAGCTGGAGGTATAAATGTGGAACAGTCCTCTGAAGATGTTAATTTAAGGCTGAGGAATGGATGAAATTGCCTAGGTGGAAGACAGCACGTGAAAAGAGGGGAGAACTGAATCTTACAGGTCTAGCAGCTGAAATGAACCTCCAAATAAAATGGAGGTGAGAAGAATTAAGATCTGTGGAGCCCCTGAAGCTAAACAAAGAGGGTCTGGAGAAACAGGGAATGATAAAGAACTTCCAATAATGCTGAGAGGTCAAACCAGAACTGAAAAATAGGCACGTTCTTCACAGAGGCATGGTTTTTGGTGGGAGAGGTTCCTGGGATCTGATAATAGACGTGGGATATGTTTCAGAAGTCCAGATGCAGGAAGAGTTAAGAAAAGAATACAGCAATTATAAGCAACTCTTTCTAGAGGTTTTGCTGGGAAATGGAAGACAGTTTAGGACTATATTTAGAGGGAAATATACGTAAAGGAATTTTTATCTTACCTTTAAGATGAAGCAGCAAACATAAACACTGATTGTGGTGAAGTGAAGTGAAAGTTGCTCAGTCGTATCTGACTCTTTGCACCCTGTGGACTGTAGTCCATGGAATTCTCCAGGCCAGAATACTGGAGTGGGTAGCTGTTTCCTTCTCCAGGGGATCTTCCCAACCCAGGGATCAAACCCAGGTCTCCCACATTGCAGGTGGATTCTTTACCAGCTGAGCCACTTGGGAATGTTATCAAAAGCAAGAGCTTGAAGATGATGAAGATTGTAGGGGTTGGTCAATGGCAGTTTCCAGGAAAGCAGAAGGAATGAGAATTCCTGTGTGATTTAACACTCATCCCATCTGTAATAACAAATACCTGCTCTCTAATAGGTTCTCACCTCCTGAGGGCAGGGACCACATTTGTGTGGTTCATCACCCTCTACTCAGCTCCTGGGCTAGTGCTGGACCATCGAGACACTCAGAAAACAGTGAAGAGAGCCTGACTCCCAAAGACGATGTGTGTCTTTGACTCAAGGGGAGGTACCTCTTTCTGCTAAGAAGACATGAAAGAGAGCTTTGAAAGGGAGAAATGTGAGGGACTTTTCAACCAATACATTTTCTCTGTGAGATGAAAGAATGAAAAAAGAAGGGGGAATTGATAGGGTAGAAGTCAAGTCACAAGGGCTTCCCTTGTGGCTCAGATGGTAAAGAATCTGCCCTCAAATCTGCCCGGAGACCTGGGTTTGATCCCTGAGTTGGGAAGATCCCCTGGAAAAGGAAATGGTTACCCACTCCAGTATTCTTGCCTGGAGAATCCCATGGACAGAGTAGCCTGTAGAAGACTCGGAGTGAATGATCAAGTTTTAACACTACCGTTTGATAGTACAAGTTTGACACTACTGTAACAATGTTTACTGAACCGTTGAAGAGTAATAAATGGCAATTGTTGTGACAACACAACTGAGTTGTGTTGGATATTCATATATGGTACATACTTCTTGGAGTCACAACTGTCAAGGAAGTCGTGAAGGAGAAAAATCTGGTTGATTGTAAAGTATTTAGATTGAGAAGAAGAGACTGGGCTTTGGCACTGGGAAAGCAGTGTGAGCAGAAACTCAATGACAGAATTTGGCCCTTTGGAGCTGACAGGAATAGCAGCTCCATTGAGCTGAAGTTCCCCTCAGGTACTAAAATGAAGGAATTGGGGGCAGGAGGAATGGCAATAGAGGATCATGAGCACCCTTGGCCATTTCGTAAAGTACCCATGCTGCCTTAATATCTCCCAATCTCATGCTGAACTCTTTGTGTTTTAGATTCACACCACCCATCCTTCTTACCTCTTTTCTGCTATCTACCACTCTCCAATCACTCTCATTTATTGAGGACTTTGACTCAGTTCATCCTTCCAGTCCAGGGCCTGAGTTTGCACTGGTGAATTGTGTGCTAGAAGCTAAATCACAGTCAGATCTCGCTTCAAGTGCATCTGGGAAATGTCATTGTTTAGTTGTTAAGCCTTTTTAGTACAGGAAGAAACAGTAGAAGGAGATTTGTTGTTGTTTAGTTGCCAAGTTGTGTCTGACTCTTGCAACTCCATGGACTGTAGCCCATTAGGCTCCTCTGTCCATGGGATTTTCCCAGGCAAGAATACTGGAGTGGGTTGCCATTTTCTTTTCCAGGGGATCTTCCCCACTCAAGGATCGAACCTGTGTCTCCTGCGTCTCCTGCAATGGCAGGCGGATTCTTTACCACTGAGCCACCAGGGAAGCCCAAAAGGAGACTGGACAGATACTAAGCAAGGAAATATCCACTATTATATTCACCACAGTGGACAGAGAAAGTATGTTAGGATAAAATTATAAGAGGCAGAAAAAAAGACTAGGAAAGTTAAAAAAAAAGTCTTCTGATATAATAGAAGTGATGAAGTACAACTTGAAGAACTCTATTGATATAATATTGTAAATATGCAAAAACTGATGAACAGATGGAGAAATAGTTGATATCACAGACAAATTAGGTAACGCGACAGCAAGGACCTATTGTATAGCACAGGGAACTTTGCTCAATGTTATGTGGCAGCCCGGATGGGAAGAGGGTTTGGGGGAGAATGGATAGATACATGTATATGTATGGTATATGTATGGCTGAGTCCCTTTGCTATCCACCTGAAACTGTCACAACACTGTTAATTGGCTGTAACCCAACACAAAATTTTAAAAAAATTTAAATCAGGTAATGTGATATGGGACAATTTTTATCTTGGATTTCAAATTATGTTAATTGGTTTGTATTATAGTAATATCAAAATTGATAATGAAATTTAAAAGTTCAGTTGGCAAAAAAAAAAGTTCAGTTGGCAAGACTAAAGGTTTAACAATTAGTATGAACTGGGGAAGTAAGGTGAAGGTGAAAGTCGGTGGTGGTGAGATCAAAGAACTAAGAATTTTGCTTTGTTGGCTTCTTGATCGAGTGAAATAATACTAAATTTTACAGTCTATGAGAATTCTATGTTTGGCACCGTTTTTCTCCTTAGGTCTTTTACATCATTTGTGATAACCACTGTGTCTTCTGGATTTTTAACACCAAATTGAAGTGATTAATTTAGTGCAAGGCACTATATGCATGCTAAATACATGTTAATATATATATAATAAATGAGACTAATAAAAAAAATGTTTGAAAGTAGTATGAAGAACACAAAAGGGACAAGTGAGTCATCTACTCCAAGTCTCTTAATAGTAGGAAAAAAACCCAGCATTTAAAAAAAGTATAGTTGCTTTACAATATTATGTTAGTTTCAGGCATGCAACACAGTGATTCAGTGTTTTTGTATCAAAAAACACATTCTCACCTCCTGAGGGCAGGGACCAGGTCTGTGTGGTTCATCATCCTTCACTCAGCACCTGGGCTAGTCCTGGACATTAGAGGTGCTCAGAAAATAATGAAGAAAACCTGACGTCCATAGAGGATGTGTGTCTTTGACACATGGAGAGGTACCTCTTCCTCCCTGCTGAGAAGACATGAAGGAAAACTTACATTACAGGTTATTACAAGGTAATGGCTATAATTCCCTGTGTTATACAGTCTATCCACGTTGCTAATCTATTTTATACACAATATCTGTTAATCCCATACCTAGTTTGTCCCTTCCCTCTTCCTTCTTCCCTTTGGTAACCACAAGTTTGTTTTCTTGAACTCAGCATTTTTGTAGCTTCCTTCCTCTTTATGACTCCAAACATAAAGTAAATATAGAGATCTAAATACATGGCTAAAGAAGCCCATTAAAACTGACTCAAACGCATTTGCACCAAAAATAACCGAAATTTTTTACTTTCTGTTATATAGAAACCAGGTCTGTCAGTCCTTTCCTCAAACAAGATCTGTACATCAAGTTGCTGATGTTTGAGTGGTAGCCAGAACTGATTTTGAATTTCATTTTGCTTCCTGTTACAGTTCTTAATTACATCTTGAAACATTAACAACATCAAATGAAGGCTTTCTTGGAGATGTGAAAAATCCCAGACACTCCAGTCTTTAAGAAAAACCTCTCACCTAGTATATCATTTCCCATCCAGTCAGTGAGGCTGCATTCTTACCCTGACTCAGAATCTCTTCTCCACAACTGTCCACAGAGGAGACTGCGCTGAGGTTAAGTTTTTAAGCCAAAGGCAAACCGAGTGTATTTGGGAAAAAACCCAAGGAACTTTGCCCGAAGGATAGTTACGCATTCCGCTCCCCTGTTTGCCAACATGATCATGCAGAACCCAGTGAGTTCCCCTAGCGCTAGGAGCAGCCGCAACTTCACTGTGAGGCCAAGAGTCCCACTGCCCTGCCACACCACCAAACTCCAGGGCACATGGCGGGGGCGTCGCCTGTGTCCTTTCAGGCTGAAAGCTCGATTTGTCTTCGGTTCCAGGGACACCCCAGGGACAGAGCGGCTTTGAACACCACCCACTCTCCTAGGGGTCATCACCTGTTGCCTCGCCAAGGCCAAGGGAGGTCAGCTTCTCAAGGGGAATTTTCAAAAAGGAGACAGGCTCGGTCTGTCCATAAAAGGATCTCTTTGAGGTCGGTGGGAAAAAAAAGAAAAAAAGCAATGCATTTCGTGTTCCCAGTTAGAGCCTCTGGAACGAGGCCGCCTGAGAACAGGCCTGTGAACGGTTCTTGTTGGAGGGCGGCCAGCAGAGATGGCCCAGACGGTTTTCACAGGACCTCTCACGGCCACCCCTCACCCAGAGCAGCTGAAACTGGAGTCCAGGCGGCCACCTCCCGGCCCCACCTCCCCTCACCCCCACCCCGGGGGTAGGGGGCTGCGGAGCAGCACCCGGCCACCAAAGCAGCTGCCTTCTGACAGGATCAAGTCATTCAGGGTCAAGGGCAGGAAACCAGATTTCCACACACAAGCCAGATGAAACGCTGACATTTGCGGATGCTTATAGAGAGCCTTCACTCTTTTCTGCCCTCCTTCCCTTGCTATGAAAAAGTCATGAAATTCATCCCCCAGTCCCTTTCCCACCATAGGACACTTTAGCTCAACACACCCATGGATGGGGCTTCCCTGGTAGCTCAGATCGTAAAGAATCTGTCTGCAATGCTGGAGACCCGAGTTTGATCCCTGGGTCGGGAAGATCCCCTGGAGAAGGGCATGGCAACCCACTCCAGTATTCTTGCCTGGAGAATCCCATGGACAGAGGAGCCTGGTGGGCTATAGTGCTTAGGATCGCAAAGAGTCAGACACGCGAGACTTCAATCACTAGGAGTCACAGGCAGTGGCCGGCCCTGCACAATTCTCAGGATGGTGTATCTCGCTTTGCCTCCTTCCCTTCCCTCTAGAGACTCGGGGTGCATTCAGGAGAACAGCCCTGTGTGCTGGGGTTGCTCAGCATGGGAGATCAGGGCCGAGGGGCAGGCGTGGGCAGCCCTGGATGCGGCTGAGGAAGAGGCAGAGAGAGGCGCCTGTCCCACCTGCCTCCTCTGCTTGGAGAAGCCAGCACCGAGCAACCAGCACCTGCCCTACAGCTCCCTGGAACCTGAGGACCTCCCCTCCCCTCTCCCCTACCCCACTAAGACAACTGTGAATTTTTTAAAAATTAGGATTTGAGAGAATCTGAGAATTCAGAAGCCAAAGAAAGAGTAAGAAAATGTGAAATCAGAAAGAGCTTTGTGCCAGACTCTCAGGGCCAACTTGCCCTTCTTGCTCTCTAAAAGTTAAACTTTTACTCCCCTCCTGGGGTCCTCTGGGAAATAATTTTCTTTACTGCAATGTCTAATATTTGTCATCATCTCCACTTTTATTTAAAAAAAAAAAAAAAAGGATCCTTCTAGAAGACCTGCATGCACGACAGGGCTTCATGGCTCATGCTTGGTCTCTGTCTCCACAGGCCAACAGCACCGTTTTGCTTTTGATCAGACCCAGGGTAAGTATCTCCTTTCCTGTGAAGCCTTCCAGAGGCCCTCAGATATGCACTTTTTTCCAGACTCTGTAGGGACCACTACCCTACACTTTGAGCTACTAAGTACAACTGCGTACATGTCCTACTTAATCTTAATGAAGTTAAACTAAGTTCTTTAGCTACTACCAGTGAAGCAATGATGTAAGGCTCTTCTCTTGGTGCTGCCACATGGAAACTTCACCAACACCTTAACTCAGCGTCCCTGCTGCCAAGCCCAGGCCTTGGTGGGGTGACTGTGGGTACTGAACCTAGTGATTCTGTGGGCTGGAGCTCACACTTTGGCTCCATGGGAGCAATGCTCTAACGAGCCCCTTAGGGAGGCTTCCCAGGTGGCTCAATGGTAAAGAATCTACCTGCCAATGCAGGAGATGTAGATTTGACCCCTGGGTTGGGAAGATCCCCTGGAGACGGAAATGTCTACCCACTGCAGTATTCTTGCCTGGGAAATATGAACAGAGGAGGCTAGTGGGCTCCAGTCTATGGGATCGCAATGAGTCGGACACGACTTCACGACTGAGCATGCACACACCCATCTCTTAGCTGCCGAGGCAGCTCACTCAAAGGTGAATTAGCTCATGGTGATACAGAGCGTAGATTTGGGTGCATGGCTTCTAGGGACAAACCGATACAAGAAAATCCAGGAGGACAAGAACTCTGGCGATATCCACTAACACAGCCTTCTGTGGCACCAAGTCTTTATTAGATTTGGTGTGTGTTCTTTTGGAATCTGCACATGTTCTTATTGTTGTTTGTTTAAGCCCGAAGCGGTCTTGTCTCTCAGCTCCCTCGCCCATCAGAGGCTGATGGACGCCAGTTACTGTTTAGTTGCTGGTAGGATGCTATTTGAGCGAACCACATCTGAGGACCCTGGTGCTGGTAAAGCATCTTTTCAGTTGAATAATGCAAGACAGCACATTTGGGGAGGTGAAAGGCATGCAGTGGTAGTTCAGAAGGAAGACAAAGGGGAAACAGACCGCTGACTCTGGTGGGAACCAGGGTGGTATGTGGCATCCCTCACATGAAGACAAAGATCCCAGCAAATTACCACAATGCCAAACAGAGGGCCGTGACAGACATAATGGAACCACACAGCCCTGCCTTTGTGCAACAATTAAGAGGAAAATCATAGTGTATGCATTGGTTGTTTTCAGACAAGAGAATTAAAAGACTTGGTTGGTTTTTCTTTAAAATGCATTTCAAGAATTCCTCAGGTAAAGAGATGAAGGATGCATACTTCCACAGAGCTGCAGGCACAATCTCAAGCTGCTGAGCTATTTCCTTTGGGGGCTTCATGATTTCCCGTCACACCCTTACTAGTTAATTCCTCCAGCTTCCAGAAGGCCACCTGGAAGTCTCCAAGTTGCTCATCCACATTTTCTCTTTTAAGTTCCAATATTCTTCTCTGAAAATCTATCTTCAGCCCAAGGAACCTCTTCATGCAGCTCTCTGGAGCTTGTCAATCTTGCTCTGCACTAATGCTAAATGGATGGATCATGGCCCTCCCTCTTTGCTGATTCCCTTTGTCGCATGTCCTTATATGATATTAGTGAAAGAATTGAGTACTTCATGTGCCTCACATAAAGTGAGGTGTTGTGCAAATTCCCTCATCTGTTGCTTGTGCTATTTTAATGGAAAAATAGGGAAAGAAGGGTAAGGTATACCTGAGTTTTCTCTGCTGCAAAGCTCTCCGATATTTTATAAAAACACGTTGCAGATGCTGAGGCTATTGAATAAATTGCAAAAATCTTCTGAACTTGTTCAAAGTCCCCTTCCCCTCTTCTTCTCCCGGAGACACCTCAGTTCTGAACTTGGGAGCAGGCTGAAGACAGATCAGGAAGCGTCAAAAGTTACTCAGTCAGACAAAACCCAGAAGATGCTTAGGCTCCGCAGTAGGAAATAGTATTCTTTCAAACTTAGAAGTAAAAAGCACGTGAAAGCATTTTATGGAAAAAAAACCAAAAACATCTTTTATTATAATCACTTATGAGAAATCACCTTTGGAAAAATCTGGGTCATGGCTTTGACAAAGAAGCTCAAAATGTCTACTTTGGGCCTGTAACATTCCCCTGGTAATCCGCAGGAAGGGCAAAGAGGCAGGAAGATCCACACTGATGCAGGGCTCTTCTCAGATGCTGGAAGTGGAAAACTACAGAAGCTTTCTCAAAACAAAGCCTTGTGTTGTAAAACTCTGGGGGTGGTCTTCCTCAAAACAGTCCCCCAAAGGCTCAAGATGACTTTGAGACATAGTAAAATCTAAAAGAAAGGAAACCAAATAAAATCTGCAGAATCATTACATGGTAGAAAGCCAGTCTAAGGCTGGGAATTTAAGAGCAGTGACCTCCTCGGGCCATCCCTGATTCCATCCTTGGCCCTTGAGAACCCGAGGCTTATTCTATGTCACATTCCATTTCTGAGGTGCCTGGCGAGACTCGTTCATTCATTTATATATTCAATTTAGTCAAAAAATGTCTACTTTAGTGCCACTCTTAGAGTGTACTATGCTACTTAGCACTGAATTTACAAAGGATAATAATCATAGCTAAGATTTATTGAGTTGCTACTCATCATTGTGATGTTTTAAAGGTATTTCTCACTTATTCCTTACAAGGTAGGTAGTATTATTGTTGTTGTTTTTATTGCTATTATTGTTTTCAACTCATGGATGAAGAAATTGAGACTCAGATTGGCTGACTTGCTCAAGGACACAAATCAATTAAGGGATTTGTCTGGGATACAAATCCATGTGATCTGACCCCAGAGCCCATGCTTTAATCACCATGTAACATTAAACAGGGACATATAACTGCCCTCAGGAACTTATGCTCTAGTTTAGGAGATAAAGCATGTAGATACACTACAAGGCATTGTGCTTTTAGGCAAACAGGAGCTTAGAGGTTCACACAACTGGGCTTTGAGGGTAAAATCACCAGTGGACAAGGTTACAGTAGGTAACTTGAGAGCAAGGTGGGCTTTGAACTGTGCCTTGACAATAGATAAGATTTTATAACTGTTTCATTTTCCTGGGACTTCCCTGGAGGCTCAGTGGTAAAGAATCTGCCTGCCAATGCAGGAGGCACAAGTTTGATCCTGCCTCCTGCCTTCAACACTCCTACCAACTAGGACAGAATGATGTGTAGTAAGCCTGCCTTCCTACCATGGGCTCCAAGGATTAGAGGAGTGCTTGTCAAGTCAATAAATACAGAGTTCATGTGATGTACCAGGCAAGTAGGTTACAGAACACCCTTGTTGGATGGGCTTCACCTGGATAGGTAAAGGAAATGAAAGCAATAGACCAGCTCAAACCCTCAAGCCAGTGTTTTGGGCTTAAGAAGTGAGTGTTCAAAGCAGAAAAAGACCCTGATGGAAAAAAAGAAAGATAAAGACCCAGATGACACTTCCACATGATTCACTATTACTGGAGCCAAGGCGTGGTCCACTGTGGTCTTCCTTGGTGCCTCAGTGGTAAAGAATCTGCTTGCAATGTAGGACATGTGTGCAAGAGACATGGGTTCAATCCCTGGGTTGAGAAGATGCCCTGGAAAAGGAAACGACAACCCACTTCAGTATTCTTGCCTGGGAAATCCCATGGACAGAGAAGCCTGGTGAGCTACAGTTCATGGGGTCACAAAAGAGTCGGACACGACTTAGTGACTAAACAACAAAGGTGAAATAAGAACTATAGAAACTGAATGAGTGACACGTCTTATAACTGGAATAGTTGTTCTGAAGACAGAGGTGCCGCTCACAGGTTGGGTGAACCATTTCCCAAAATTTGGGTTTTCCCAAAATGATCAGAATTTAAACAGATGAAAATAAGCATAAAAATTATTTTAAGGAAGAGATGAACATTTGTTCCAGTATTTCTCAAGATGATGTCAATAAGTACAGCATCAAAAAAGAGATAGAAGGAGTTTGTGTTCAAGGGATTAAACATGAAATCAAATTAATATTTTCCCCATAGGATCTCTTAGAAATAACTAAATGATAACGTGTCTGGTAGGGAAGAAATAGTGTGCAATGCTTCTGGACCTTGGGAAGTACTATTACATTAAATGCTTTGTTTCTGTTATATATGAGATATGGTAAATTATTATAATAACTAAAATGTATATCACATGTAACATAAAGTCCACAGGGGAAGGTTGGGCTTCAGGGCTGGTTGATTTAGTGACTCAGTGTTATCCTGTGAGACTCGGGTTCCTCCCATACCCCTACCCTGGTATCCACACCATTGAGTCCAGCTTTCCTGAGACCATGAATTGGCCACCAGCGATAACTGTGACCAATACTTCCCTGTTCATAGTCAGTGGGACGGAGAGGAACTTGAATCTATTGCCCAGAAGGTTCAAGTAAGCCTCATCTGTCTCACTGGTCCAAGCAAGCTTAGATTTGCGCATCCCCAAGTTGATCACTCGCAAGGGGATGGATAGCCAGAATTGCCTAAGCAATGTGCAGTACTCACACTTTGGAAACACTTATTCATTTATTCTTTTTTTTTTGATCTTCCATCTCTCCTTCCAAAGTGTATTTACTGAGCACCAGCTGTGGTTCCAGGTTACTAGTCCCTTCTCTTAGGAAGCTCACCATCTGCAAGAGAGGAAGATAATACTGCGCTGCCACTAGCGTGCAGACAGTACTATGGGATCCAGACAAGCAGTCTAATGAGGGCTTCACAAAAGAGGTACCTGCATCATCCTGGAAGAGAGGAGGAAATGGGAGAGTTTGAGTGGAAGTCATATTTTTGGCAGTCTTCGGGAAAACATCTAATTCAATGAAAGATAAAAAGGATATATTGAGATAGAACACTATGGAGAAGGAATGGAAAAAAAAAATACAGTGTTGAAGAGATCAAAAAGAAAATGCTTCAAGAAAGAAGTTCAGTGTCTAATACAGCAGAAAGGTTAATACATAGGAGGGAGGGACAACTTATGAAATACCCAGCACAATACATTTTAAACCTCTAAACAGATGAGGAGCATAAGGCTCAAAGAACTTTCTCCAGAGCAGGGTTAACTAGTAAGGGACTGTTAGGAACTACATGCTTCAGTTCAGTTCAGTTCAGTCGCTTAGTCGTGTCAGACTCTGCAACCCCATGAACCGCAGCACGCCAGGCCTCCCTGTCCATCATCAACTCCTGGAGTTTACCCAAACCCATGTCCAGTGAGTCGGTGATGCCATCCAGCCATCTCATCCTCTGTCGTCCCCTTATCCTCCCACCCTCAATCCCTCCCAGCATCAGGGTCTTTTCCAAAGAGTCAGCTCTTTGCATGAGGTAGCCAAAGTACTGGAGTTTCATCTATAGCATCAGTCCCTCCAATGAACACCCAGGACTGATCTCCTTTAGGATGGACTGGTTGGATCTCCTTGCAGTCCAGGGGACTCTCAAGAGTCTTCTCCAACTACATGCTTAGGTCCCCTCAAAATTCACCAGTCAATATCTTGAAAGTTCGTATGTTGAAATTGCCTTGGGATGTGATAGTATGCAGAAATGGGGCCCTTGGGAAGTAGTTAATTAATGAAGGTGGACCTCTAGTGACAAGATGAACATCCTTGTAAGAAGAGACATGAGACAATGTTCCTCTCCTCTCTGCTCTCTAGCTATGAAGGCTCAGCAGGAAAATGGCCACCTGCAGTCCAGTAGGAGAGCCCTCCTCAGAACTGGACCTTGTTGTCACCTTGATCTCAGCCTTTCCAGCCTCCAGAACTTAATTAATTCTTGTTGTCTTCAAGAAATTAATTCTTGTTGTCTGATCCACCCAGTCTATGAAACGCTGTGAGAGCAGCCCAATCTGACTAAGACGGGGACCAAACCATGTTTTGAACCTGGGGAAGGCTAGCTTCAAAACACATGCTCTTTTAACAGATTACTCTGTCTTCCAGCAAAAAGAGTGAATGGATTTTGAAAATAAGAAGTGCAAGGTCAATAAAGAAGCGGGTGAAAGGGAAGGGAGTGGTGAGGTGGAGAGGCCACCTCATTCTCTTACGTCTCATCTTCTGAGGGTATTAATCTCATCATAAGATCTCTATCTTTTTGCATTAATCACCTCCCAAAGTGCCTCAGATGGTAAAGAATACACTGCAATGCAGGAGACCCGGGGTTTGATCCCTAGGTCAGGAAGATTCCCTGGAGAAGGGAATGGCAACCCACTCCAGTATTCTTGCCTGGAGAATCCCATGGATGGAGGAGCCTGGTGGGCCACAGTCCATGGGGTCGCAAAGAATCATACACGACTGAGCATCTAATACACACAAAGGCCCCATCTCCAAATATTATCATATCCCAAGGTCATTTCAACATATGGCTTTTTAAGACTTCAACAAGTGAACTTTAGGAGGTCACAGGCGTGCAGTTCTTAACAGTCCCTTACTAGTTTCCCTATTCTAGAGGAAGTTCTTTGAGCCTTAGACCCCTCATGGGCTGAGGAACTAGCTGCATAAAGAGAATGATACATGCTACAATAGCATTAGCTCTATTGCTAGCCCATCCTTCACCACTGCCTTTATTTGGCTTAATTTAATATTTATTTCTATTTATTTATTTATTGGCTGCACTGGGTCTTAGTTGTGACATGTGAACTCTTAGTTGTGGCATGTGGGTTCTAGTTCCCTGACAGGGATCAAATCCAGGCCCTCTGCATTGAGAGCACGGAGTCTTAGCCTCTAGACCACCAAGGAAGTCCCTTCACTACTGTTCTTCAAATTTTGTTAGCAGCTGTTTCTGAGGACCTTTTTAAAATTTTTCTCTTCTGATGTAAACGTCACACTTTTCCTGCAACTCCTCAGCTTATCTAGGCTTGCGTGTTGGTGCCTATTTCTTCTTTAACTGCATCCTCTTCAGACAGTCCATTGTGCTCCAACTCTAAGTAACCTCACATTCACACACCTACATATCATGCCTTTTGCTCCTTATTGTTTTATTTTGTGGACTTCTGGAGACAGAGTCAACAATCCAGCAGGAGACATTTAGCCACTGAGCTCAGAATTTGTGGCTTCTAGCCCAGGGGGTTGTAACTCTAGCTGCACATTTGAATCAATGAGGAGACTTAAAAAATTCACATTCCTGATTCCCACCCCAGACCTCCTGAATGGGAATCTCTGGAGATGGATTCCAGATATTTCTAAACCCTTGCAGCCAGCCTGGCACTTGTCCAGGGTTGGCTATTGGGAGCCATAGCTTTAATTTCTGAGTCACTCTTCAATTATTTAGTCTCTGCTGTTTTCTGGGTTTGAGAGCAAAGTATAATCACTCTTGACCATGGATATTTTGCTACTGTATCTTTCTTGCACCTCCCGTAACTTGGGGACATTGTGGGAAATTATCCTAGGTTGACCCTACATTTACTGCAATTTTAAAATCATATCATAATTATATCCTATCTGTCTCCTACACTTCCCTTGTCTGCTACCCAAATCTCTTTTCACTTAACTGTTCATATTTTGTCTTAATCCAGAGAGGAGTCATTTAAAACCAAATGTATCTATGTTTGTGTTTATTCATTTAATCTTTATGATCCTTCTAAGGGCTTCCCTGGTGGCTCAGATAGTAAAGAATCTTCCTGCAATGCAGGAGATCTGAGCTCATTTCCTGGGTCAGGAAGATCCACTGGAGAAGGGAATGGTTACCCACGCCAGTATTCTTGCCTGGAGAGTTCCATAGACAGAAGAGCTTGGTGGGCTATTGTCCATGGGGTCACAAAGAATCAGACATGACTGAGCAACAAACACACATACATCCTTCTTCTATTTCAAATTCACATTCTTGACTCAATTGGTGGTCATGGCCCATTGTTTATCTCTAAATTTATATTTTTTCCTCATCCGAGCTATATACTGCTTCTATCATCTTTCCCAGAATTACTGGCTTGGGGGGCCTCCAGGGTGTGGGTGTAAGAGTGAATGTTGGGATGGTAGAAATCTAGTGGTGAGAAAGGAAATCAGAATCATCACATGATCCTGAGGAATGTAGAACTTTTAATTACTTTCTAGTAAGAGTTCTTAAAGTTAAGTTAAAGTGTTAATCACTCAGTCATGTCCAACTCTTTGCAACCCCATGGATTGTAGCCTACAAGGCTCCTCTGTCCATGGGATTTTCCAGGCAGGAATTCTGGAGTGGGTAGCCATTCTCTTCTCCAGGGGATCTTTCTGACCCAGGGACTGAACCCAGGTCTCCTGCATTGCAGGCAGATTCTTTACCAGGGAAGCCCCAGTGAGAGTTCTTAGTTCTTGCAAATGATGAATTGTAAGTAAGGGCTTGGGTCTGTCTTTGCAGGTCTCTGGGCAGGGGAGATGGCGCCTAGGGTAGCTCCCTAGGGGCTAAACTGGAGCCTTGGGAGCCTCACTGTGATTGATGCTCCTGGGAAATGGAGTCTGGACTGAATTCTGTGACTTTTGAACCTTTAGGATGAATCAGTGAAACAACAGGGAGTGCTGAGGAAGGGACAAGGGCACCGGCATTGTGAGAGAGGACTGTCCT
This sequence comes from Cervus canadensis, assembly GCF_019320065.1. Classification (NCBI taxonomy): domain Eukaryota; kingdom Metazoa; phylum Chordata; class Mammalia; order Artiodactyla; family Cervidae; genus Cervus; species Cervus canadensis. The sequence continues at coordinate 38,325,504 of NC_057405.1, read as the reverse complement.
CTGATAGAAGACAGGGATCCAGGTAAAAGTTTAGATGCCATTCTAGAAAACCCAGACTTCAATTCCCAGTGAGTGTGGTATTGGAGGAGGTTAACATTTGTGTAGCTCTTATGTGTTGAGGGGTATAATGATAGGAAGGGACCAGAGGGAAGACAGTGAACATCCTTCTCAGGAGCAAGATGAGTAGGGGCCAAGGACCTAGGAGGCCTCAAGGACTCCAAGAGTCTTCAGTTTTTCAAGTTATCTCTGATCAGTTCTTAGTGTTTATGAAAGCATTGGTTAATTAGACCTTGTTCAGTTACTCTACCAGTAATTCCCAATCAAGTATTTCTCTTTCAATAGTTGTGATCTTTGCCTATTTGAAGTTACAGAAGATCTAACATGAGCCCCTTTGAATATGAAAATCATAGAACACTTGCCTTTTCCATATGTGTATATTTTGCATTATCCCTTTATGGAAACTGTTTGGTGATCACTCCACATGCAACAAATGTCATTTTAGCTTCATTTGCACTTCTGAAACTATTTTTCACTCATCTTGATTTAATGTAATACTAATTTCAATGAACAAGATATGTAATGTCATCCAACCAAAAGGATATTCATAAAGAGTGATGGTATTTGCCTGATAATGCCAAAAGATTGTCATGTGTGCTAGATCAGAATCTATGTATACATAAAAATCCTTTAAAATATATTCACAAACTCCTACCTCCAAACTCATGGGACCAGACTCTAGAAATGATTCTTGGTTTTAGCATATCCAGTGGTCCAAAGACCAAATAAAATGTGGCTAAGAAATGGAAAAATTAAACATTTAAAATGAAAATATTTCCTATTTCCCTTCTAAGAAAATGCTTTCTTTAATTCATTCAAATAGAACAGGGAATTCCTGTACTCAATAACCACAATGTTCCTAATTTGTTAAAGATGTTTCTTCTTATGATGGGAAATCATCAGATCCAAGAAAGTCAAAACTAACCTATGGTTTATTACAAAAATAAGAACTGCCCAATGAGAAATTCTTCAATGTTGACATAGAATGATGTCCATTTGTTTGTGAGACTACAGTAATTTGATGTTTCAGTTCAGTTGCTCAGTTGTGTCCAACTCTTTGCGACCCCATGAATCGCAGGATGCCAGGCCTCCCTGTCCATCACCAACTCCCAGAGTTTACCCAAACTCATGTCCATGGAGTCGGTGATGCCATCCAGCCATCTCATCCTCTGTTGTCCCCTTCTCCTCCTGCCCCCAATCCCTCCCAGCATCAGGGTCTTTTGCAATGAGTCAACTCTTCGCATGAGGTGGCCAAAGTACTGGAGTTTCAGCTTCAGCATCAGTCCTTCCAATGAACACCCAGGACTGATCTCCTTTAGGATGGACTCCTTGCAGTCCAAGGGACTCTCAAGAGTATTCTCCAACACCACAGTTCAAAAGCATCAACTTTTCAGCACTCAGCTTTCTTCACAGTCCAACTCTCACATCCATTCATGACCACTGGGACATATTAACAGCAATGACCATAACACCCCTTATGTATGCGTGGTGATTCTCCCTTTTCCTGTAGCCTCCTTCAACACTCTTACTCTCTTCTCTACGTTTCCATGAGGTAAGCATCTATGTATTTAACAGCATATGTTCCCCTAGCTTGCTGGTAATTGAGAGCAACAAAAGATGTTTACAGAGAATTTTTCTAGAAAGAAGCTAAAATTCAGTTTCATTAGGTTATTAAGCACACACCCCATGCCCAGCACTAACACAGATGCTGAGGAAACTACAATGGATGAGACAGAGCTCCTGTCCTCAAGTAGTTCACCTAATGGAAGTGCAAATTCTTACACAGTGGTGTGTGAGAAATACTAAAATAGTTTTAAGGTCCTGGTTTTATGAGCTAGTAATGGAAAAGACTGTTTGTTCCATGTAACAAGGGCATTAAGAGTATTTGGATAAGTTTCACAAAGGAGAGGATGTCTCCTAGCAACTCAGGAGTGAAAGGAAGGTCATCTAGCAACAAGGGCCACCAGGGACCCAATCTCATAGAACCAAAAAATTAAGAAAGGAAAAAGCAGGAGACAGACTACAGGTTGTTCATTTTTATTTTGTCAAGAGTGAATATTAAACAAATAATCAGGCAGTTGGCTAGTATCTCTTGCTTTCCTTATCTGTGGCTACATATCAAACTACCCCAAAACCTAACGTCTCACAACAATAGCGCTCTATTACTTCTCACCATGTTGGAGGTTGCCTGAGAACACATGCGTCACGTGGTTTCAGCTGGGATGGCTGAAAAGGCAGCCTGACTCATGTGTCAGCCTGGCTAGTAGCTGGGGCAGTCAAACCTGGCGTTGCTTCTCCTCCACGAGGACCTCGCCATCTGGCTACTTGGGCTTCCTCACTAGATGGTAGCTAGTTTCTGAGAGGAAGCATTCTATGAAATGAGAGTAAAAGCTACAGGTCTCTTAAATCCAAGTCTCAGAAGTTAAACAGCATCACTTCTGCTGTGTTCCATGACTGAATATGGGCCATAGGGCCAGACCAATTCAAGGGTAGGGAAGATAGATTCCATCTCTTGGTGGAAGAATGAAAAAGTCACACTGAAAAAGTTATGTGGAATGGGCAATGTGGCCACGTTTGGAAACACTATTTACTACTCCTCATTTTGTAAAAACATAAGACATTTTGACACCGATAGAAGGACATAATCTCAGACTGAAGGATGACCATTTAAATCAAATAAATCTAGTTTAATAAAAAGCCTACCGTATTGTTTATAATTTTCTCTATTCGCTAAATATCAGAGTAACTTTATCAGAAACAACACTGGTTCAAAGACTAGCCAAGGTTTGGAGAACAACTTTCTACACCAGTAGCTTTCATACCTGGAGAAGGCAATGGCAGCCCACTCCAGTACTCTTGCCTGGAAAATCCCATGGATGGAGGAGCCTGGTAGGCTGCAGTCCATGGGGTCGCTAGAGTCAGACACGACTGAACAACTTCACTTTCACTTTTCACTTTCATGCGCTGGAGAAGGAAATGGCAACCCACTCCAGTGTTCTTGCCTGGAGAACCCCAGGGAAGGGGGAGCCTGGAGGGCTGCCGTCTATAGGGTCGCACAGAGTCGGACACGACTGAAGTGACTTAGCAGCAGCAGCTTTCATACCTACTTAATAACTCACTAGAAATACATTTTCACAACCTAGTGCATTTCACAGGCACATACATCAGACAAGAGTCTCACAAAGGTGATACTTCAAATAATTTCTCTTCTACTTTTTGTATTTCATTTTAAAAATTATACTGTTAATATCTTGCTGAATTAATTTCAGCATCATACCCATGATTGAGAAAAAACTCTTTCCTCCACATTCTTACTCATTTGAATACCTTGAATAATAGCAATAAGATTGTCTTTCAAGACAGTCCTTATTAGAAAAAACAGATCTTTTGGTTAGAAAATCATTCCTTTAATTTAGGGGAAACTTGCTTCCTTAAGGTTTTCACACATTCTCCTTTGGGCTCAAGTTTAATCCTCCTTCCACCCAGGAGACCTGCCAGTATTTGTGGACAGCTGTCATAGGTCTCAAAGCAACTTGTCCTTGAGTCAGTTGATCCCTTCTTTCATCTTATCTTTGGAGAACAGCATCCTCAGTTCCACAGGGAAGTGGGTAAGAGAGTGAGCCCTACTGTCAGCCTGCCTAGATTCAAATCTTGGCTTCATATTTTTTATGTTAATTTTTTGCTGTGCTGGATCTTCATTGCTACTCATGAGCTTTTCTCTAGTTGCAGCAAGTTGGGGCTACTCTCTAGCAATGCTCAGACTCCTCATTGTGGTGGCTTTTCTTATGGATCACAGGCTCTAGAGCGCATGGGCTTCAGTAGTTGTGGCACACAGACTTAGTTGCCTTGTGGTGTGTGGAATCTTCCCGGACCAGGGATTGAACTGGTGTCCCCTGCATTGCAAGGCAGCTTCTTAACCACTGGACCACCAGGGAAGTCCCTTGGATTCATATTTTATTTGTTGTCTGGCTTTGTGTCAGTCACTCAGTTTTCTAGAGCCTTCATCTCTTCATGACTTACTTAGTGACTAGGAAGTTTAAATTAAAATATGTAAGTAAAATGCTTAGCATGGTACTTGGCATGTATCAAATGTCCAGAAGTTATTAGATATTATTTTTTATAGTTACCACTCCTTAGTTTCTCTATATTCCATTCAAGATGAAACATTTAAAATAGAACATCATATACTGTGCATTTACATTATATATCACATGTCTATATAAAATATATTTGAAATATATAATGGATACATAGCATTCAATGCTTCCAGCATCATCTGTTAAGCGCAGTATGAAAAAAGAACATCCTTTTCCTGAATAAGCGTACTGTGCTTCTGTTAGAGTGGATTAAAGTGGCATAACTTTTATAGTAACCACTTATTTTTTACTCAAATTGCACTAACTGGTGTCTATAATCCATTAATTGCTTTTCACACATGTTTCCACTAAGACAAGTCTCCACTCTCCTTTTTGGTCATTTGTCTTTTGGAGCCCCATTCAATTTTATCTTTTTAGAGTAAGACTACTACTAAAATCTGTTAAATAATATTGTATTCTCATCCTACTGTCCACTGAGTTACAAAATTTTAGTATCCCTGTCATCAGTGGAGTCTATGAGGCTGTCCTCTATATTTCCATTGAAGACATGGATAACTGTTAAGAGGAATAGAATCCTTTCAGTGTTCCCACAACATGGCACCAGAAACACCAATCGAGGCACCAAATGGTCAGTCAGGATTCTTTATATCCAATATTTTGACCAGTTGCTGTCATCAAAATGGCTTGATGACCAAACCACATTATCTTTTTTTCTCTCATTTATAGACTTGTCTATAAAATAATGAAACGATCTTGTCTATGGAACTTTTAGAGCTCAGTTATACTACATCTTTCACATTTCCCTGTAATAACATTCTGGTAATAACCCCATTAACAAAAGAAATAGAAGCATCTGTGTTATGGTTAGATAATGTGATTCTGTCATCTCCTGGCTCAAGACTTTGGGCCAAGTCCAATAGAGTTTTCTTTTTTCAATGACTATTCATTGATCACTTAACATGAATTCAAATGCCAGCTTGACACTTCCACTTGTATGTCTAAGAGACAGCTCAATATTCATATTTCTGTACTAGGTTAATTCAAGAAGGAGAAGAAAGAGGTAGAAGAGAATAAGAAGAAACACAAAACATCAGTAGCTTAACACAAAAGAATTGTTTGGCTGGTTCAAGTAACTGTTTAATACACAGGTTCCTGGGTTGTTGGGGCGCTTTCTTCCATGTGGTGATGCAAGGAACCAAGACCATTACTGCTTGTGGCTCATTGTTTCCTAGGACCTCAATGTCTTCTTGCATCCCTCTCTGGAAATGGACACAGGGCATGGAGAAGGCACACCGACTCCCTAAAGGCCACGGCCAATGAGAGATACAGTCATTTCTACTTACACCATGTTGGCAAGACTGGTCACATGGCACCGGGGACTGTGAAAGAGGCGTTCTGGTTGGACAACTGCTTTCCTAATACAATTCCCTATAGAAGGAAGGCAGATTTTGTGGACAGCAAGCTACCTCTGCCGCAGTGTAAAATCAGACTTTTTATTGTGCCACTCAGACCTATTCTTTCTTTCTTGTTTCCATCATCAGTAAATGGTACCTGTTTCACCCAGGTGCTCTGGCCAAGCCTCTTGGAATAATTCTGACCTTCTCACTCTGCAGATCAAATCTATCATGAAATCCTGCTGACCACACTGTTGTGACATATCTAGAATTTGAGCATCTTTCACTCTTTCTGCTGTTAAACTCCCACTCTGAACCAATATTGATACATTACTATTAACTAAGCTCCGTGCTTTAGTTGTATTTCATTAATTTTCCCCTAGTGTCATTTTTCTGTTCGAGAATCCCACCCAACATACCATATTACCTTTATTCACTTTGCTTCTTAAAGTTTCCCTGGACTGTGACAGCTTCTCAGACTTGCCTTGTTTCTGATGACCTTGACAGTCTGAGGAGTACCGGTTACAGATTTTGTAGAATATTCCTCAGTTGGGATTTGTCAGGTGTTCAGGTGGTTAGACTGGGGTTATTGATTTGGGAGAAAAACCAGAGAGGTAAGATGTCATTCTCAACAAATCATATGAAGGACTCATGCCATCAACACAACATGGATGATGTTAACCTTGTTAACCTGGCTGAGATGGTGTCTACCAGGTTTCTCTTTTCTGTAAACTTTAGAAGCAAGTTAATAAGTAAAGCCCAGATTTAAAGAACGGGGTGTTACACTCCATCTCCGTGAGGGAAGAATATCTGTACAAATTATTTGGAGTTAGTCTGTATAAATTTGTCTCCCCCCTCAGTTTATTTATTTATTCAATCATGTATTTAGACTGTGTGCTGGTGGATATTTCTTATATATTTTGCCTTATATTCCCATGCTACTTTATTTATTTTGATCCATAAGTCACATCATCTTGGTCTTTGAATTCTCTTTCAGTAAACTCCTATGTCCCTGTGACACACCCATGTCATTTTGTTTAAGCACTTCCTCACTTTCTGGTACAACAAGATGATTGAGGTTATTTTGCACATGCCCTAACCAAGCCTTGCATCTGCTTAATTGCTCAGTTGTGTCTAACTCTTTGAGATCCCATGGACTGTAGCCCACCAGGCTCCTCTGTCCATGGAATTTTCCAGGAAAGAATACTGGAGTGGGTTGCCATTTCCTTCTCCAGGAGATCTTCCCAACCCAGGGATCGAACCTGGGTCTCCTGCATTGCAGGCAGATTCTTTACCATCTGAGCCACCAGGGAAGCCTTAGGATGTATCATTTCTCCAAAGATCACTGATTCATTTTATTGGAAAAAAGTATTAGAAACCAAGATCTGGGTGGTGGTTTTACTTGCTGATATTGGGATATAACTGCTTGTAGTCTTTCTTAGCAGACAGATTTGGGAAATAAATATATGTATACTAACCATGTAAATACACATTTCTATAATTATTTCTGTATGAATCCCTCAGTATCTATATTAAGATAATCTTGAGTTCATAATCATGTCTCTCACTTTAATTCAGTACCTCATGGTTCATTCTAGCCTTGAATGTGATATTTTTAAAGCTTAAACTATTGCAATTTTGTTGGATTGACCAATGAGAGAAAAATTGGAGGCTAGTTAGAGGCTTCCATAGTCAAAGAGACTTTGGAGTATTAATATGATTTTGAACAATCTCTGGAGATATCATGAAGGTAGTTGATGCAAAAGCAGAATGACTCACTGACTGAGTCTAACATGGCAGTAGCAGACAAATGCCCACTGTATGCATTGACATTAAACAAAGATCTATGATAGATTCAACATTATACACCCCACCTTCTCTCGCATTTAATTATTGAACAAATATCTGTTGACAGCCTGCTAAGGCGTAGGCATAGAACTGTGCTCTGGCTATGCAGTGGTGAACAAAACAGACATGCTCTTTGCCCTTGGGGTACTAAACCATAAATGAGGACAGAGAGAGACAATAAACAAATACATGTTTAAGTATATGGTTGCAAACCATGCTGTGGGCTATGAAGGGAGAGAATATGAGTGAGATTAAAGGAAGAACCTAATTTGGACTTGCAATCTGGTTTCATGTTCTTTGTTTTCCCTGAGAACAGGAGGAGAGGCTTCAATTTTAACAAAAAAAAGATTTAGATTTAGGCATTTCTAAGGATAAAGGATGCTAAATGTTGAAATGCTTCACTAAAGAGGAGTAGCGTCCTTCTACTCTGCCCTTTTGAGAAAGGCTAACTGGAAGAGATGTTCCTTCATTAATCCTTTTACTACAAGTCATTTCCAGTTCTGCATTTCCAGGATGGGGGAGAGGCCTAGATGGCATACTGGTGCCTGGGTTCTTCATGTGGTTTGTCTCAAGAAAAGTAAAAAACAAGCTCTTTATCCCCAGCGTTTACAGGAATCTCAAAATGGGTTACATAAAAGGAGCGATTTATTTACATGTAGCAACACAGGAATAGAAATGGCAGTCCTATTTGCTGACAGGAAAACTTTGCCTAATGTCACTTATTACAAACAAAATGCCTTTGTAAACTCCCCAACACACTTATTAAATATACATCTCTGTGTTTTGAGAAAGGCTGGGAAGTGGTTTGTCAATTACAACCCAGAGTTAACAGAGTTTACCCCCGCTTCTTCAGTTCCAGTTTGCAGATTCCCACTGCTTTGCCGGGACCCCTGTGGACCATCCTGACCACATCTTTGCCTTCCTGATACTTATCTTTCCAACCCAGCAATTATCAGCCAAATCGTTACTACCACCATCGTGGCCAGAACCTCCTGACCTTAAGGGCTTGCCAGGACTCAGCATTAAACAACCTCTTACCCCACTGCTTACAGCTGTGTCCCCCGCGTTAGGACCATACAAACCACATTCTGAAGAACGTACTCTCCCAGGCTTCCTGCAGCCTGTACTTCTTCGTAGTTTATTTAATGTATCCTGTCCTATTTAATGTAGGGCCCTTTCCTTTTCCTCCTTGCCTTATATCAAACTCGTAATTTTGTACCCACTTTGCCTTTCCGAAGCACCGTTCTCTACACTTTTGTTTTAAAACACTCTATTTACTTAGGGGGAAAAAAAAATACGGAAGGCCCAGGAAAAGAATAGAAAGTCCCAAATAGGGCCCTGGCTTCCCAGGTGGCCCAGTGGTAAAGAATCCACTCACCAATGCAGGAGACACAGGAGACTTGTGTTTGATCCCTGGGTTGCGAAGATCCCCTGAAGGAGGGCGTGGCAATCCAGTCCCAGTATTCTTGCCTGGAAAATCCCATGGACAGAGGAGCCTAGAGGACTACAATCTATAGGGCTGCGAAGAGTTGGACATGACTGAGCATGCACTGGCAAGAGGCTCATCAGTTGAGTTCAGTTTAGTCACTCAGTCGTGTCCGACTCTTTGTGACCCCATGAATCGCAGCATGAAAGGTCCGTCTGGTCAAGGCTATGGTTTTTCCAGTGGTCATGTATGGATGTGAGAGTTGGACTGTGAAGAAAGCTAAGTGCCAAAAACTGATGCTTTTGAACTGTGGTGTTGGAGAAGACCCTTGAGAGTCCCTTGGACTGCAAGGAGATTCAACCAGTCCATCCTGAAGGAGATCAGTCCTGGTTGTTCATTGGAAGGACTGATGTTGAAGCTGAAACTCCAGTACTTTGGCCACCTCATGCGAAGAGTTGACTCATTGGAAAAGATCCTGATGCTGGGAGGGATTGGGGGCAGGAGGAGAAGGGGATGACAGAGGATGAGACGGCTGGATGGCATCACCGACTCGATGGACATGAGTTTGAGTAGGCTCTGGGAGTTGGTGATGGACAGGGAGGCCTGGCATACATATACACAAATCACTTGATTTATTAAAAAAAAAAAAAATGCCTGTTATAGGTTGAATTGTGTCCCCTCAAAATATATGTTAAAGTCCTAACTTCTGGTATCTCAGAGTGTGACCTGATTTTTGAAAGGGGAGTTATAGATGTAATTAATTATGATCAAGTCTTACAGTGGCTCAGACGGTAAAGAATCTGCCTGCAATGCAAGAGACCTGGGTTCAATCCCTGGATCGAGAAGACCCCTTGGAGAAAGGAATGGCAACCCACTCCAGTATTCTTGCCTGGAGAACCCCATGGACAGAGAAGCCTGTTGGGCTAGAGTCCACGGGTTCACAAAGAGTCGGACGTGGCTGAGTGACTAACACTTTCACTTTCAAGTCTTAGAGTAGTAGAAAAAAGTGAAAGTGAAATCGCTCAGTCGTGTCCGACTCTTTGCGACCCCATGGACTGTAGCCTACCAGGATCCTCAGTCCATGGGATTTTCCAGGCAAGAATACAGGAGTGGGTTGCCATTTCCTTCTCCAGAAGATCTTCCCCACCCAGGGATCGAACCTGGGTCTCCCGCATTGTAGACAAACACTTTACTGTCTGAGCTACCAGGGAAAGTAGTAGGGTGGGCCCTTAATCCAGTATTACTGGTGTCCTTATAAGAAGAGGGACATCTGAGCACAGACTTGATGGGAGAAAATCATATGATAAGGAGGCAGAGACTGAAGTGCTGCAGTTGTGTGCTGAAATGTCAAAGACTGCCAGCAAACCACCTCAGGCTAGAAAGAGGCAGGGAAGAGGGAACCTGGTCCTGCTGATAACTTAATTTTGAACTGGTAGGCTCCAGAACTGAGAAACATCAAATTTCTGTTGTTATAAGACACACAGTTATGGTGTTTTGTGAGGGCAGCCTTAGGAAATACATACAATGCCACTACAATGAAGTATGAGTAACAAACTTTCAACAAATGGTGCTGGGCAAATTGAATATTCATATTTAAATATATATATATATATCTTAGTATTATTTTTAAGAGGATAAAAATTTTACTAAAAGAAGGGTAAAAATATATCGATGTTTTATGAATGAATATATTCCAATGCCAAAAAATATACGAAAATTTCTTAACATCATTTATTGTTAGAAAAATACAAACTAAGCTAGAATGAGATTCTACTGTGTATCCTCGAGATTGGCTAAAATTCAAAATAAACCTGAGAATAGCATGCATGGATGAATAAGGAAGAGAGGGTTTTCAAACTTTCATACACTGCTCTTATTATTGTAATTGGTGCGTCCACCTTGGATGGTGATTAAGTTGTCTACTGTGTGTTTGTGTGTGTGTGTTAGTTGCTCAGTTGTGTCCGACTCTTTGCAACCCCATGGACTGTAGCCTGTCAGACTCCTCTGTCCATGGAATTCTCCAGGTACAGCTACTGGAGTGGGCTGCCATTCGCTTCTCCAAGGGGTTTTCCCAACCCAAGGATCAAACTCGAGTCTCCCACACTGCAGGCAGATTCTTTACCATCTGAGTCACAAGGGAAGTTGTCCACTAGAGCAGAGCAAATACATATCCATTGATCCACAGATTCCTTTCCTAACTGGGATGCGAAATAGATGTATCAAAAGACATATGTAAGATATTCATAGCAACATTACTTCTAATAAATAATGAGAAAACAAAAATAAAAACCAACCCTAAAGGACTTCCCTAGCTGTCCCTAGTTTTAATCTGTGTTTAAAACTCTATGCTCCCGATACAGAGGACATGGGGTCAATTCCTGGCTGGGAAACCAAGATCCTGCATGTCACACAGCATGGCCTAAAAAATAAAAATAAATAAATACATATTTTAAAAAAAAACCCCAATTGTCCATCAACAGTAGAATGGAAACAGTCATGATATATGGCAGTAAATGTAAATGAAGTTCTGCTACCTGAAGCAACAAGGATGATGGTCAAAAACATAATGATTAGGAAAAAAATGATTAGAGAAAAAAGGCAGTTACAGAAGAATATATAATGCTTAATTCCAAACACATAAAACCCCCAAACAAGAAAATTAACCTATAGTAATAGAAATCAAAACAATGATTATCTTGGAAAGGGTTAATGATTTGAGGGGTAGAGAGAGGTTTCTGGGATGCTGGTAATGTTTTTATTATTTGGATGGTAATTATACACATGTATTCCCTTTATAAAAATTCATTAAACTGTGTTCTTATGATTTGCATACTTTTTTGTATGTATACATTCAAAGGTAGTATTTACAAAAACAATGCATGTGTATTAGTTATCTATTGCTCTGTAACCAATTATCTCGAAACAACAGCTTAAGACACTTTTATTATTGTGTAGTTTCTATGGGTCAAGAACCCAGGCAGGGCTTCATTGAGTCTTCTGGTTCTCTCTGGGTCTCTCACGAGGCTTCAGTCATCACAAGGCTCATCTAGGAAGGATCTGTATCTAGATCACTCCTGGGGGTTTAGATCCTTGCAGATTGTCGGCTGAGCTATTGGCTGGAGGTCTCCATTCATTCTTTGCCCTGTAAGCCTCTCCACGGAGCATCTTGCAACAGAACAGCAGAATGTGTCCCCGAGAGAGAGAGTGCTGGCAAACAGAAGTCACAATCCTTTGTAACCTAGTCATGGAAGTGACTTCCCATCACTTGTGCCATGCCTATTTATTAGAAACTAGTCATTTGTAGCAGCTCACACAGAAGGAGGGGGACGGGGTGGGTGGAAATTATACAAAGGCATGAGTACTAGCAGAAACAACCATTGGAAGCCATTTTAGAAGTCTTCCTGCCACAGCCTGCTAGGAGCTGTGGCAAACAGCAACAAAGTATTACAAATATGTATGTCGCTACTCTTCCCTGTGCATTTCCAAGTACACAGGATAAGGTCAGAACTCTGTGTTAAATGGAAAAGTCTCTTCCTGTTTCACTTGGGTTGCATAGACGGTGTGATTGTGACTTTTCACTGGCCACTGGTCTTCTCCCAAGATAAATTAAATTAAATTTTATAGAGAAAAAAAGTCCCCACAAAGAGAAAGGGCAGAATACTTTGTTATAATAAATCTTGAAGAGACTCTGCCCCAGGAACAACTGTTCTTAGTTATCCCACCACCCACTTGAAAAGCAACTGGCATTAGGGCTAAGGAAGAACAGTGTTGTCTGGCCTGCTGCAGGAAGCCTCATTTTACTGGAATGTAAGAATTATAGCAAAATAAGGAAGAAGAGAAAGAAAATGGGAAAATGGCCTCAACAACTGCTTTTAATGGAAATGGCATGATGGCCCCTCATCCTCCTCTTCATGGTTTTAAGTCAGTGATCCCCAGAGAACATATCTGAGGCTGCAAATGAAAAGATTTCAGTTGAGAAAGTCTGTGTGCAAGTTCTCTCTTCTTTGATGCCCCAGTGAGAGGGAATGTTTCCATTGTGTGTGGGTTTTTGATATGTTGCTTTGAAAAGAATACTAAATCCTTCCATGAAAAGGTTGAATATTGCACTCTTTGCTGAGTAAAGAGAACTGTTGTTTTTGGGTAAGGCTGAAATCCTGCTCAAAGTTGCCCTTGTTCGTGATCTGCTAGTTTCCCAAGAGGGGACATCAATGTACCCTTTCTTTTATTTATTTATTGTTTTCTTTTCGTGGAGCATATGGCCTTTCTATTCCTTTTCGTTTTAAATTGAAGCATGCGTGTGCATGCTATGTCACTTCAGCTGTGTCCAGCTCTTTGCGATGCTACGGACTGTAGCCCCCAGATTCCTCTGTCCATGGGATTCTCCAGGCAAGAATACAGGAGTGGGTTGCTGTGCCCTCCTCCAGGGGATCTTCCTGACCCAGGGATCTAACCCATGTCTCTTATGTCTCCTGCATTGGCAGGCAGGTTTGTTACCACTAGTGCTACTTGGGAAGCCCCAAATTGAAGTGTAGTTGATTTACAATGTTGTGTTAGTCTCATTTATCTCACCCTCTATCATCAATGACAATAGAAATCTCAAACTGAAAAAGGGGGAAATTATGATAATGCTGCTAACATTTTTTTAAGATTGAGTAAGGATATGAGGCTGTGACATGTCCTCTCATAAAACTAGAGGTAACACTGAAACTGCAGATATTAGAGGCTGAAGGCTGCAAAGACCATTCCTTGTCAAATTCTCACACTCCAAAGGGGGAAAAAAAATCCAGTGGAAAGTATGGAACTATGTTAACATAGAGAAATCCAGTTAACTGGACCTTTAAAGTAAGTGGACTTTTTTGGTGCTCAGCACAGCTAGGAAAATAATAAGAAAGCAAATGAGAGCTGGAGTTTGTTTAAACAGCGCACTGCATAACAAACCTCAGGAAAAAGATGCTGTGGTTTTGTGTATCCCAAAGTTAGCTGAAAATCAGAATTATCCTGCAAGCTGTTTCCAACTTAGATTTCTAAAGCCTCAACCAAATCTACTGAATCAGAATCTCTAGGGGTTAAGTGTGAGCATCTTTATTTTGAAAAAGAAAAGAAAGTCATTCAGATGAAAGGAGCTTGGACCAATTTTTTTTTTTTTTTTTTTGCCAGCAGGATAAATGCAGCATCATATAGTTATATTTACCCATACAAAGCAAACAGACCCTTCCAGATTATGGTGATAATCTGGGTTCTGAAAACTTCCACCTGAGAGAGCTCCAGTAACTGAGGTGAAGTAGAAAATTTTAATTGTGCAAATAATTGCTTAAATCCTCCATTAATTTTATGTGGGCAACCTCTGGGGGAAATAGGGACCCCACATTACTAACCTTTTGTGGGTAACTTCTTTTACAAATATTTCTATGCCACTTAATTATACTCTGTTATGTTAAAAGCTCCCTGTTTTCTACTTTTTATAGAGTATATGTTATTATTTGAACTGTCTATTGTAAGGAACAATTAAACCTTACCCAATTATACTTTCGATACCTTTGTCATTGGGGGCTTCTCTGACGGCTCAGTGGTAAAGACTCTGCCTGCAATTCAGGGAATTCAGGTTAGGTCCCTGGATCAGGAAGATCCCCTGGAGGAGAAAATGGCAACCCACTCCAGTAGTCTTGCCTGGGAAATCCTATGGACAGAGGAGCCTAGTGGGTTACAGTCTTGGGTCACAGAGAGTCGGACATGACTGAGCAACTAAACCACCACCACCTTTGTCATCTCTCAACCTCCCATTTTCCAAATGAAGCTAATCTCTCTCTCAGTTGTTCTGGGGTGATGATGGGCAGCTGGAATCAGAGGAAATAACTTCCCCAGAAACACTGACTTTTCAGTCTTTAGACTTCAATCTCCAGTTCTCACAATAATAATACTTTGCTGTCCTCAGGCTTGTGTCTGCAGGGCTGGGCTGGAGGACACTTACTCCCAAATTTTCACTCTCTCAGGGGCTGGAGAGCTACAGGGAGAACCTCCCAGAAGGTCCTCCTTAACACTCATCAGAAGGATCGTCCTTCCACCTAACCTAGACAACAACTGTATAAAGGAAAGCCTGGACCCATCAAATGATGCTTTTTCTTAAGAAACGTACACAAATTGTTTGAAGATACAACATCAGTGTTGCACCTGTTGATAAAGAAGCTTCCTCACTCTGAAAAAGGGAAAATCATGCCAGCAGAAGGTATCCTTCAATCATTCTGAATAACACTGTGTTCTGAATTATGGTTAATTCAGAGTGATTTCACACATCAGCCATGGATGTAAAAGATGCAGCCACAGCAAGCACACACTACAAATTCCAAATCAGTTTCTCTTGAATTCAGCAGCTGCCCCAAACTCAAACATTACTAGTTAATTTGGTGCAGTTGTTCACCTATGAGAAGCGAAGAGAGTGTAGGTAATGCGCTCGATTCTACCACTGCATTTAGGGTCCGTGTACTTGGTGTGATGGGAAAAGACCAAAACTTTGAGAGTTTCTTAGATGCATTTGAGCTCCTCACTTGCCACCAGGTGAAGTAACTTTATTTTGCTAAGCTTAATTTTTCTTGTTTGTGAAATGGGGAAAATATACCCAATTGATTTTCAGTGTTGTTGTGAGGATACAGTTAGAAAATGAATGTGAAAAAGCCATATAAGCTGTTGGGGCTTAGAAAAGTGTATGAAGTTGTAACTGGCCACCTGTTTGGTCTCCAAACCATGCTGTTCTATACTTAATGTTGATTAACACATTGTTTCATGAGGTCCACATACTTTTCTTGATTCCCTTAAATTTTTCATGGATTGAGGGATAGAGTGGGGACCCAGAGATATGGAAGTAAAAAATCATCCACCATTTCTCTACATATTTCTTATTTTATACTATGTCCTCATTATGAATCTGACCTTGATTGATTATATCCATTCAACAAATACTAAACTTATACTGTATACCAGGTGCTGCCCTGATTTATGGGAAGGGTCAATTTATATATACGTAGTTGGTGGGAGTGTAAATTGGTACAACCATTATGGAGAACAGTATGGAGGTTCCTTAAAAAACTAAAAATAGAACTACTGTATGATCCAGCAGTCCCACTCCTGGACACACATCTGGAGAAAACTCTAATTCAAAAAGATACATGCAACCCGGTGCTCATAGCAGCACTATATACAATAGCCAAGACATGGAAGCAACCTAAATGCCCTCTGACAGATGAATGGCTAAAGATAGGTACGTATATAAATGCAATATTACTCAGCCATAAAAAGGATGAAATAATGCCATTCATAGCAATATGGATAGACCAAGAGATTATCATACTAAGTGAAATAAGTCAGATAGAGAGAGACAAATATTGCTTATATGTAGAATCTAAAAAAAATGATACAAATGAACTTACTTACAAAACAGAAGTAGAGTCCCAGATGTAGGAAACAAACAGCCATCAGGGAGGAGAAGAGGGAAGGGTTAAACTGGAAGTTTGGGATTGATATATACACACTACCATATATAAAATAGATAACAAATAAGAACCTACTGTGTAACACAGATAACTCTACTCAATAATCTATAATTACTATATGAGAAAAGTGTACTCTAAAAAAGAATAGATATATATATACACACATATATATAACTGATTTACTTTGCTGTGTAGAAGAAACTTCCCAGGTGTCTCAGAGGGTAAAGTGTCTGCCTGCAGTGTGGGAGACCTGGCTTCAATCCCTGGGTCCTGAAGATCGCCTAGAGAAGGAAAAGGCAACCCACTCCAGTACTCTTGCCTAGAAAATTCCATGGACTGAGGAGCCTGGCAGGCTACAGTTCATGGTGTCACAAAGAGTCGGACATGACTGAGCGACTTCACTTTCATAGCAGAAACTAACACAATGTTGTAAATCAACTCTACTGTAATAAAAATTTAAGATATATATATATTATATATATATATGAATTGTAGTAAATGGTGATAAATGCAATAAAAAAAATAGTGTCTAGTTTTATTTCACACAGAGCAATTAGAACTGGACATGGAACAACAGACTGGTTGGAAAATAGGAAAAGGAGTACGTCAAGGCTGTATATGGTCACCCTGCTTATTTAACTTATAGGCAGAGTACATCATGAGAAATGCTGGGCTGGAGGAAGCACAATCTGGAATCAAGATTGCCGGGAGAAATATCAATAACCTCAGATATGCAGATGACACAACCCTTATGGCAGTAAGTGAAGAAGAACTAAAGAGCCTCTTGATGAAAGTGAAAGAGGAGAGTGAAAAAGTTGGCTAAAAGCTCAACATTCAGAAAACTAAGATCATGGCATCCAGTCCCATCATTTCATGACAAATACATGGGGAAACAGTGGAAACAGTGGCTGACTTTATTTTTCTGGGCTCCAAAATCACTGCAGATAGTGACTGCAGCCGTGAAATTAAAAGATGCTTACTCCTTGGAAGGAAAGTTATGACCAACCTAGACAGCATATTAAAAAGCAGAGACATTACTTTGCCAACAAAGGTCCGTCTAGTCAAGGCTATGGTTTTTCCAGTAGTCATGTATGGATGTGAGAGTTGGACTGTGAAGAAAGCTGAGGGCCGAAGAACTGATGCTTATGAACTGTGGTGTTGGTGAAGACTCTTTAGAGTCCCTTGGACTGCAAGGAGATCCAACCAGCCCATCCTAAAGGAGATCAGTTCTGGGTGTTCATTGGAAGGACTGATGTTGAAGCTGAAACTCCAGTACTTTGGCCACCTCATGCGAAGAGCTGACTCATTTGAAAAGACCCTGATGCTGGGAAAGATTGAGGGCAGGAGGAGAAGGGACCGACAGAGGATGAGATGGTTGGATGGCATCACCAACTCAATGGACATGGGTTTGGGTGGAGTCCGGGAGTTGGTGATGGACAGAGAGGCCTGGCGTGCTGCAGTTCATGGGGTTGCAGAGTCAGACTGAACTGAGCAACTGAACTGAACTGAATTACAGAAAAGTCCTCTTTGATAATGTGGTATTTGAACAGATTACAGAAGAAAAATGCTTGTGAAAGAACCACAAAACTATCAACTAGAAGAGTATTTAAAGTTGAGGGAAGCTTAAATGCTTAAGGCGGAGGTGTGCTGAGATGTTTGAGGAATATCATGGATGCCTGAGGCTAGAGTACAGTCAACAAGTAGGAGGCAAGGTTGGAAAAGTAGCTGGGGCCAAATTATGTAGCTTTGTAAGGACTTTGATTTTTTCTCTGATGAGAAAAGTCACGAGAGGATTTTGAACAGAGGAGTGGTGTGATTTGACTAACTCGCATTAAAAAAAAATCTGGTTGCTGTGTGGAGAATGTTAGGAAAACTGGAAGGGTAATTAGGAGCTATTGAAGTAATCTAGGCAAGAAATGATAGTGACTTACAGAGGGGTGTCAGTGGAGGGGTTGATGAGAAGGTGTCAGACTCTGGATGTCTTTTGAAGAATTGAGAGGGTTTGCTGACAGTTGTTATGCATGTGAGAGAAAGAGAGGAGTCAGGGATCTTTAGCCTGAGAACTCAAAGTTTGACTCTACTAATTATACTGAGGTGGGAAGTCTGTGAGCGTGTCTATGAGGGGAGGGAAACCAAGAATTCCAGTCTGGACATGTGTAATGGTGAGATGCATATCTCTACCTGTATCAGGTTGGGTAGGCAGGTGGGTATGTAAGTACAGAGTTCAGAAGGGGGATCTGGGTTGGATACAGGAATGTGGGGTCTTCAGCATTTGGACACCTTTAAAGCCATAGGAGTTAAAGACCTAAGGGGAGTGAGTCTAGAGAGAGAAGAGAAGATGTCCAATTTTCCATTTCTAGTTCTAAGATTCTATTCATTTTTTAATCAAGAACCTCCAGGGCACCTTTACCATGTTCTTGGCGACCCTTCATCTGGTATAAGACTTTCACCACATTGGCACAACCCAAGTTCCCTTCCTTGTTTGACGAAGCCCCAAATGACTATCTCAATCTTACTGTACACTGCACCTTTGCTTGTCTTGTTTCCACTATGACTGGCCACCCATGTGTCTGCCCAGTTCAGATCCTATGTCCATGAATGAGGGAGTGATTCTAATTGTTCCACGACCAAATCTCTTACTCCTTCTTAGCAACCAATGTATTCATTTGGACTGCAGAATAGATCACATGGCACTCATCTTAGTCCTCTTCTGAACTGCTTTTTATCCTAAGGAAGCTGGAAAAATAAAAATCACAAAACAAAACATTAACCCCTGACTCCTCAGCTAGAGTGTCTACCTATGATCTAGATCCCTCAAGTCAATATCCGGGCTCCTATGAGACTTGGAAAGCAGAGGTCTTCATGATGAGGCACCTGCTGCACTCAGGGAGGTATTTCATTCTGCTGAGGTAGCTGTGGAGCATCCCTGAGGGTCATGTAGGTGCTGAGTGAAAGACAGCAAGGGCCGCACCAGTTACCATTTCACTAAACATTTTTGTGGTAAAATTGGACAACTCTTTTGACAGTGTAGTAGCTAACTTTGCTTCCTTGGCCTTTCTAGAAATTCTATATGCAACCTAATACTCTTTAAGAAGCTCTTTCTACTTGAAGCAGGTTGAGTGAATTCTGCTTTCTGCAATTAAACATCTTAACCAATAAAACATCTTTTAATTATTACCAGCTCACTTTGCTGGGTGACATGCTTACTGTATTTTTTTCTCTGCTAGATTGTTTAGACAGGAGATAACTATGTCACATTCCTCTTGTGTAGCGTACAGCACCCAATGTTGCTGCGAGGTGCCCAGGATGCCACAGCAAGCTCACAAGAGGGCTGCAAGATGTTTTAACATGGTGACATGTCCATTTTGGTCATTGAGTAACCTACTACTACTAAGTTGTTTGGATATTTCTACTTAATAAGTGGAACTGCTTCTTTCACTGCTTCTTACCAAGACACTAAGGGAACCATGAACTAAGGCAGCTTGATAATCTCTGCACTAGGTACTGAACAGAAATAAATGTTGT
Source organism: Cervus canadensis (assembly GCF_019320065.1). Lineage (NCBI taxonomy): Eukaryota > Metazoa > Chordata > Mammalia > Artiodactyla > Cervidae > Cervus > Cervus canadensis. The sequence continues at coordinate 38,305,673 of NC_057405.1, read as the reverse complement.
ATCTCAGCTCTGCTTGGAGAAGACTCGAGGAGGCCAGTTCTCAGCTGAGGAACAAAGGGAAATCTGGGCCATTTGGGAACCACTCAAAGCAGGGAGGATGGAAAAATAGGACTTACATGGATAGCATCTCAAACAGAGTTCTTTAACTTTGGTCAAAACTCATGAGAAACACTGGAATGCCTACAGGAGGCAGAGAACCCGCTGCTTATCTCTGCATCACTGAAGTTATTATGGAAGCTCTCCTGGAGTCCTCTGGTCAGCTTGCTCTTAACTGTCAGTGCTGCTGCATTGTACCATTCTATTGGCTTAAATGAATTCCACAGGTTCATAAAGCTATTACAAACTTAGACAGCGTATTAAAAAGTAGAGTCATCACTTTGCCAACAAAGGTCCACAGAGTCAAAACTATGGTTTTTTCAGTAGTCATGTACAGATATGAGAGTTGGACCATAAAGAAGGCTGAGTGCTGAAGAATTGATGTTTTCAAACCTTGGTGCTGGAGAAGACTCTTGGACAGTGAGGTGATCAAACCAGTCAATCCTAAAAGAAATCAGTCCTGAATATTCACTGGAAGGACTGATGCTGCTGCTGAAGCTCCAATACCTTGGTCACCTGATGCGAAGAACTGACTCATTAGAAAAGACCCTGATGCTAGGAAAGATTGAAGGCAGAGGAGAAGGGGACGACAGAGGATGAGATGGTTGGATGGCATCACTGACTCAGTGAACATGAGTATGAGCAAACTCTGGAAGACAGTGAAGGACAGGGAAGCCTGGTGTGCTGCGGTCCATGGGGATGCAGAGTTGGACACAAATTCACAACTGAACAACAGTAACAACCAGCCCAGAAAGGAGGTCAAATATAGGCAGACAGCCTAGCTGAGACAATGATGGAGAAGACAGACTGTATTTTAATTGCTGGCATGTCAGCTCATATCTTTTGCCAAATGATATTTATACAGCTGAGAGGAGTATGTTAGTTTCATGTTCCTTCTGAACAGGAGTCGGAGCCATTCTCAAGAGAAGGGTCTTAAATGGAATGCATATGTTTTACAATATCCAAAATGAGCTTCTCATCCTCAGATCCTTAAGCCCCTAAATACCACAACTTTGGCTAAGCTGGCAGGCTCCTTTCTGGCCAGCGGTTTGATTAGAATCTAAACTTTAGATGATTATACTCCAGAATCAGAACTGAACCATGTTGGGGTTTTGTAGTGTGTGAATTCAATTCATTATGGTTACTGGAGTTTAGGATTCATCAGAAGGATCTAGAATTACTGTGAGGAGACATTTTATCAGACAGTTTTCAACTTTGCCAGATTTTCCTGAGAGCTCAGAAACTGTGGTCCAAAGCTGGGATCTCAGCCACTGAGAGCAGCAGTTAGGTGGCTGAAGGCAACCCATGAAGTCCACTAGTATTTGCCTAATGGAAATATGAGTCAGCGTTCTCTGGGAAGCAGTAGCCAGGCCTGTGGGCCAAGGAACATATAGACTGAGAAGGTAAGACATTGACAAGCAACTTCCATTTTATGGAAAGGAAAAGTTACAAGCAAGTTGGTCTACTCTTCAGCGGCCCCCAAAGATAAAAATGTAGCAACTCTCAAAGTGATTATTACAGAGCATGATCTCTCTCTCTTTCTGTCTCTCTCTCTATCTTACTGTCTCTTGTTCTTGCTCTTCATCTTTGCATTTTTTCCAGTATTTAACATTAATGTCCATGTAAAACTGAGAGTCCATGTCCCTTAAGCTGCCAGATCTGCTCTCTCCATGGAATTTTCCAGGCAAGAAGACTGGAGTGGGTAGCCCTTTCCTTCTCCAGAGGATCTTCCCGACCCAGGGATCAAATCCAAGTTTCTTATCCTGCATTGGCAGGTGGATTCTTTACCACTGCACCACCTGGGAAGCTCCAGACTGAGAGTAGTGCCTGGGAATAGAGCTATAGAGCAGAGAGGACAATAGGGAACACTGGAAACAGATTTTTAGTTAGTTGGAAAGACTATGTGTAATCTTAGGGTCACTCCGTCTTCAACTTTCACAGAGCTTTGTAGAGTCATGATGGCCGAGAATACTGTAGAAGATAGTAAAGAAAAATGCTGGAGCATTTTTCTTCCCCTTGAGAACCAAATGAGGGAGCCTGGAGGGCTGCAATTCTCAGAATCACAAAGAGTGAGACACAACTGAGTGAGCATGCAGACACTTAGAGAAATGTTTTGCTTCTATGTATGCTTGTCATGTGTGCCCATGAACAGCATGAAAAAGCAAAAAGATAGGACACTGAAGATGAACTCCCCAGGTCGGTAGGTGCCCAATATGCTACTGGAGATCAGTGGAGAAATAACTTCAGAAAGAATGAAGAGATGGAGCCAAAGCAAAAACAACACCCAGTTGTGGATGTGACTGGTGATGAAAGTAAACTCTGATGCTGTAAACAGCAATATTGCATAGGAACCTGAAACGTTAAGTCCACGAATCAAGGCAAATTGGAAGTAGTCAAACAGGAGATGTCAAGAGTGTATGTCAACATTTTAGGAATCAGTGAACTAAGATGGACTGGAATGGGTGAATTTAACTTAGATGACCATTATATCTACTACTGTGGGCAGGAATCCCTTAGAAGAGATGGAGTAGCCAACATAGTCAACAAAAGAGTCTGAAATGCAGTACTTGGATGCAATCTCAAAAACAACAGAATGACCTCTGTTTGTTTCCAAGGCAACCCATTTAATATCACAGTAATCCAAGTCTACACCCAGACCAGTAATGCTGAAGAAGCTGAAATTGAATGGTTCTATGAAGACCTATAAGACCATCTAGAACTAACACCCCAAAACGATGTCCTTTTCATTATAGGGGACTGGAATGCAAAAGCAGGAAGTCAAGAGATACTGGAGTAAGAGGCAAATTTGGTCTTGGAGTACAAAATGAAACAGGTCAAAGGCTAACAGAGTTTGCCAAGAGAATGCACCGGTCATAGCAAACACCCTCTTCCAACAACACAAGAAAAAGACTACACATGGACATCATCAGATGGTCAATACCAAAATCAGATTGATTATATTCTTTGCAATCAAAGATGGTGAAGTTCTATACAGTCAGCAAAAACAAGACCGGGAGCTGACTGTGGCTCAGATCATAACTCCTTATTGCCAAATTCAGACTTAAATTGAAGAAAGTAGGAGAAACCACTAGAACATTCAGGTAAGACCTAAACCAAATCCCTTATGATTATATAGTGTAAGTGACAAATAGATTTAAGGGATTAGATCTGATAAACAGAGTGCCTGAAGAACTAAGGACAGAGGCTCATGACATTGTACAAAAGGCAGGGATCAAGACCATCCCCAAGAAAAAGAAATGCAAAAAGGCAAAATGGTTGTCTGAGGGGGCCTTACAAATAGCTGAGAAAAGAAGAAACTAAAGGCAAAGGAGAAAAGGAAAGATATACCCATTTGAATGCAGAGTTCCAAAGAATAGCCAGGAGAGATAAGAAAGCCTTCCTCAGCGATCAATGCAAAGAAATAGAGAAAAACAATAGAATGGGAAAGACTAGAGATCTTTTCAAAAAAATTAGATACCAGGGAACATTTCATGCAAAGGTGGACTCAATAAAGGACAGAAATGGTATGGGTCTAACAGAAGCAGAAGGTATTAAGAAGAGATGGCAAGAATACACAGGAGAACTATACAAAAAAGTTCTTCATGACCCAAAAAGCCATGATGGTGTGATCACTTACCTAGAGCCAGGCATTCTGGAATGCGAAGTCAAGTGGGTCTTAGGAAGGATGGAACAAAGCTAGCGGAGGTGACGGAATTCCAGTTGAGCTATCTCAAATCCTACAAGATGATGCTGTGAAAGTGCTGTACTCAATATGCCAGCAAATTTGGAAAACTCAGCGGTGGCTACAGGACTGGAAAAGGTCAGCTTTTATTCTAGTCCCAAAGAAAGGCAATGCCAAAGAATGCTCAAACTACCACACAATTGCACTCATCTCACATGCTAGCAAAGTAATGCTCAAAATTCTCCAAGCCAGGCTTCAACAGTATGTGAACCATGAACTTTCAGATGTTCAGCTGGATTTAGAAAAGGCAGAGGAACCAGAGATCAATTTGTCAACATCTGTTGGATCATCAAAAAAGCAAGAGAGTTCCAGAAAAACATCTACTTCTGCTTTATTGACTATGCCAAAGCCTTTGATTTTGTGGATCACCACAAACTGTGGAAAATTCTTAAAGAGATGGGAATACCAGACTACCCGATCTGCCTCCTGAGAAATCTGTATGCAGGTCAAGAAGCAATAGTTAGAACTGGACATGAAACAACAGACTGGTTCCAAATCGGGAAAGGAGTACATCAAGGCTGTATATTGTCACCCCGCTTATTTAACTTACATGCAAAGCACATCATGTGAAATGCTGGGCTGGATGAAGCACAAGCTGGAATCAAGATTGCCGGGAGAAATATCAATAACCTCAGATATGCGGATGACACCACCCTTATGGCAGAAAGGGAAGCAGAACTAAAGAGCCTCTTGATGAAAGAAGAGAGTGAAAAAGTTAGCTTAAAACTCAACATTCAGAAAACTGAGATCATGGCATTTGGTCCCATCACTTCATGGCATTTAGATGGGGAAACAATGGAAACTTTGAGAGACTTTCTTTTCTTGGGCTCCAAAATCACTGTAGGTGGTGACTGCAGCTATGAAGTTAAAAGGTGCTTACTCCTTGGAAGAAAAGCTATGACCAACCTAGACAGCATATTAAAAAGCAGAGACATTACCTTAACAACAAAGGTCCGTCTAGTCAAAGCTATGGTTTTTCCAGTAGTCTCATACGGACGTGAGAGTTGGATTATAAAGAAAGCTGAGCGCTGAAGAATTGATGCTTTTGAACTGCGGCGTTGGAGAAGACTCTTGAGAATCTCTTGGGCTGCAAGGAGATCAAACCAGTCAATCCTAAGGGAAATCAGTCCTGAATATTCATTGGAAGGACTGATGCTGAAGCTAAAACTTCAGTACTTTGGCCACCTAATGTGAAGAAGTAGCTCATTGTAAAAGACCAAGATGGCTGGGAAAGATTGAAGGCAGGAGGTAAAGGGGATGACATAGGATGAAATGGTTGGATGGCATCACCATCTCAATGGACGTGAGTTTAAGCATGCTAGGAGTTGGTGATGGACAGGGAAGTTTGGCGTGCTGCAGTCCATGGGGTCACAAAGAGTCAGACACAACTGAGTGACTGAAGTGAACTGAACTGAACTGATGCTTGTCTGTGAGAGGGAAAAAACACTGGTGTCTCCTTATAATCTATTTATCAGCTCTTTCTCAGCTGAGAATGTGACTAGGATAGAATCTCAAAGAAAAACTGAACCCAAACGAGTGAATATTTACTTGGCAGTCTTTCTGCCAAAACAGATACAATATTTGTATTGGTGATATTTGTTGCTTCACCCATGAGAAAGTTTCTCTTTACCTTGAAACACTGGAAGCAGCCTGACCTAACAGATTCTCACAGTGAGTGAAGTAAGTTAGACAGAGAAAGACAAATGTAATATTGATTATATGTGGAACCTAAAAGAAGATTACAAATGAACTTAATTATAAAACTGAAATAGAGTAATAGTAATTATAAAACTGAAATAGATGAAGAAAACAAACTTATGGCTACAAAGGGGCTAAAAGGGGAAGGGATAAATTGGAAGACTGACAGAAACATGCTACTATATATAAAATGGAAACTAATAAGGACTTACTGTAAAGCACAGGGAATTCTACTCAATACTATATAATGATTTATATGGGAGAAGGATCTAAAAAAGAGTGGATATGTGTATATATGTATATATATATATATATATATTTGAATAACAGATTCACTTTTCTGTCCACCTAAAACTAACACAACACTGTAAATCAATTATAATGCAATTAAAAATTTTTTTAAATCAACAATTGACATATCCCCTGCCCAAGACCTTTGAAAGGTCAGTGATGTCACTAACTTAAATGATTTTGCACTTATTTTGATTTGAGGTCTTCTGGTCAGGCCTTCATTTTCTCTCCTACACGGTCACATATTTGTTAAAGCAGGTTGTCTGAAGGTGGAGAGAATTCTAGAGGAGGTATCACTAGACAGGTGGCCCATCTGGTTCTGTCATTCATCAGGGTGTGCCTGTGGGCAGCATCAGTCAGTTCAGTTCAGTTTAGTTCAGTCGCTCAGTTGTGTCTGACTATTTGCGACACCATGGACTATAGCATGCCAGGCCTCCTTGTCCATCGCCAGCTCCCGGAATTTACTCAAACTGATTAGTGATGCCATCCAACCTTCTCATCTTCTGCGGCCCCCTTATCCTCCTGTCCTCAATCTTTCTCAGCATCACGGTCTTTTCCAATGAGTCGGCTCTTCACATCAGGTGGTCAAAGTAGTGGAGCTTCTGCGTCAGTCCTTCTAATGAATATCCAGGGTTGATTTCCTTTAGGATGGGCTGGTTGGATCTCCTTGCAGTCCAGGGGACTCTCAGAGTTTTCTCCAACACCACAATAGGCAGCATCAATAGGACACAGCAGAAAGAAAATATTTTCTAAGATTTTTTCCAACTTGAGCAACTTTTGATTTTAAGAATGCTCTCTGTTAGCCCTTGTGCCTCTTTCCATCTATCCTCCCACCTTTGGCATTGTTTTCTCAATGCCGAGCCGCACATTAGGTTCTGTATATTCTCATTTACAAGCCGAGCCAACGTGTCCTGAGCATGTACATCGTTCTGACCATGGTCACCATCATGGTGATCACAGTTAACTTCTAAGATCTACTCTATAGCCACTACAAGAGTAGATCTTAAAAGTTTTTATCTCAAGAAAATAATGTGTAACAATGTGAGGCGATAATGTAATATATTAACTAAATTTATTGTGGTATCATTTTGCTATTTATATATACATTGATGTTCCTTCCACTTCAGCTCAGGGAGTCTGTTCACCCTATTCCCACCCAGCCTGGCCTCTTTGCCTCTGCAGGAACATCTCCCTTGCAGTTTTTGTCTTAGGTTCATATCATGTTGTGGCTACATTCACTAATGCTCAATTTTTTTTTTTGCTTTATTTATTTTTTTAAATACAGATTTAAAAATAGACATTTCACTTCAAGGAAATCCTAAAAAAAAAAAAAAAAATCCCGGGGCCATTTGCATTTGGAATACCTGATTCTTATTGCTGACACTGTTGTGCTGAAGTAGTCTCCTCCTTAACTAACGGTAATGCATATATATCAATCTTAATGTCCCAATTTGTCCCACTCTTCCCTTCCCTCTCTGTGTCCCCAAGTCTGTTCTTTACCTCTGCATCTCTATTACTGCCCTGGAAACAGGTTCATCTGTATCATTTTTCTAGATTCAACATGTATGCATTAATATGCCATGTTTGTTTTTCTTTCTTACTTCAATCTGTGTGACAGACTCTAGGTAGATCCACATCTCTATAAATGACCCAATTTCATCCCATTTTATATGTGCACCACATCTCTTTATCCATTCTTCTGTTGTTGGACATTTAGATGGGTTTCCATGTCCTGGCTAGGCTTTCTAGGAGAGCAAAAACAAGGAGCCATCTAAGGAAAGCCGCCTAAGATTACAAATTGTAATCAGGAAATCTCTCTTCCCACCCCCTTTTTACTACCACGCACAGACCATAATCAACTTCCAAAATCTCCTGCTGAACACCATGTTCTGAATGTCAGACAAAAGAAAAATCATTCTTCTTCTATTCCTGAAAATAATTGAGACAAGGAAAGGAGCAGAAGGTTTGCAGTTAAAGGGTACTAGTTCAGTTTTGGACTTACTAAAAGTAAAAAGCCACTAAATCTGTAACTTTCCCTCTTGCACTCTGACATATAAGATAAGCTCTCTTTCTTAACACACACACACACACACACACACACACACACAATCTTTCTTCAATCTTTCCCAGCATCAGGGCCTTTTCCAATGAGTCAGTTCTTCACACCAGGTGGCCAAAGTATTTGAGTTTTAGCTTCAGCATCAGTTCTTCCAATGATACTCAGGAATGATTTCCTTTAGGATCTCCTCACTGTCCAAGGGACTCTCAAGAGTCATCTTCAGCACCACAATTCAAAAGTATCTATTCTTTGATGCTCAACCTTCTTTATGGCCCAATCTTCACATCCGTACATGACTAATGGAAAAACCATAGCTTTGACTATACAGAACTTTGTCGGCAAAGTGATAAACTTTGTTTTTTAATATGCTTCTAGGTTTGTCATAGCCTTCCTTCCAAGAAGCAAGTGTCTTCTAATTTCATGGCTGCAGTCACCATCTGCAGTGATTTTGGAGTCCAAGAAGAGAAAATCTGTCACTGCTTCTACTTTTCCCCCATCTATTTGCCATGGAATGATGGGACCAAATGCCAAGATCTTTGTTTTTCGAACGATGAGTTTTAAGCCAGCTGTTCACTCCCCTCTTTCACCTCATCAAGAGGTTCTTTAGTTCCTCTTTGCTTTCTGCCATTAGAATGGAATCATCTCCATATCTGAGGTTGTTATCTCTTCCAGCAGTTGATTCTAGCTTGTAACTCATCCAGCCTGGGATTTTGCATGGGGTACACTGCATATAAGTTAAATAAACAGAATGACAGTATATAGCCTTGATGTACTCCTTTCCAAATATTGAACCAGTCCATTGTTCCATGTAATGTTCAAACTGTTGCTTCTTGACCCTCATACAGGTTTCTCAGGAGACAGGTATGATGGTCTGGTATTCCCATTTCTTTAAGAATTTTTCACAGCTTTTTGTGCTCCACACAGTCAAAGGCTTTTGCATGATCAATGAAACAGAAGCAGATGTTTTTCAGTAATTCCCTTGCTTTCTCTATGTATGATTCAACAAATGTTGGCAATTTGATCTCTGGTTCCTATGCCTTTTCTAAACCCAGCTTGTACATCTGGAAGCCCTTCCTTACCAACATGGAAATGCTGGTGAACTCCTCAGGCATCTTACAGACCTTTTCCCAGAACTCCTTATAAAGAGCCAAAACAAACAAGCCCCCTAACACTCACGTATGGCAAAGGCCCTGTAGCCTTGCACCAGTGTTTCTGCTCTGATATATTCCTCATGTGCTTCAATACTGTTGTCTGGAGAGTGAATTCCAAGCCCATCTCTTATCTTTATCCAGTGATACAGTGTCATCATTCCTGCTTTTACAAGAATTCTGAGAGAGTGTGTGGGTGAACTTGGCCTGGAAGAGGAGAGGGGGATTCCAAGCAGAAGGGCCTCCATTCTGAATGTCACTATGGACCACGATGTGCAAGGCAGAAGCCATCAAACCTGCCACTTCCGGCCTCAACAATGCCCTTCTCACTCAAGTGAGATCTGAGGAGACGCTGGGGGCTGAGGAAGTAGGGAAAAGTTCTCTTACCCTTATTCCACCCAGCTCATGTGAGTTGAAAGAGAATGGATGGGTAATTCAGACCAAGCTCTAGGAAAAAAGAGTTTGCTGGGTAAATTACAGATGGAGTCAAGATTATAGGAAGGAAGAAAGTGCTTTTGAGGCATCCTTTTAAAAAGCAAGTTAAGATACTAATATTAGCTAAAAGTTTTTGAATACTTATTTGCAGGAAACATACATGCTAAATGCTTTGTTTATAGTATCTCACCAAATGCTCAGTACTGGTCTGGGAGAAGACATACACAGTCTGAAACATGAAGGACTTGTCCAGGAACATAAAGTTTTACATGGCAAATTGGGATTCAAATGTGGGTCTTTCTGTGCTCAATATAATATATGGCTTCCTGACTGTGATGATAATATCATAGGTCTCCTTGAACAAGCATTGTTACCACTTGTAACAATAAGTAAATGATTCATATCATTATACATTCTTAAAAGTGATAAAACAACAGTTTTCATTTTTAAATGAATGTAATCTGGCATTTTCACCACTTCAGTCTATTCTATTTAATTATTTAGAATTTGTATGACTCTACCACAAAATTCACATGTGCTAGCCAAAACCCAGAAAGAAAAATAAATGAATTCCATACAAGCAGTCCAAAATTAGTATTATCTTGTTTTTATTTAAATTGTATCCCATTGGTTCCAAGAGCCAAATAGAATTCAACTGCCCAAATACATACAATGAAGCTCAAAACATTTCAGCAGGAAGCAAAGTAGAGAAGGTTCCTGCTCCCTTAGCTTAAAGTCTAAAATTCAACATGGTCACACAACAATATGAAGAACATAACCACGCACCATGATACAAGAGAAAGTGCACGGGATCATCAATACAACAGCAAGCACACAGGGGATCACTAATTTTAACATCTCCTCTGAGATTTTGATTGCCAGGAAGAGGGAGAAATTTATCACTCAGATCAGAGAGGAGCTAAGTAGAAATGAAAGTGAGGAATGAACTTTTCCCAATAGAGAGATCTTCTGGATAAAGCCTGGGAATGACTTAGATGAAAGAGTGGAGTCTGTTTGGTCAAACAAGATGGAATGAATGCTGAGGAGATAGCTTTGGGCAAAGTGATGGGAGCATGAAGGAAGGGAAGAGATTCATTACAGACCCCAGGGATAAGATAAAGAGCCCTATAAAAGGGCCCTAGCAGCCTGGCCTACATAGAGGGAACAAAGATTTCAAAGGGTAAGGTGACCTGGTGCAGGTGGTGAAGGCACTATTTTTCTGCATCACTGGGATCACCAGGGTCTGAGGTGGAGGAACGTGGGCCAGTGAGAAGGAAGTGGCCGTGGTCAAGTTTGGAAGCTGATTATTCTGAAGAAAATAAGTCCCTTTATCCACATAATGCCTCTTCTTTAGATGGAAAGGACAGAATTCAAGTCTACAGTAAGACTGCATTCTCATTTCTTTCAGGCTTTCAGGTAGTATAGAGTAGGAAAAACATAGGTGGCTGGCAGGGCAGTGTGGTTAGGGAGGAAGGAAGGCTGGATTATGAAAGGATGATGGTTAGTGGGTAAAACTTGTGTAAAATACACAGTCCTTGTCCCTCAGTGTCCATGGGGGTTGGTTCCAGGACACTGAAGTGAAAAGTGAAAGTGTTAGCTGCTCAGTCCTGTCTGACTCTTTGCGACCCTGTGGACTATAGCCCACCAGGCTCCACAGTCCATGGAATTCTCTAGGCAAGAATATTGGATTGGGTAGCCATGCCCTTCTCCAGGGGATCTTCCCAACCGAGAAATCAAAGTCAGGTCCCTTGCATTGTAGGTGGATTCTTTACCATCTCAGCCATGAAGGAAGCCCTCCAGGACTTAGGGGAGATCAAAATTCCTACATGATCAAATCCCATAGTCAGCCTCCTGCATCCATGAATTCAATCAAATGCCCATCACATATTACGTTTGTAATCCCTGGTTGGTTGAATGCTCAGATGCAGTCCTGAAGATACAGAGCACCAGCTGTATATTTTGATGAAAATTCACTTACAGGTGGAGCCATGCAGTTCAAAGTCATGTTGTCTAAGGATTGATCATACTCACGACTAGATTCTAGTCTCCTCACTGCTGTTGCTGTTCAGTCACTCAGTCGTGTCTGCTTCTGAGACCCCATGAACTGAAGCACACCAGGCTTCCCTTTCCTTCACTATGTCCTGGAGTTTGCTCAAACTCATGCCCATTGAGTCAATAATGCCATCCAACCATCTCAGCCTCTGTTGATCCCTTCTCCTGGCCTCTGTCTTTCCCAGCATCAAGGTCTTTTCCAGTGAGTCAGTTCTTCACATCAGGTATCCAAAGGACTGGAGCTTCAGCTTCAGCATCAGTCCTTCCAATGAATATTCAAGGTTGATTTAGGATTGATTGGTTTCATCTCCTTTCAGTCCAAGGAACTCTCAAGAGTCTTCTCCAACATCACAGTTTGAAAGCATCAATTCTTTAGTGCTCAACCTTCTTTATGTTTCAACTCCCACATCCATACACAACTACTGGAAAAACCATAGCTTTGATTATGGAAAACCATACTTTGCCACTTTATTGCAAAGTGATGTCTCTGCTTTTTAATACTCTGTCTAGGTTTGTCATAGCTTTTCTTCCAAGGAGAAAGCATCTTTTAATTTCATGGCTGCAGTCACCATCCACAGTGATTTTGGAGCCCAAGAAAATAAGGTCTGTCACTGAAACAGTCTTCTCACTATAAAATTCTATGTCCATCCTGACAAATGAAAGGCAACTTTATCCCCAAAGCATTGTTATTCACAAACTGTATTTCTTTATTCTGTGTCTTCACAAAAGGTCATGGAGTCAGTCTGCACCACATTTGCACTTGTTTCCATATTTCATGGTTGAGAGTTTTAATGCCATTTGCAGTGACTAGGAGATGAGGATGTGTGGCTAGACACACCTCATTTTAAATTCCAACCCTGCTACTAGTTAAGTTAAGATGTGATGTTGGGAAGCCACTTAATGTCTCCAAGTCTCAATGTCCTCACATATAATAATGATAATATCTACTCACATGGTTGTTTTAAGATCAACTAAATGCAGCTGCCATGGTGCATGAGCACAGCCAAGAGGAGTTACCCCACGTCCAAGGTAAGAGAAACCCAAGTAAGATGATAGGTGCTAAGAGAGGGCATCAGAGGGCAGACAGACTGAAACCACAGTCACAGACAACCAGCCAGTCTGATCACACGGACCACAGCCTTGTCTAACTCAATGAAACTAAGCCATGCCGTGTGGGGCCACCTAAGATGGACGGGTCATGGTGGAGAGGTCTGACAGAATGTGGTCCACTGGAGAAGGCAATGGCAAACCACTTCAGTGTTCTTGCCTTGAGAACCCCATCAACAGTATGAAAAGGCAAAATGATAGGACACGGAAAGATGAACTCCCCAGGTCTGTAGGTGCCCAACATGCTACTGGAGATCAATGGAGAAATAACTTCAGAAAGAATGAAGGGATCGAGCCAAAGCAAAAACAAAAACAACACCCAGTTGTGGATGGGACTGGTGATAGAAGCAAGATTCGATGCTATAAAGAGCAATACTGCAGAGGAACCTGGAATGTTAGGTCCATGAATCAAGGCAAATTGGAAGTGGTCAAACAGGAGACGGCAAGAGTGAACATCAACATTCTAGGAATCAGTGAACTAAGATGGACTGGAATGGGTGAATTTAACTCAGATGACCATTATATCTACTACTGTGGGCAGGAATCCCTTAGAAGAAATGGAGTAGCCATCATAGTCAACAAAGGAGTCCGAAATGCAGTACTTGGATGCAATCTCAAAAACGACAGAATGATCTCTGTTCATTTCCAAGGCAAACCGTTCAATATCACGGTAATCCAAGTCTATGCCCCCGACGAGTAATGCTGAAGAAGCAGAAATTGAATGGTTCTATGAAGACCTACAAGACCTGCTAGAACTAACACCCAAAAACGATGTCCTTTTCATTATAGGGGACTGGAATGCAAAAATAGGAAGTCAAGAAATACCTGGAGTAACAGGCAAATTTGGCCTTGGAGTACAGAATGAAGCAGGGCAAAGGCTAACAGAGTTCTGCCAAGAGAACACACTAGTCATAGCAAACACCCTCATCCAATAACACAAGAGAAGACTCTACGCATGGATATCACCAGATGGTCAACACTGAAATCAGATTGATTATATCCTTTGCAGCCAAAGATGGAGAAGCTCTATACAGTCAGCAAAAACAAGACTGGGAGCAGACTGTGGCTCAGATCATGAACTCCTTATTGCCAGATACAGACTGAAATTGAAGAAAGTGGGGAAAACCACTACACCATTCAGGTATGACCTAAGTCCAATCCCTTATGACTATACAGTGGAAGCCAGTAATAGATTTAAGGGACTAGATCTGATAGACAGAATGCCTGATGAACTATGGACATGGTTCATAGTTCATGACATTGTATAGGAGAGAGGGATCAAAACCATCCCCATGGAAAAGAAATGCAAAAAAGAAAAATGGCTGTCTGAGGAGGCCTTACAAATAGCTGTGAAACAAAGAGAAGTGAAAAGCAAAGGAGAAAAGGAAAGATATACCCATTTGAATGCAGAGTTTCAAAGAATAGCAAGGAGAGATAAGAAAGCCTCTCTCAGCGATCAATGCAAAGAAATAGAGGAAAACAATAGAATGGGAAAGACTAGAGACCTCTTCAAGAAAATTAGAGACACCAAGAGAACATTTCATGCAAAGATGGGCTCAATAAAGGACAGAAATGGCATGGACCTAACAGAAGCAGAAGATATTAAGAAGAGGTGGCAAGAATATGCAGAAGAACTGTACAAAAAAGATCTTCACAATCACGAAGGTGTGATCACTCACACTCACCTAGAGCCAGACATCCTGGAATGTGAAGTCAGGTGGGCCTTAGGAAGCATCTCTATGAACAAAGCTAGTGGAGGTGATGGAATTCCAGTTGAGTTATTTCAAATTCTAATAGATGATGCTGTGAAAGTGCTTCACTCAATATGCCAGCAAATTTGGAAAACTCAGCAGTGGCCACAGGACTGGAAAATGTGAGTTTTCATTCCAATCCTAAAGAAAGGTAATGCCACAGAATACTCAAACTACCACACAATTGCACTCATCTCACACAGTAGTAAAGTAATGCTCAAAATTCTCCAAGCCAGGCTTCAGCAATATGTGAACTGTGAACTTCCAGATGTTCAAGCTGGTTTTAGAAAAGGCAGAGGACCCAGAGATCAAATTGCCAGCATCCACTGGATCATCAAAAAAGCAAGAGAGTTCCAGAAAAACATCTATTTCTGCTTTATTGACTACGCCAAAGCCTTTGACTGTGTGGATCACAATAATCTGTGAAAAATTCTGAAAGAGATGGGAATACCAGACCACCTGACCTGCCTCTTGAGAAACCTGTATGCAGGTCAGGAAGCAACAGTTAGGACTGGACATGGACCAACAGACTGGTTCCAAATAGGAAAAGGAGTATATCAAGGCTGTATATTGTCGCCCTGCTTATTTAACTTATAGGCAGAGTACATCATGAGAATCGCTGGGCTGGAGGAAGCACAAGCTGGAATCAAGATTGCTGGGAAAAATATCAATAACCTCAGATACGCAGATGACACAATCCTTATGGCAGAAAGTGAAGAAGAACTAAAGAGCCTCTTGATGAAAGTGAAAGAGGAGAGTGAAAAAGTTGGCTAAAAGCTCAACATTCAGAAAACTAAGATCATGGCATCCGGTTTCATCATTTCATGGCAAATAGATCGGGAAACAGTGGAAACAGTGGCTGACTTTATTTTTCTGGGCTCCAAAATCACTGTGGATGGTGATTGCAGCCATGAAATTAAAAGATGGTTGCTCCTTGGAAGGAAAGTTATGACCAACCTAGACAGCATATTAAAAAGCAGAGACATTATTTAGCCAACAAAGGTCTGTCTAGTCAAGGCTATGGTTTTTCCAGTAGTCATGTATGGATGTGAGAGTTGGACTATTAAGAAAGCTGAGCACAGAAGAATTGATGCTTCTGAACTGTGGTATTGGAGAAGCCTCTTGAGAGTCCCTTGGACTGCAAGGAGATCCAACCAGTCCATCCTAAAGGAGATCAGTCCTGGGTGTTCATTGGAAGGACTGATGTTGAAGCTGAAACTCCAATACAGTGACCACCTGATGCGAAGAGCTGACTCATTTGAAAAGACCCTGATGCTGGGCAAGATTGAGGGCAGGAGGAGAAGGGACCGACAGAGGATGAGATGATTGGATGACATCACCGCCACAATGGACATGGGTTTTGGTGGACACCAGGGGTCGATGATGGACAGGGAGGCCTGGCATGCTGCGGTTCATGGGGTCGCACAGAGTCGGACATGACTGAGTGACTGAACAGAACTGAAATGCATATAATGCATTTAATAGAATGCTGGCAAATAGTGACTGTTCAAAAAGCACACACACACAAAAAGAATATTAAACATTACAGTTACTTTTCTGTATGCTTTCTCTCCAGATAAATTTCAAGTGTCTCCATTTGAAGACAAGTTCAAAATTTGTGCAACATCAGATACCACAGAAAAATATCAAGCTCTGTCTTCCACAAACAGTGAGGGGTAGAGAAATTGAAAATACTGTGCCTGGGATTATGATTGCAGACCTCAACAATACCCAGGCAGAAGGAGGATAATTCTGTTCACCTTTCATACAACGTCAAACACCCAGCTACATTTTTGATTGAATGGATTGTTGGCTTCTGAAAGGAGACATTCATAAACTGCTTTGGATTAATATGTTTACAGGAATTGGGTCTCTTGTGAAACTCACAGAGGCGTGGTGTTTGATATTTAGTTATTCGTCACTGATGATCTTTCCTTCCTATACTTCACTATGAAAGTATTAGTCACGCAGTGATCTCCAACTCTTTGCAACCCATGGATTGTAGCCTGCCAGGCTCCTCTGTCCATGGAAATTCTCCAGGCAAGAATTTTGGAATGGGTAGCTGTCCCCTTATCCAGGAGATCTTCCCCACCTAGGGATCGAACCCAGTCTCTCTCATTACAGACAGATTCTTATTGTCTGAGCCACTAGTTTAGACACAATTTTTTTTAAAAAATTGGATATCTGTGCAGCAGGTGGGATCTAGTTCCCCAACCAGGGATTCAATCCAAATCCCTGAGTTGCAAGGCAGTTTCTTAACCACTGAACCACCAAGGAAGTCTCACTTTAGCCATGGTCTATTTGATCACCTAGGTGCATGACCTGCTAATATATTCAAGGATTTTCATCTCAATACACTCAGTTTTTAATGACATTGTCCTTTTTGAATATACAGCATTGGAATCTCACTCCTGGCTCATAATGAATTCCTCTCTGTGTCCTGTTTAGGACTCTATTAAATCTTTGTGCGCCTCACTACAATGGTTTGCTTCAGTATCCCTCCACCATCGAATACATTAAAACCAAAACAAAACGCTGTCATACACGGAAGAGTTCATAAAGTCCAGACTGTGAAAAGTTGTCAGCAATCTGTCCAAGTCACATCCTGGACTTTTTGTTTTACAGACTTTCCCAGAAAATTGACTCAGTGTTAATAGAGCAACTGTACATAAAACTCAGAAAAGAAGGGGTCAGTTTGTCTATGGGAGACCTGGCCCCAGAGGGCTGCCCACACCTCTGGGTAGTACTGAGTTTGCTAAATCTGCTATTGTCAGCTAATAACACAGATAGAAATCATAAGACTCTAAAGTATGCATATTCAGACCTTTGGGGTCACTTATAAATAGGCCTATAAAGATATTCTTTTGCTTTTTTCTGTGAACAGCAAATGCAAAGGCACCAGAAAGCAGTTATTTGCAAACACATAACATTTTTTTCAAGCCATGCATTTTTTAAAAACTGGAATGATAGAATTTGAAGGTCTATGTAAGAGTAGCTATCATCATTTGCCCTGCTTTAAAAAAAAAAAAAAGGATTGCTTTTGTATTGTGTGTTATCAATTGCATTTTTGAAATAAAATGATATGTCTTTAGAACTAAAAGGTTCTTAATAAAGGTAATTGATGCTCTGAGAATTTTAAACATTCTGCTTCAAGTCCCACAGCCAGTGAGAGGTAGACTGAGGATTCAGATCCTGTTCTCCCATTTCTAAACATGTATTTATACTCTGCCAAGCAACCCAAATCCAAATCGCAGAAGAATTAGAGTTTCCCCCATGCTCTGGCCTCTTAGACACCCCAAGCCTGGATAAAGCTGCCCCTTTGTCCTTCTTTTAAGCGTTTCTTACCTTTACTCCGATCCCCTCATGTTCTAAGGTAATCAGATGGAATTTGAGCACTTTCAGCACGTGTCATTAGTACAGCTAAAAACATGGTTTCTTACACAACTGCAATATAAAAACACAGCTATCCTGAAGGCAAAAATACTAAAATCTGTCTTGTCATTATCTCCGTTAAGTACCCCTCTTCAAGAAAGGCCCAAGTCAGAAACAAAAGGAGTACATCAAGACTGTATATTGTCAACCTGCTTATTTAACTTATAGGCAGAGTACATCATGAGAAATGCTAGGTTGGAGGAAGCACAAGCTGGAATCAAGATTGCTGGGAAAAATATCAATAACCTCAGATATGCAGATGACACAATCCTTATGGCAGAAAGTGAAGAAGAACTAAAGAGCCTCTTGATGAAAGTGAAAGGGGAGAGTGAAAAAGTTGGCTTGAAGCTCAACATTCAGAAAACTAAGATCATGGCATCCGGTTCCATCACTTCATGGCAAATAGATGGGGAAACAGTGGAAACAGTGGCTGACTTTATTTTTCGGGGGGGCTCCAAAATCACTGTGGATGGTGACTGCAGCCATGAAATTAAAAGATGCTTACTCCTTGGAAGGAAAGTTATGACCAACCTAGACAGCATATTAAAAAGCAGAGACATCACTTTGTCAACAAAGGTCCATCTAGTCAAGGCTATGGTTTACCAGTGGTCATGTATGAGCGTGAGAATTGGACTATAAAGAAAGCTGAGTGTTGAAGAATTGATGCTTTTGAACTGTGGTGTTGGAGAATACTCTTGAGAGTCCCTTGGACTGCAAGAAGATCCAACCAGTTCATCCTAAAGGAGATCAGTCCTGGGTGTTCATTGGAAGGACTGACGTTGAAGCTGAAACTCCAGTATTTTGGCCACCTGATGGGAAGAGCTGACTCATTTGAAAAGACCCTGGTACTGGGAAAGATTGAAGATGGGAGGAGAAGGGGACGACAGAGGATGAGATGGTTGGATGGCATTACCGACTCAATGGACATAGGTTTGGGTGGACTCTGGGAGTTGGTGATGGAGGGGGAGGCCTGGCGTGCTGTGGTTCATGGGGTCGCAAAGAGTCGGACATGACTGAGCGACTGAACTGACTGAACTACCTATAAGCCCTTGGCAAGTTACACAGCCCCCTGAGCATCAATGTCCTTATCTGCAAATGGAACTATCAATAGTAACTACTCAAAAAGAGTTGTGAGGTTCAAATGAACACAGGTGTGTAGCATTCTTAGGAAAGCATGAGGCACATAGTAGATACTCCATAAATGTTATCTATGATATTGTTGATGTATGTTCAAAGAATCATAGGTAAAAATTACATGGTGTATTCCTGAACATTCCAGGAAAAGCAAATAGTTTAAACTGGTGGGAGCACAGAGGATAAATGTAATCAGAATGATCTGTGCTCACTTCTTCCAACTGTGGAGTTTGCCAGAAATTGTACATCACATCAACTACATAATATAACTGTTAGTGCATGCTAAGTCGCTTCAGTCATGTCCAACTCTTTGTGACCCTGTGGACCAGAGCCCACCAGGCTCCTCTGTCTAAACGATTCTCCAGGCAAGAATACTGGAGTGGGTTGCCATGCTCTCCTCCAGGGGATCTTCTGGACCTAGGGATTGAACCTATGTCTCTTGTGTCTCCTGCATTGGTAGGCGGGTTCTTTACACTAGTGTCACCTGGGAAGCTCCACAATATAACAGAATACCCATTAAATCCTGTTTGTTCTTCAAAGGATTGATGGTGGGTTTATGGCAGCATCCATTAGAGGGTGTTTATGAATTAGGGTAGCCAGGCTTACTGTAGGTAAAAAGATTTAAGAGCTAAAAGAAAGGTATAGTGGATCCCAGGGAATGACAGGAATGGGCAACCAGGGCTGGGTTTAAGATAAGTGGCCCATACCTTGGAGTAGTCCTGTAGTAAGTCTATGAGCCCCAGAGTTCCAGGAGCACTGGCCCACAAAACTGCCTGAAGGGCACCATTTAAATGACCTGTAGTTGAAGGAGTCAGAAAGCTAACTGCTGAAATGATAGAAATAAACTAATTTGCAAAATAGTAACAGACTTACAGTCTTAGAGAATGAGTTTATGGTTGGTGTGGTGAGGGGGAGGGGGAGGGGAAGGGATAGTTCAGGAGTTTGGGATCGACGTGTATACCCTGCTATATTGAAACTGGATAACCAACAAGGACCTGCTGTATAGTACAAGGGACTCTGCTGGATGTTACGTGGCAGCCTGGATGGGAGGAAAATTTCCAGGGGAATGTATACGTGTGTATGTACGACTGAGTCCCTTTGCTGTTTGCCTGAAACTATCTCAACATTGTTAATCAGCTATACTCCAATGCAAAATATAAAGTTAAAAAAAAAAAGAATCCTGTTTTGGTTGTGTGCAGTCTGAGATGCCCAGCTGACAAACAACTTTATATATTGAGGGGGGCAACTATCACAGCACTGTTACTCAGCTATGCTGTATATTCAGTTGTGTCCGACTCTTGCGACCCCCTGGACTATAGCCTACCGGGCTCCTCTGTCCTTGGAATTTTCCAGGCAAGAATATTGGAGTGGGTTGCCATTTCCTTCTCCAATACAAAATAAAAAGGTTTTAAAAATGGAGCTAATACATAGTATGAGAAGCCTGAAAAAGAAAGAAAAAACTAACTGCAGCTTTTGGCCTGGGGATGACCCTCCTGGATGGCCCACCAGGTGAATGAAATTTTTAGTCTTGCCTCTGTCTCAGGTCAGGGGGCCATCCCATGAGTGGGACCTTTGGTCCAGAGGAGCTTCAAGTCCAGGAATGTCAAAGAAGGGGTTGATATGGCACTGATGGCCAGTGTGTTAGTTTATTAACAAGAGCTGGTTTTGCTTCTAACAGTGTGTGTGCTCAGTCACTCAGTTGTATCCGACCCTGTGACCCCTGGACTGCAGTCTGACAGGCTCCTCTGTCCATGGGGTTTCCCAGCCAAGAATATTGGAGAGGCTTGCCATTCTCTTCACCAGGGTATCTTCCCGACCAAGGGATCAAACCCACATCTCCTGCTTGGCAGGTGGATTCTTTCCAATGAACCACCTGGGAAGCCTTGCTTCTAACAGAGAAATAAGTAATCTATAAATGAAGGTCAAATGACTTTTTCCAGGTGTCAGGACAAACCGCAAGGCACAATTCGGCCGAGAAGACAAACATTTTATCTTCAAAGATCTCAGAGGCACACAGATTGACCTTTGGCAAGAGAGGAAGACCAGTCCAAATTGCTCAGAGATGCATCTTCTCCTTTAAAATCAGCAAGATTCCTAAGTTCTGAAAAGCTCTCTGCTGTAGACTGACTGTTGTGTCTCCCCAGTATTCATATACCGATACCTAATCCTCACTGTGATGGTGTTCGGAGGCTGGTCCTATGGGAGGCGATTAGCTGCAAAGGTGAAACTCTCATGAATGGGATTAGTGTTCTTATAAAAGAGACCCCAGAGTGCTCTCTTACCCTCTTTCTGCCATGTGAGGATAGTGAGAAGAGGGCCATCTGTGACACAGAAAGCAGGCTCTCATCAGACACCAAATCTGCTGTTTTCTTGATCTTGGACCTCTCAGCCTCTAGAACTGTGAGAAATAAACATTTGTTGTTCAAGCCACCCAGACTATCAAGTTTTGTTACGGCAGCCCAAACTGATGAAAACACTCTGTGTGTTAGAAACATCAGATCAGAATGTGACTGGATACTCTTGCATCCTTTCTGAATGCCCTGGACCGCTCAGGAATCTGTGGATAGCAGGCAGAGCACTTCCACCAAGACCCTCCATTCCAGGCAGGCAGGGATTCAGAAACAGCCTTCTCTCTTCAGCTTTCCTTCCATAGTCTGGGAATGCTAGTGGTAAAGAACCCTCCTGCCAAGGCAGGAGACACAGAGATGTGGGTTCAATCCCTGGGTCGGGAAGACAGCCTAAAGGAAGGCATGGCAACTCACTCTAGTATCCTTGCCTGGAGAATCCCATGGACAGAGAAGCCTGGAGGGCTACAGTCATAGGGTCGCAAAGAGTTGGACATGACTGAAGTGTCTCAGCAGGCAAGGGAACTTCCCAAGGGCTTAGGTTCGATTCCTGGTTGGGGAACTAAGATCCCACATCCCATATGGTGCAGCAAGAAACAAAAAAAAGATGGTCTGGACTTCCAATCTTGCTTTATCTTAAACTTAAAACAGACTTCCCACCTCTGCCTGTCCCTGTAGAAGAATTTTATTCTTACTGGCCTGCAGGTATTCTATTGAGCTGTTTTCATTTAACTAGCAGGATGTGTTCACAGAGTGATCCAGTGCATTATTTAAAAGCCTTTATTAATCGTCCCATGGTGCCATAAAATGACAGGCATTTGGTTCCCCAAAGCAAATACTGCAAACCAAGGACCTTAATGTAGACATGGATTTAAATGATAATAGCCAAGTGGCAAGTCCTTGGTGCATTTAGAGGATCACAAGAGGATAAAAAGAGCTTCTGGTGCCTCTCTAATTGTTTTTAAATTTTTATTTATGGTCATATTAAGCAGTTCTCAGAAGGTTCGAGTCATTTAAATTATGATGATTCTTTCTGAAGGCTTTTACCTGTAAGGAAATTGGGAATTAGTCCCTTTTCTGAGGAGACGCAGGTGCCTGGGTTTCTCTTAACAGACAGTTGTTCTTTCGAACTTGCTGAATGCAGAAGTTATTAGTGGTTCAAAACTTTCAGAATTTCCTGAGGAACTTAATAAACTCAAATTGCCAGGCCCCCATCCTAGGATTTCTGATTCAGTAGGTCTGAGGCACGCCTGGAAACCTATGTTTTGAACGTGTTCCCAGGTGATAACTGATGCTAATGCTGAAGTCTTGAAAGCCACACTTTGAGAACAACCGGTATAGAACACACGTGTTCATGTGTACTAAGTCACTTCAGTCGTGTCTGACTCTTTGCGACCCTATGGACAGTAGCCCACCAGGTTCCTCTGTCCATGGGAATTCTCCAGGCAAGAATACGGGAGTGGGTTGCCATTTCCTCCTCCAGGGGAACTTCCGGACCCAGGGATCGAACCTGTATCTCCTGTGGCTCCTGCATTGCAGGTGGATTCTCTACTGTTGAGCCAGAGGGGAAGCCTGCGGTATAGAATATACTTTGAGCTAAATGCATCAGGCTGTCATTGTTGGATAGGATTTCAGAGGATGCGGTCCTCAAGTACCCCAGGCCCTCTGTTTTCTTTATCCAGTAATAAGGGAGCACTCCTATCCCCACACTATGATCTTCTAATTGCCTACAGATTAGACACTGCTTATGGTTAAAAAAAAAAAACAAAACAGATATCCAGTGTCTGTTCCCATCATTACTGTGGAGAAACGTTTAATACATACATAGAGCTGAGCCAAGTAATCGCATGATGATGTAAATCCAGCAACATTTTCCCTCAGGAAAATTAGAAAATAATTACATTTCATTTTCAAGCAAGTCCAGTGATTTTTTTTTTTGGTCCAATAAATTCACACTTCAATATATTCCATTTTTGAATAAGTAAGGAATAACATATATAAAGGGGCTTCCCAGGTGGTACAGAGGTAAAGAATTCACCTGCCAACGCAGGAGATGCAAGACTCAGGTTCGACCCTTGGGTCAGGAAGATCCCCTTTAGTAGGAAACGGCAACCTGTTCCAGCGTTCTTGCCTGGAAATTTCCATGGACAGAGGAGCCAGGTGGGCTACAGTTCATGGGGTCACAAAGAGTCAGACACGACTGAGTGAGCACATAGGCACAACCATATATAATGCCATCAATGCTGTTGCAATAAACGTTTCCTCTTTGCCTAAACTCTGACAAACTTTGACATCACGTGATTTCATCCCAACTTATTTTTGCTTATCAATAGACTATGATTCTCCCTGAAAGAATTTTTATTGAGCTTGAGCATTTCTAATATATACCTAAGGGTGTTCTCTCTGGGTAATTCTGTTACATTTGCTCATTCTCCATCTTAGGTAATTCATTTAAATTTCTACATTGTACTGCAAGTTATTAATTTTTTAACCTTTTATTTTGAAATCACTTCAAACATACAAGAAAGTTGCAAGAAAGATACAAAGAACATCCATGTAACCCACACTCAGATTGGCCAGTTATTCACATTTTATCTTTCTCTCTCTTTTGCTCTCTGTCTGTATACACATATGTCATATATAAGTAAAATATGTACATATATATCTAATATCATGTTAATTACTCTATATAATATACATACTTGAACCATTCAAGAGAAAGTAGACATAATGTCCTGTTACTTCTCAAGATATGAATGTCTATTTCTTGAAAATAAGGAAATTCTCTCACATAAGCACAGAGCATCAAAAAATCAACATTAATAGATTACCACCATCACATTCACACACTCGGTTCTAATTATACTGACTATTATAATAATATCCTTTATAAATTCAGGATCCAATCTAGGAATACTAGTTGTATTTAGTTTCCATGACTCTTTAGTTACTTTAACTTGGAAAAATTCTTTCAGTCTTTCTTGGTACTTTATGAGCTTGTATTTTATGTATTTTTAAGAGTACAGTATTATTTCCTGCAGCGGTCTTCAGCATGAAGATTTTGATTTTTCCTCATGGTTAGATTCAGGGTATGCTTCATGACAGAATATCACAGCAGTAGTGCTATATTCTTCCTGGAGTGTCATAGGAGGAAGCACATGATGTCAATTTGTCCCAGTATGGGTGCTGCAGAATTTTACCACTTGATTATGATGATACCTGCCAGTATTTTGAGGCTGTTTATTAATAAGTGATTAACAAGTATTTGAATAAGATATATGTTAACACTACAAGTATCCTGATGCTCATCAAACTATCACCAACTAGTTTTGGCATTCAGCAATGATTTCTTGCCCTGAATTGATTATTATAATTGTACTTGCCAAGTGGTAATTTCCTAATTCCATCATTAGGAATACTTTTACTTTCAAGTAGAGCTTTTCTTCTGGTCTTTTTATCTACCTGTCATCTATCTATCTACAGAGATTTTAATAGGCAGATATATGGTTTTACACCTTATTCAATGATTTATAATCCATTATTTTTATTACTTATTTTGAGACTTAAATTATCCCAGATTTGGCAAGTGGGAGTCAATCAAATTGGCTTTCATATTACCATTTTAGCACTTTCTTACTATCTAGCTCAGTAAGATATTCTAGATTCATCTTGAATTTTATTTCCAAAGGCCCTGGAATTAGCCATTTCTCTAAGGAGTCCTGGTTCTCCTTAGTGAACCAAGATATGGATTCTAGGTGTGTCCCTGTGTGTATTCTAGGTGTGCTCATGTAGTGTGTGTGTGTTTGTGGGTTTGTGTGTGTGTTACGGATTGAAGTCTGTGTGCCCCCAAACTCTTAAGTTAAACAATAAATCCTATTGTAGCAGTATTTGGAGATGGGGCCTAGAAGGTAATAATTAAGGTTAAATGAAGTTGTAAGGGTGGGGCCCTTATCCAATAGGGTTAGTGTCCTTATAAAAAGATCTCTCTCTTTCTCAATGTGCATGCACTAAGGAAAGGCCATATGAGTACATATGGAAAACACAGCTGTCTGCAAGCCAAGGAGGAAACTGTCACCAGAATCTGACCATAATGGCTCCTTGATCTTGGACTTCCAGCCTCCAGAACTTGGAGAGAATGTTTCCGTTGTTCGAGCCACTCAGTTTGTGGTATTTTGCTATGGTAACCCAAGCAGATAAATACAACTGATATCTGTGTCTATGTCTTTATTGATATCTATTTACATCCATACCTAATATGTATCTACTTCTACTTATATCAAAGGAAACGACTCACGTGTTTCCATCAGTACTGCAGATTCCAATCCAGAATTTTTTCTGGCCTTCTCTTTTTTCATATTTGTAACTTTAATCTCCATTGGTGAAACCCGGCCTTTACTATCCTCCATATATTTAATTACTTGTTCACCCCACTGTGTTTAATCAGTCCCCCAATCACATGGGCTAAGTCCTAAGTGCTGGCTCTTCTAACCACAACTAGAAGGGTTACTTCCGTGTCCCTGAACTAACCAACAATGTTAGCTGAATCCTCAGCCCCAGAAGGAAACTTCACTAAAGGTTTAAAAGTTTAAACAGGATTTGGCTAGCTACACATCTTAAAAATTATTTTATAATCTTCCAATATTAATATAATATATAAATTTCAGTAGTCATGTTTTTTGTCTAATGTGAGATAATTCACCATTATATTTTTCATTATGAAGAAGATCAGTTTGAGGAGATGGCAGTGGTGATGAGATATATATTGGAAACAATTTTAATCTCATAAAATATGTTCATTTAATAATTTTTGTCTGACATTGAACATCGATTTACAAATTAAGTGAAAACTAAAATTAGTTTAAATATATTAAGATAAGGAATACCCATGGTCAGAAGAAATGATAAGTGGTGAAAGAAATAATGGATCAAATGATGAAAAAGTAACTTTTCTTTCAAGCAGTTACCAAAACTTTCTTCCCATGCACAGAAAAATTATGCCTTCTCATTAACAGTGCAGCAGTTGTGAAATCTGATAAAAATCTCATTCTAAACAAGTGGCATATTAGGTCAACAATGCTGTAACAAACCCATTTTACACACCACAGTGATATAATTAGTTTATTCTATGTATCTGAGAGTATATGGTAATAAAATCATGTAAATTTAAATCCCATGTGCAGGGACAAACCGGATTTGTCCTAATGGTCAGTTCGTTCATCTCCAAGGTTTTCTATGTCATATATGTAATTAAATATGCAAGTGCCATTGTACATACTGTCATATTTAGGGTTAGTCCCAAGACCTGAAATGCTTAACATGAATATACACTTTGCCATTCAACTTGACATTCTAACCACACATCAGTTTCTTTTTTAATATTTTCTCCATATTGATCAAGTCACTTAATCAACCTCCATAAATACTTTTTAAAAATCCTTCTTCATCTCAGAAAACCAAGATATTTTTCGAAGCATGTAATCTGAAGATGTGTGTGTATAATGGCTCCACTTACTTAATTAAAATTCATGGCTTTTATGGAAAATAAGAATTAGAAAATCAATCTAAAACTATGATAAGCCCTTTAGTTTACAGTCTAATTGAGAAAGTAAGAAATAGATACAAAGGAAAAAATGAACTGTGTAACGGAGTATCAGGCTGGTGAACTGAAGTCTTATCGCTGTTGAGAGAAGTGTGACTTGGGATAGTTTGGATTTCAAGCGACTGGGATATGAGGAAGATTGAGGCTTAAAAAGAGAGAGACGGCTGAGGCAAAAGCAAAGAACTATCAGAGCAGAGGCTTTTGTTAGGGAGTCTAGGGAAATAAGAGTAAAAATTTATGAAATTGAAAACCCATTTCACAGATTTACAGAACCATGTGCTTTTGACATATGATTAAAATCAAATAGGAACGGGAATTCCCTGGCAGTCCAGTGGTTAGGACTTGGCATGTTCACTGCATTGTCTTTCATCCCTGGTTGGGAAGCTAAGCTCTCGCAAGCCACATGGCGTGACTTCCTTTATCTTTCTTCTTAGTTGAGAGCTTCATTATATTGCTAACTTGTATTATTTTAGCATCAATCCTTCCGCTCAAAAGACGTGAAACTCTTTGAGGAAAGGGAATGTCATCTACTTTTTTGAATAATAATAATAATAATAGCAATAAATAGGAATTATTTCTAAACAATGGATCCAGTAAGCTTTGTAGACTTTGCTCATTGAATCCTTCTAACAACTCTTTGAGACAGGTATTCTATCAGTCTGACTTTATAGATGTGGAATCTGAGCCTGGTTAAGGTTAATTTGCATAAAATCACAAGGTTGGTAATGAGCAGAATATATGTTCAACTCCAGGTCTGTTTTTCTCAAAGCCTTTGTTCTATCCACCCAACTCAGCTGCCTCTGAGGGTAGACACTGAAAATTTTCTGTATTCCCTACCAGTCAGAGAGTTGAGTCCAGTGAGGTTTTTTTTAAGGTCCTTACTATGCTCAGAAAGACTTGATAAGTGAAAAAGCATGGGTATTTTTTGTTGTTGAAATCAATGAGGTACTACAAGATGTACTACATTTATCAAAAAGAACCTATGGAAGTCTTTATTTTTGTAAGTCAGCTGCAAACATATTGAATCAGAGAATTTTCACATTTCATAAAACGTTCAGCATTCATTTTATTGTTTCTTCTTGATGATTTTGTCCTTCATGAGCAAATACTCACTTGGAATGCTTCTATTCATCTATAAATCCTAAGGGGAAATATTGGACATCTTTAATAATCACATAACTTCTCTTGAGGTTTTGAATGGTCACCAGTCAGGGGCAAAGGGGCCAGGGTTAGGGTCTTGGGGACCACGGGAAGAGTAGAAAACCTTGCAAAGATGCCTGACTTTACTACTATGTTACTTTCTAATCTGAATTGTCACCCAAATGTTAGCAAACACTGAACTTGACAAGAGGGATGACACCAGAGCTGTGTGGGGAGGAGAGAAAGCCATTTGCAAACACACGATTGTTTGGCTGGAAGAACACCAGCTGAGAAACTAATGATGTCCACACGTATTTAATTGAAGGCAGGGAATTTAATCCTGAGACATCTTGAGTTGGAGCTCACCCTCCTGTTTCCTGTTGGATTTGGCAGTGCCCTTTTCTGTTATTGAGATGTGCCTTGGGAAGGGGGGTTCTTAGAAGAAAAGGGCACCTCTTTCCTCACATCCAGGAGCTGCCATTAGCAAGACAGAGGCCAGACCCACAGTTCCAAAAGCCTTTCTCACAGTTACTGATGCATCTTCCTAAGGAGGCTTTTCCCTTTTTTTCCCCTTTTCTTTCTATTTTTTCCTTTTTTGATTTTTGACATTTGCTTTAGATATGCTTACACTGTGTAGGTGCATGACAACCCTAGTCATGCATTAAAATCACTCTTCAGCCCTGTTGGACTTTTTAATCACATGAATTTCTTTTCAAAAAATCACTCCAGGGTCCAGAAATTTTAATTTAATTGGTCTGAAATGGGGTATTTTTAAGCTCTCCAATTGGTCTCAATGTGCAGTGTAATGTGATTCTCGGCCCAGGGCTTGCAGGAGTCCACAGGAGCCACTTTGACTATTTCAAACAGCTTAAGGTCAGTCATATATTTCACCCAGGATAAACTTCTTTGGGGTTAACACTGAGACTCTTTGCTCTTAAAAGAAAAACCAAAGTTAGTTGCTCAGTCATGTCTGACTCTGAGAGCCCATGGGCTGTAGGCCAGCAGGCTCCTCCATCCATGGGATTCTCCAAGCAAGAATACTGGAGTGGGTTACCATTTTCTTCTCAGTGCATCTTCTCTACACAGGGATTGAACCTGGGTCTCCTGCATTGTAGGCAGGTTCTTCATTGTCTCAGCCATCAGGGGCTGGAGCTAAATCAATGCCTTGTGGTAACAGCTTATCACTTGCTAATGAAAAACTCCAATGAGCAGAGTTTCTAAATAAAATAAAAATGAGAAATTAATTAATTATTAATTTATAAATACCAGTTTAAATAGATAAAATCTTCAAGAACTTAGTTGATCATGGGAGAAGATAAAAGACTATTTCAGGTGAAAAAGTTGGAGAGCCATCTGATAAGGTTATCTTTTAAGCTGGTATTAAAACTAGCCTTCAAACACACAGCAACAAATTAATGGAAGGCATACCAGAAAGGCGGTGGGTGCTAGGGGAAGCCAGAGTGGGGGTTTTACATTTGTCCTGGATAATGTGCACTCAGAGATGCAAAGGGTGACCTGAGTGATTTTGTCCCTGAATTCACTTGCCTTCTCTTGCTTTAGGCAGTAACACAGCATCTCCCCATCACCCCATCTTGAGTCTATCAATCCCATTAGGACCAGACCCTTCAAGACCTGTCTGAGAAAAATCACAGAGGGAAGTACTAGAGATTATTTCTATTGTCTGCCAAGTTGGTCTCTTGATATCATCCGGAAATGTTTAACATAAGTGAATCTTTAATTAACTTCAAAAAGTGCCTGTGCCTGGTGTCAGGTATGTAAACATGGCAGGACAAAAGTCACTAATGTTTGGCAAGGGGAGTTTTCAAAACATCAATTAGAAAGAGTTGGTATGCCTGATGAACACCCACCTTGACGGTAGAAAAGAAATTAGTGCAAATCATGAGCATCCTTCTTACTCACCAAGCATTTGTTCATGATTATACACCAAGGAAGTGAAACCAAGCACAGTTTATTTTTTTCTTTTGCTATATTTTATCTATTCATATATTCAAAGGATGTTTACAGGGACTATGCTACGTGCCAAACACCGCTCTAGGCACTAGAAATAGAGAAGTGAGCAAAATAACTAAAAACTTCTTATCCCCCTGAAGCTTAGGTTCTAAAAGAACTGTAGAGCTTGGAAATTACTGCTAGGCAAGAGAAGTGTATGACAAAGCAATTCTTACTTGAAATTGAATTGAAACATTTGTAGTTCGGACTTCCCAAAATATTTTCTTATTTGAATATAGAACACTGAGGTATTCCTTTCAACTCTTAAGAGTATTTTTAATTCACAGTTTCCCATTCTCTGAACTGATTAAGTCAAAACCTAACTAAAAGAGGAAAACATAAATTTATGTGCTGTATTCTCCATCCTCAAGAGTTTACAATTCAGCATTTGCTAGCCAGGAGCTTGGGTCATTCCAGTGGAGGATATTTCCTAAGAGAAGATAAGCAAGACAATGCCTGGTGTTTATGGCTTTAGGGAGAAAAGTTATGGACATAGAGAAAGAAAAGCAACCTTAGGAAACCTGAAAACGAGTTTGGAGACCAGTAAAGTACTTTGGAGAGCATTGACATTCAAATCAGATACTTCCATGTAATAAATATTTGCTGAATATTTCGTTGGGCAGCTAGATTCCAAAGATAAGTTGAAATTGTGTCTCTTAAGACGTTAGTACTTTGTATGTACAATTGTACTGTATAGGATACATTTCAGCTCTCATTTCCAGTTGGTAATCCCTTGAAAAAACTGGTATAATGTGTCCATGACTGAGTGTAAAATTATCTTGGGTAGAGCTTCTGTGAGAGTATTGAAGCAAATGCTAATTGTGCCACTTTCTTGGCTTGGGTGTTTTTCAAGGAACAGTTAGAAAGCCTTTAAGGCAGAGAAAGTGGCTGAGAGTCACAAAGTATTCTAGCAGCTGAAACCCTACTCTCGAGATAAGAGATACCTTGCCTAAAATACAGTGAAAAGCAGCCTTGAGACAAAGAATTAACGTGAAGAGGTGCAACGAACACGTCTTCTGAAAGCCCCACACCATTGCCACATTGTTCTGAGTATTTATAAAAAGCTTTCCAGCAGTACAGACTTTGCAAGGAAAACTGTTCACTTATAATGGGGTTTCTGTGAAGAATTATTAAGGAATGAACAATGTGTTTTCTTAAGCCTCCTCCATTTAAAATTTTATGTTAAAATGAAAGGAAGTAGATATATTTTGATACTTTAGGAACTGATGATTAAAAAATAAAAATTTTAGTCATATAATAATGTCATAACAATAATACATATAATAATCAGTCATAATAACATATGTCATATAATAATAAAGGCATACAAATTGGTTAAAAAAAAGAGGGAGAGAGAAATAGTTTTTTTTAAGTGTTTACCCACAGAAACGTCAGACAAATGTAGCAATAAATTTTACCTGGATACTTTAAAACTACCTCATCTCACTGTTCACAAGTCAGTTCAACAAATATATAAGCTAAGCTTCCTGAAGAATAATAAATACGTAAGCTATGATCCCTTTCCTGGAAAAAAACAAAAGTGATGTTCATCGTGGTAAAGCATGGAAGAAAGGATTGCCAGAGAAAATACAGGACATTAAATATTGTATGGTCCATACTAAAAACTTTTTGTTGTTTAGCTGAGATTCAACTATAACTGGACATTATGCATTTTTATTTGCTAAATCTGGTAACCCCAAAAGGGTACATCCAAATTCAATAGAAAATCAGTAGAACCTTAAATTTGTTTAACATTTGAAGAAAATGCTCAAGTAGACTCTCCCCAAGGTGCTATGGACTTGTGTCCCCTGTCCCCACATCCACACATTGAAGCTCTAACTCCCGATGTGACTGTATTTGAATGTAAGACTTTGGGGAAATAATTAAGGTTAAATGAGGTCCTAAGGGTGGGGTGCTAATCTGATTGATTTGGCGGCCTTATCATAGAAGGAAGAGAGGGAACTCTCTTTCATCAAGCACACTGCTGAGGAAGAGCCACTTGAACACTGAATAAGGGGACCGCCCACAAGCCAGAAAGAAATCACTCACTGTAACCCAGCCACGCTGGCACCCTGATCTCAAACTTCTAGCCTCCAGACTGTGAGAAAACAAATTTCTGTTGTTTAAGCCACCCAGTCTATGGTATTTTGTTATGACAGCCGACCTCACTAACACACAAGACCTATTGCACTTCCTCTTTGAAATAGTCATCACACTTGTAATTACAAAAACGCCAGGATTTTCTCTCCTGGCAGATCAAAATCTCCATGATGACAGGACTTCCCTGGCGGTCTAGTGGTCAAGACCTCGCCTTCCAATGCAGGGGGTGTGGGTTCAGTTCCTGGTTGGGGAGCTAAGATCCCATATGCCTCTGTGGCCAAAAGAGCAAAGCGTGAAACAAGCAATATTGTAACAAATTCAATAAGGACTTTAAAAATGGTATACATTAAAAAAAAAAATCTTTAAAAAACCCTCAAATCTTCGTTATGGCAGAAAGGGCAGAGAGGGGCCTAACTTGTCTTCTGCTGTATGTTTTGCTGATTGCACAGTCCCTTTGACCTGGAATAAGAGCTAAGTGGATATCTGTTGATGAATACTGAATGAATTAAGTGACGAGAAAGGTAGACCAAAAACTTTTTGCTATGGTGTTTTTTTACTATAGTGTTATTCATAACAACGAGACGTTGCTGCTGCTGCTGCTAAGTCACTTCAGTCGTGTCCGACCCTGTGCAATCCCATAGATGGCAGCCCACCAGGCTCGCCCGTCCCTGGGATTCTCCAGGCAAGAACATTAAGGATAATCTAAATATCCAAAAACTGAGAAACGTTTCCGTAAATTAATTAAGTTAATAATAGTGCAATCATATGACAATATATCTTGTATTTGGTGAACTCCCTGATGGTCCAGTGTTTGGGCTTGATGCTTCTACTGTAGAGGTCATGGGTTTGATACCTGGTTGGGGAACTGTGATCCCAAATGCTGCATGATACAGTAAAAATAAATAAATTAATTAAAGGGTCTCAGAGATATTATTTTTAATGGCATGATAAAAGTCACACACAATTATGTTAAATAAAAATAGGATATTTATGTATATGCATTGTTGTTGTGTGCTGTGGTCAGTTGTGTCTGACTCTTTGGGACCCGCATGGACTACAACCTGCCAAGCTCCTCTGTCCATGGAATTTTCCAGGCAAGAATCCTGGAGCAGGTTGCCATTTCCTACTCCAGGGGATCTTCCAGACCCAGGGATCAAACCTGCGTCTCTTGTGTCTCCAAGATTAGCAAGCAGATTCTTCACCATTGTGCCACCTGGAAAGCCCCATGTACATGCATACATACGCACAAAGAAGGGAATGTTTGGAAGTGAGCACAGTTGCTAAGAGTGGCTGCCTTCAGGTAGCAGGATTTGATTATTTTTCCATTTGTTTTTCTTTATTTTTCAAATTTGCTACAAGAATCATAGATGCTTTTTAATCAGAAAGAAAAGCAGCAGTCACTTGACACGAGTTGTATGGATTGGAAAGATAATCTTTGCAAAATTTTTATAGCAAGGAAAACAAAGCTAAGTTGGCCAAAGTCATTATGAGTGTAGTGCTCAGAAAAAAAACATTCACACTCCACTGGGAAAACAGTGTTAATTGAGAAACATCACTGGGCACCCATTAGTGTAGGGAGGGCCACCTACTGCCCACCTGACAAGTACTCCTTGCCAAGCAATTTGAGGAGGCTTGTGTTTAGGTGATGTTCTTTTCTGTAGCATTACATGTTTGTACAGAAAACTTGTAGTAACAGAACTTCAAGTGTGCTGATTCTTTTAACACTTTTATTTAAATTTTTTTTTCTTTCTGGCTGTACCACGCAGCATGCCAAACTGCCCCAACCAGGGATCAAACCCATGCCCCCAGAGCAATTTCTTTGTCTGAAGTCCCTAGTTTCCCAAAGTCTTTTTGTCAGTATCCCACATAAACATTAGGGCTGACTTTGTCCTTGGCTTTACCTGGGTGACTATATCACTACCCCTTCACTCTTCCACCAAGCATTTCTCTTCCATTTATTTCAAAGGAATAATTTATTGATTTTATGACTTGAGGAGGACTTGTCCAAGGATTAAATCCCAACCCTACAACTTAGAGAGTTTTCAATTTTACTTTCAGAATGTTGATACTTTTGAGAGACTTGGAGAGAATCAAAAGATATGAAAACTACTGATGAACTTTTATTATATCAAAAATGCTATTTAGAAGACACTGCTTGACAAGAGTCCTGGAGTTGTATTTGCACTTCCTGGAATGAAGGATCCATAAATATGAAAACAAAATATACATTCTGTAATGAAAACAACTTTCACCATATTCTTGTAGGTAGTTTGTTTTATTTTTTGTTTTGGGAGTTGTTATTGTTTTCTAGTCACTTGACTATCTTTCAGCCCCCAAAAGATAAAGTGCTACACACATACATTATATTCCTACTTTATTCATTATTTTATTGTTTTATTATTATTGGTGAGAGTTCAAAGCAACAAATATTTATTGAATACCTACTAACTGAAAGGCATTGGCCTAGATATGGGGGGTATAAGGATAAATGGAGATGAACCTCTCCATCTGATCTGGAAATATCTTTGCCCTAGTGAGGGACAGTCATGTACACAGATCATGCCACTACATTAAGGACTAAATAAATAAAGCCATATAGCAGGGACCTGGGGCAGAAAGGAAAGGCTTTGTCATGGATGACACTGTTTTGTCTTGTCAAGATTCCCTTTCTCAGCCTAGCAGAGAAAGAGCTATTGTTGTTGTTCAGTCGCTCATGTCATGTCTGATTCTTTGCGACCCCATGGACTGCAGCACACCAGGCTTCCCTGTCCTTCACCATCTCCCGGAGCTTGCTCAAACTCATGTCTATTGAGTTGGTGATGCCATCCAACCATCTCATCCTCTGTCATCTCCTTCTCCTCCTGCCTTCAGTTTTTCCCAGCATCAGGGTCTTTTCCAACGAGTCATTTCTTCACATCAGGTGGCCAAGATATTGGAGCTTCAGCTTCAGCATCAGTCCTTCCAGTGAATATTCAGGACTGATTTCCTTTAGGATTGACTGGTTGGATATCCTTGCAGTCCAAGGGACTCTCAAGAGTCTTCTCCAACACTACAGTTCAAAAGTATCAATTCTTCAGTGCTCAGCCTTCTTTATGGTCCCATTCTCACATCCATACATGACCACTGGAAAAACCATAGCCTTGACTATACGGACTTTTGTTGACAAAGTAATATCTCTGCATCCTGAAATTTCCAAGATAAAACCAGCATCACATCCCAGAGGGAAAGGCAGAGATTGGTATTACCCTCAAAGACTTAGAGTCTGAATGAATCTTGGTTTCCATCAGCTTCATTAAGTTCACCAGTCACGAAATGACTGTGGACACAGTGACTCAGCCTGTTGATGGTGGTCAGCTTAACATCACCCCACTGACTAACCAGGTCTTGGAAAATATGTTCCTGGATGGAGAGAATTCATGTGAGAAACAACTGCTTACGAGTGGCATAAGGAAGAGAGTGTCACAGACGCTGTTGGTGCCCTGCCGAGATCCCCTTTTTCTAGGCCAGTGCACTCACCCTACTGTGAGTTTGTCTGCTAAAGGCTCCTCTCTTACCTGGAAGATTGTCTTTCACCAAATGGGAATTATCTCTCCTGAAAGGTAATATAACCCCACCCCAGCCCAGCCCTCCACGAGGAGCAACTTGTAGTGAACAATTGACTGACGTGGTGTACCCAAGTACAAGCTGGCCGGAGTACATCGTGCAATGCTCCAGAGCTCCAGATGCGATCAGACTGAAAGAGTTCCCCTGAGATTACATTCTTATTTAGCTCCTTCCTGCTTCCCTCTCTTTCTTCCGAGAAGAATCCCTCAATCAATCATATGTACCAAAATTCCTGTCTCAGGCTCTTCGGCTAGGGAACATAACCCAAGATAGAACCTTATCTAGTCCTGGTGTCCAACAACTTTTCAGAGGAGACAGTGGCTGATATAAGACTTGACATATTAAAAAGTAAAATAGAAATCAGAAATGGACATTAGTTAACATCTTGATTTTGACATTCTTGTGCTTAAGCTACTTCCACTGAGAAAGACACTTTTCAATGATGATAAAGTTCCAACTGGTATTCGTTATGGTAATCTGGAATTTATTTTTCAGTGAACTGCAATAAAACTCATTTTGTAGAGTCATCTCTCAACATGAAGAGGAAAATGGTTCCTTCTTTTTGTCTTTGTTTCTGTCTCCTTCTTTCTTTCAGAACTTACCCTCTGGGTCGTATCTGAATCTCACTCAGTTTTGTCTGGAAAGATGAGAGCAGGATATCCTTCTGAGCAGAGAAGTGAGGAAACTGGTGTCTTTCTGAGGGGAGGGTGATAGGGGTAGATTTTCCAAGTATAGGCAACATGTGGGTGTTCTGTCTGTAGAAAATTTAAACCAGTGACAAAAATCAACTAAAAGTTAGTGTGCTTTCTATTATTATCACATGAAGACAATCCTAAAATATGGTAGCCTTAATGTTCACTCCACTCCCAGCTCCCATTTGTCACTGAAGAGAATTCCAATGTCTCCTTGAGGAAATCCCTGGGTAACCAGCCCTTCTACTAAGTTTGGGATCCCAGCAGCTTCCAGCACCACTTTAGAAGTGGTTGGAAGCAGGGATTTAGAATGATTTGTCCTAAAAGAACCTAAAAGAACAAAAATCAAACACTTTCTACAAGTCAGGCTTCTGTGGGGTCTGAGAAAAGGGATGATCCTAACCTGCGCTGGCAAAGATTTAAAGTCCCTGATTTTGGCAGGGAAAGTCAAGAGATCAACTGATGATTCCTAGAGATTTGGAGGTAGTAAGTAACTTGCTTTTATTTTGGCAGTAAAAATTTTTGAAAAAGATAATTAAGGGACTTTCCCAGAGGCCCTGGGTTAAGATTCCTTGCTTCCACAGCACGGGGTGTGGGTTCGATGCCTGACTGGGGAATTAAGATCCCACACGCTGCACCCTGCATGCCACAAGGTGTGGCAAAATCAAGTTCATTGACAGAGGAATGGATGAAGAAAATGTGATACATTTATACAATGGAATCGCACTCAGCCATTAAAAAGAATGGAACAATGCCATTTGCAGCAACATGGATGGGCCTAGAGATTGTCATATTGAGTGATGTAAGACAGAGAAGGAGAAATAGATCATGGCATCCCTTATATGTGGAATCTAAAAAGAAATGATGCAAATGAACTTGCAAAACAGAGACTTAGAGAGCGAACTTAATTGATGCCTGTACCTACTGCCATATTTAAAATGGATAACCAGCAAGGACCTATGTATAGCACATACAACGCGCTCAGTGTTATGTGGCAGTCTGGATGGGAGGGGAATCTGAGGGAGCACAGATACATGTATATGTAGGGCTGAGCTCTTTTGCCATTCACCCGAAACTATCACAACACTGTTAATTGGTTATACCCCAATACAAAACAAAAAGTCAAAAAAGAAAAAAGAGAAGATTCTAAACAACTACAGACTACTCCTATTCAGCAAGTCTATGAGTTTTAAAACTTTGCAACTTATTTGCAAAGCTTTAAAAATGTGTGGAATAAACATTCTCCTATCTGCATTAGTCATCAGAATGGGATGGAAAATAAAGAATGAACAAATGCAGTACTTTGTAAACCTTGAATTTTATTATGATCTAATTTGGCACAGTACTGTTGTTGATCAAGAGACATTGAAATAATATAGATTATGTTTTATGTTTTGGGTAAATTTTTCATACATGAACCTTCTTCAGAAGCCTAGGAGTAAGAACAAAAGGATATTAAAAAGCTGCTTGGCAAAACTTAGTATTTTTTTTTATTGAAGTATAGCTGATTTACAACATTGATTCAGATTATAGCATAAATGGTTCAGTATTTTTACAGATTATACTCCATTAAATATTAATACAAGATAATGGCTGTAATTCTTTGTGCTATACAATATATCCTTGTTCCTTATCTACTTTATACAGAGTACTTTGTATCTCTTATTTCTATACCCCTAGCTTTCCCTTCCTCCCTTCTCTCTCCCCTCTAGTAAATACCAGTTTGTTTTCCATATCTTTGAGTCTGTTTCTGTTTTGCATATATATTTATATGTATTACTTTTTAGATTTCACATGTAAGTGATGTCATACAGTATTTGTGTTTCTCTGACTTTTCTCACTAAACGTATTCTCTAGCTCCATCCACATGGCTGCAATGGCAGAATTTCATTCTTTTTTATAACTGAGTAATATTCCATTGCTTATTATCTTCTTCTTTATCTGTTCATCTATTGACGGACACTTAGATTGCTTCCATATCATGGCTATTATAAATAGTGCTTCTATGAACATTGGAGGTGTAAGTAACTTTTCAAGTTAATGTTTTCAGTTTTTCTGGATATACAGCCAGAAATGGAATTGATGGATCGTACAATAGTTCTAGTTTTTAAGGAATCTCCATAAGCTTCCATAGTGTTTTCCATAGTGGCTGCACCAATTTACATTCCCACCAACAATGCAGGAGGGTTCCCTTCTCTCCGTGTCCTTATCATCATTTGTTATGTGTAGACCTTTTGTGGTACTGCTTGAGTAGGTTTTTATTATGGAGCATAATGCCCTGGAAATCCATCAAGCTGTTGGTGTATGAATAGTGTTTTTTTTTTTTTAGTGAGTGACTAGTATTCTGTTGTGAGGCTATCTTATCCCCTTCTGGTTGCTATAACAACAGCCCATAGATTAGAGTTTTATAAACAACAAAACTTTGTTTCTCATAGGAACTCTCAGTTACTGGGCCCTCACTTTCGCCCAGGCCTTAATGAAGATACATTCAGTGAGCTTCTTGTTACTGCAGAAGATCAACATTGTTGTTCCCTACTCTCCATCATCCTTAACGTTATGGATGAAACAGAACCCAGAAGCAGATCAAAATGTAAGGGTCTAGTACAGAAACAAAGGCAATTCATTGCCCCAGGCTACAAGGGAAGAGACAAATTTTAGGCAGGGATCTAAAACTAGAGGTCTGAGAAATAGATAAAGAGGTAATTTAGAGGGCAATGAAGAGGATAGATTAATGAAGTGAGACTGAGATACTGGTAGGTCAGGGAACAGATTGGGACTAGTTTTAGAAGGGTCAAGTTCCTTTCCAGAGACTTTCTGGAGACAGATATTATGGGATAGAAATAGTTGGGGCAAAAGTTGCTTTCTTCAGAGAACCCAGATGCTAATTTCTTCTCACAGAATCTCCCAGAAAGAGTTTTCCTTTCTTAGTACAAGACTTGGAAAAACTTTCCTCAAATGATGTTCAAAATTGGGTTTTGTTTTCATATACTTTATACCAAAATTTATCTAAACTCTTCAAACTTCATCTCAATGCCTATCCACCCTTATCATTAGGGCATAAGAAGGCACCAACCATTATGACTTACACGTATTTATTTTCACTACCAACATACATAATAAAACAGATATAATTTTTCAAAGAGCAGATTTTCAGTCCAAATATGATTTCAGAAAAGGGAATATGGACACAGAGGTGTGAAAGAGACATACTAGGCCAAGATGAAAACTAATAGTCTTATTTCAGTGTGCTTGTTACCAAGTCATAATAAGAAAAATAACAATAGTTTTGAGGATCAACAGAGGTTTTTTGTTTTTTTGCTTTTTTTTCCACAATGGTGCTAGGGTATGGTATAAAGAGTTAGACTGGGAGTTGTATGAAACCATGTAGAAATTCTTGTTCTGTCATTTACTGGTTCCATTACCTGGTGAAAATGACACATAGCTCTCAGCTTCAACAAAATGAAAGCAATCATAACACCTATCTTGTAAAGTCATTATTGGGATGAGATGAGATATAGTGCATGTAAGTTGCTTAGCATGATGTCTTCATAAACTTGGCACATGCTACAGGTTACCTTTCTTTTTTTCCATCTAACCTGTGATACCATCACTTACGTTGAGCCTTCTCCACCCATTTTGCTGTCCTTCATCCGTGCTGCTGGCAAGGTGACCTCTTCTCTTCTTCTGGACCCCCTATTCTTTTGTAAGAAAAGTTATTACAATCACCATGTGTTTTGTAACTGGGCATTGCTTCTATTAATTAAAATAACATATTTACACAGAATGCTTAGTAAAATTATGGATCAGGTTCATCACTAGCTTTTCATTCTTAATTTTATTTATTTTTTGCCGCACACTACAGCACGTGGGATCTTAGTTCCCCAACCGCGGGATGGAATTCGTGCCCCCTGCATTGGGAGCACGGAGTCCTAACCACTGGACCGCCACCAGCTTTTCAACGCTCGCAGTTCCCCTATTTGTCCACTAGGTTTGCCACTGAACGGTTGATTCAAATTTACTTTATTGGACTCAGCGTTCATGTTTATTTTACAGTGTTTATCTTTATTCCCAATTATTCTAACCCACAGAAAGAAAGCAAGGGCCTTAATAAAATGGAGCATGAAGTTTCAATTTTCACATGAGTCACACTCGTGAATAGTACTTCTTTTGTCTTGGGCTCAGCGCATGCTGCAAATCAGAAAAGGATGGGAAGAGCTGCGAGTATGTAAGTAGCTGGAGCAGAGTGTTAAGCTGATAGTATGGAAGAATTTGAAGCTTTTTTTTTTTTTTGAGGTCTGTGTAGAGAATAAAACTAGGAAGAATCATTTTACACCCATGGGAAGGATTTACTGGTTTATAAACATGATAAACCTTTGTTAATGCTGGTGCTTTGAACCTGCTGAGCGCCTTTCAGCAGTGGATTCCAAAGCACTTCACTGACAGTAAACCCCAGGACCCTCGGGATGGAGGTATTATTTCCATTTCATTGTCAGGGAAAGAGACGCAAGGAGTGCCTTTCTGGAGAGCACAGGATGAGTCCCAATCAGGCTTACATCTCAAGGACTCAAACCAAAGCTAACCTCTAGTCTACCCTTGTCCCCACACATGCATTTTGTAAAAGGAAAACAATGATTTTGAATGGATACGAGTGAAGCATAAAGATAGATCCCTTTCCACCTGTTTTAACAAGTTTTTGAAGTTTTGCCTGCTTTTACGTTGGCAGGATTTTCAGATGATTAGCTCTGAGTGTCTTTTGTTTAAAGCATCTTGTGTAGGGGATGAGCGAGATCGGATGATCAAGGATCTTTTCACTGCTTAGTCACTGGTTCATGTTCTGTCTAGTTGGGTGGTGATCCACAGGGACGGAGGTAAATATAGTGACCATCTTAACCTTGTGTTCGGGTGGAGAAAGTGGTTTCAAAATGAAAAAATTACAGAATTAAGGGCAAGTTGCTCATATTTTACGCAGGAGAATTCTGTGAATGCCTAGGAACACTGGCAGAAAAGTACAGAAGGGAATAATTTTAGAAACAGAAAATCATGTTCCTTTCAGTAAAACAAACAAAAAAATGTAGGGCAAGAACACTGGAAGAAGGGGCAAGAGAGAAAGGCAGAGGTAGAGAAATGAAAAGTGGAATCAGCAAGGCTGATGCCACCAATGCTAATTGGTAAACAGATTTCAGCAGAGGTTTGTAATCTCTCTGGAGCAGAAGGGTTAAAGGGAATAGACAGCCAGGTGACAGCGATCCGCTGGGAAAGCAACTTTATCACACCAATTTCTAGAGAAGAAGATAAATTATATTTCCAGTTTCTAAATGGGAATTTGCATCTATTTAGTTGTCTAGTATAAGAGTGAAGTGAAGATATTGGGCTCCGAAATCACTGCAGACGGTGACTGCAGCCAAGAAATTAAAAGATGCTTGCTCCTTGGAAGAAAAACTATGACCAACCTAGGTAGTGTATTAAAAGCAGAGATATCACTTTGC
This sequence comes from Cervus canadensis, assembly GCF_019320065.1. Classification (NCBI taxonomy): domain Eukaryota; kingdom Metazoa; phylum Chordata; class Mammalia; order Artiodactyla; family Cervidae; genus Cervus; species Cervus canadensis. Next base: position 38,263,753 of record NC_057405.1, on the reverse strand, counting down.
CAACAAAGGTCCATATAGTCATGTGAGAGTTGGACCATAACGAAGACTGAACACCAAAGAACTGATGCTTTCAAACTGTGGTGCTGGAGAAGAGTCTTGAGAGTCCCTTTGACAGCAGAGAGATCACACCAGTCAATCCTAAAGGAAATCAGTTTTGAATATTCATTGGAAGGACTGATGCTGAAGCTGAAGCTCCAATCCTTTGGCCACCTGATGTGAAGAGCTGACTCATTGGAAAAGACCCTGATGCTGGGAAAGATTGAAGGCAGGAGGAGAAGGGGACGACAGAGGATGAGATGGTTGGATGGCATCATTGACTCAATGGACATGAATTTGAGCAAACTCCGGGAGATAGTGAAGGACAGGGAAGCCTAGCGTGCTGCAGTCCATGGGGTCACAAAAAGTTGGATATGACTGAGCAATGGAACAACAACAAAGAGTGAAGTAAGTCCGAAAGAAAAAAACAAATATCGTCTATTAATGCATATATATGGAATTTAGAAAAATGGTGCTGATGAAGCTATCTGCAGGGCAGGAATACAGATGTAAACGTAGAGAACAGACTTGAGGGCACAGTGGGGGAAGGAGAGGGTGGGACAAACTAAGAGAGTGGCATACATTACCACTGTGTAATGTGGTAATATACATATACAATGTGGTATATACGATATACATTACCATGTGTAAAATAGCTGGTGGAAAGTTGCTCTATAACACAGGGAACTCAGCTCGGTGCTCTATGATGACCTAGACAGCTGGGATTTGGAGGGTGGGGGTGAGGGGTGAGGCTCAAGAGGGAGGAGATATACGTATACATAGATCTGATTTACACTGTACAGCAAAACCAACATAACATTGTAAAGCAATTTTGTTCCAATTAAAAGCAATAAAAAATTGTCTAGTATAGGTGCAATAGATCAAAAAAGCAACTGTAAATCATCATTCACATAAAAGCAACATTTAAACTATCAAGACTATAAACATGGAGTAATAAATAAACATCATTACTCACGCCATGCACACTGCATTAATAAAAGCTCCTCTACTACTCCCACCCTACCCAGCCCTCAAATGCACAAAAACCTTTTGAGACAACTCCTAGCCTGGATCCAATCTTCATCATCTAAGGGAAGCATCAGTTTCACATGCTGACAGGTCACTCCCTATTTCTTCTTTCCTCCCTTTCAGTTTGTAAAATCTGGGAACAGGAAGTGATATTTACTCCTTGGTGTTGAGAACAATGACAGACACTGAGGATATACTCCACTCTAAATATTGACCCAGCAAAGGAAATATTCCCGTAGGAACACTTACAAAGCTGGTGCTTTCGTTTTTGAATGTCTAGATGATTTTCTTGTAATTTTTTAAAAAATTAAGAATGAATTGGCATTTGGGTTAAAGGAGAAATGAGCCCCATAGAACGAGAAGAGTCCATGTGACCCTTGTCCAGATATATGCAGCGTTTTGAGTCTGGCAGAAGTGGCTGAGTCAGTGAGTCAGTGAAAGTCGCTCAGTCATGTCTGACTCTTTGTGACCCCGTGGACTGTAGCCCTTCAGGCTCCTCTGTCCATGGGGATTCTCCAGGCAAGAATACTAGAGTGGGTTGCCATTCCCTCCTCCAGGGAATCTTCCCAACCCAGGGATCCAACAGAGGCCTTCCGCACTGCAGGCAGATTCTTTACCATCTGAGCCACCAAGGAAGACCAGGAGAAGGTGGAAGTGGGTAGGGGGAGGTGATTTGATAATGTTTTCACTCAAGGGACCTTGTGCATAAAATGAGTAAAACATGATTTCTCAGTCACAATTCTATAGGCTATCCAGTTGTGATGTAAAACATTTGTGCTGGCATTACCATACAACCTACATGTTTAGGGTTAAAGTTTCCTTCTCATTCAGAAGAAAAGGAAAAGAGCAATGTCTTAAACAGAGCTTCTGTAGCAGTTTGGCTGCTCTCTTCCCCATGACCTTCCTTTTGGAAAAAGTCATATAGAGTCATGGTTACTATCCTTGTTTAACAGTACTTTAAATGACCCAGCATAGAAGCAGATGAAACATTATCTTATTGGTGCACTTCTTTTATATAATTAATTTGTAATATTGAGTTACTACAAAATCAATCACTGAGCACAACTAGTATTTTGATTTAGAAAATAATTTGAAATCAGCCTCACCATTTCATTTTTCACTGTATTTTGCTTAAGTTGCAGAATATTGAGAAAAATTTTAATCCAACCATTCAAGTCATTACAAACGATGCAATTCTTACACAACTCTCCTTGCAATGTTAACACACTCTTCAAAAAAGTGAGCAGCATTTCATTTAAAAAACTGAATTACCATTAATATATAACAACTGTTTGTTCTTTCTCATAAATACAAAAGTCAGAAGAAAAGCACCCAACAGCTTTACAGTAAGAATCCCAATTTTTACTGAACAAAATAACTTGTCATGAATTTTTGCACAATTGTGCAGTTATCCTGGGAACAGAGCTTGTGCTGAGCAGATTCCCAGGCCTGACCTGGAATTCAGTTGAGCCCGATGTTCATATAACCCTGTCATGTACTTTTACATGAGTACACTTGAGCAGGCCTGAATTTTAAAGGAACATTTAAGCACCATTACATTGTTAATAGATGGCACATTTAGGAGAAGGAAAAATATTTTCAGAGAAGGCAGAAGAAATTGTATCTTGAATCTACACAAAAATGAGTTAATCTGAGGACATCAGTGATGTCAAAAGTGTTAAATGTAGTATATAGCATATTGAACACACATGCCATTTCTATTGATTTTTCAAATAGTAAATATATATAAGTCTAGAATAAAATTGAAATCAAACATTTGCAGCTCCTCAAAACACACTGCAGAACCCCCCTGGTAACCGGCACAATGCCTGGCATAGAACCAACAGTCAATACTTGTTGACTGGATAATGGATCTAGTTTGAAAATTCACCGGTATAATGTAGCAAATGCTTCTCAAAACTCCGTTGGCCTCTCAAGGGGAGGTGGAATAGAAAACTAAGTCATTCCAAAGTTATCTATGTTCAGTACTTAACCACCTCTGAAATTTTTTTTCATGGCTATTTTATGATGGAAACTTTTAGAAGTGTAACTGTAGGTCTGTAAAAGAGGTATTGTCCCACTATCATAGCTCAAAAATCAAAGCAAAATAATGCTTATTAAGATCTATTAATGAGTAAGGTGAGGGATTAAGATCCAAAACCTGGACCACAGGACCCCCAAACCCATGCCTCCCCTTCTGCATCTCTTTGTCTTTGGCACTCTCCACCTCTCACTCTATCTCCTACCTTCCCCACAATGTGAAAACATTACATATCATTTAAAACCTGTTTGGATTTGGGAGTCAGAAAAAGCCATCATATCTAGAACTTGCTGTTGATCCCATATAAAAAAATTGAAATAATTATATACACTAATATACAGCATATAATAAAAATATAAATATATAGCATATTTTGTCTATACATCATGTATATGGAATAAGTTCATTAAGACTTGGTATAAAGTCTATTTCTCATTTTGTCAGTGTTTCACAGTGAGAGGCCTTTCCTATTCAGAAATGAACATTATGTTTTTCCCTCTAAATTTTTGTTTAAAGAAAGTTGCCTGAATGTCTTCTTCCTTTAGAAAATGGAGGGCATGCTAAGCAAACAAACATAGAGTATTAAAATTGCCTTCCTGATGATTTTCCTAAACCTCTGAAAAATCATCTCTGTTGCATAAATAGGATGCAAACAACAGTCAAGGATCAGGGTTTCTCAGTACACAAAGTAGGCTTTGTCCAGAGAATGTTTTCTTTGGGCTTTTTCTCCTCGACAGAGTGGTAACAAAAGTATAGCTTTCCCACTTTGTCCCGGAGATGAGGGTTTGAAGTCTATTGAGGGCAACTGTGTGCCTTATCTAAGCCTCTCATGGTGGGTCACTTAGGAGGGAAGGCCCCGCTTCATTGACCCCTAGACAGGAAAGAGGGGCCACTGTGGGGACAGGGAGCAGTTCTCTGCTTAAAGGGATCTGGCAGCTTTGCATAAAGGAAGATGTTTATCCCTGTTTATGGCATATCCCTTCTGCCTTTACAATTCCCATGGTTGATGTTACTTTTTATAGCACGTCTGACTGTCTGGGAAGGAGCCACATTATTCCACCCTTAGAAAGCAAAAGGGAAAGATGAGAAACCTTAGTAATGCTGTCTGCAGAAGTGTTTCTGGCTTTCAGAGTGTACAGAGCAGATGAACTCTGTGTGTGTGTGTGTTCACTCAAGCACATATATACACTATGTGTGATGTAGAAATTTTTCAAATGGATAAATAAATTGTAAGAATCAAAAGCTTTTTATTTATAAACTGCCTAGTTTCTCTGATCTATTGAGTACATTGCTAAATGAATATTGATTATTAACAATCAATTGATTCAAAATTATATTTTAATGTCACTTTTTGTGATCTAATTAATGAGTAGGACCCCATCATCTTTGAGTTTTAAAAATACATATAGAAAACACTAAAATTCCTGTGATCTACTTTTACTTTTATCATTGAGTTTGTGATTTTAGTAAGAAAAGAAAGAAACTTCCAAGCAGAGTTTAATTTTAAAAAGGATGCAGGGTATCTATTAGAAAGATTTTCTTAATCATGTGGATTAATCCTGACTTTCAACTCCAGATAAGAAATAGGATATCCCATAAGGAGGATTTGCAGCATGCAGGGAATATTTTGCCAACCAAGAAAGGCTCCCAGGGTCTAAGTTATTAAAGTTAAATTTATTGGTGATTATGTCTATTTCCTGTATAAAATGAAAATTCAAAACAAACACTCGAAAAAGTCAAGAGAAGTCAACTAAATGGCATGGTCTTTATAAATGTAAAAGAAGTGGCTATTTTCAAAGGACCTCTTAGTTTGGCGTATTGAATAAAATGAATGTGAGAGCCTAAGGTTAACCCCTGACAAATGCTGACACAGTTGTAGACACACACGCACACACACACACACACACACACATACGCTGTTCACCAGAAATAATAGACAAACTGCTGGGAGATACCCAGCTTTAATCCCATCAAGGGCTCTTGTGACATTATAAACCAAGTAACTAGAGTTTGAGTAGTTGAGGCTGTCCCTAGACCTTCTGGATGGGATTAATTCCATGTAATTCTCTATAGCCCTTTCTAATTGGTTAAGATGTGTGAGACACCATGCATCATGGAATACTTAGCCACCTGTATCTCACAGGCCATTTCAGTGAGAAAAAAAATTCTCTTAAAAAGGGGAGCAGCAATTGGCTCTACCTTACAGGAATATGTTACTTAACCTTCTTCTGGACACTATGACAAAACAAAACAGTGAACATCAATGCTGCTACACCGGCAATCCCATCTCTGACCAAAAGGGCAATTAAAGTGTAATAAACAAGGGTATGGTGTGGTCAGGCATCTCTCTTTCTCTGTACGTGGAGTTTTTAAGTTTTGGTAAAAGTAAATGCCAAGCCTTATGCAAGTAGACACACTGGTTTCTTAAAAAACTTTTCTTCACAGAGTTAAGCTGTCACAAAATAACCTACACCAGATGGAAAACTTAAGCCAAATCTGTACCTGCTATCCACCCAAACACTCATGCTGTTGAAGTTAGAAAGTAAATTATTGGTGTGACAAGAAGATAAGCCAATCGGCTAGTTTTTTTAATTTTTTTCCACTTTTCAATTTGTTTGTCACAGTCTTATATAAACACAACTTGAACCCATAAGTCATTACAAGAGCAAAACTCAAACAAAATGATACTCCATGTTACTCAGTGCACATACTACCCACCTGATGCTTAGTCCCTGTTCAAACCAAATCCATCTGAGTGAGCACTGTACACTGACAATGTGTCTCCAACCATACATTTCTTTGGAGCACTAGAGAATGTCAGTGCAATCCTGGCAGCTTAGAGGACAGACTCATGGAGGTCTATGTCTCTGGGGAATCTAAGTTAATTTATCTGGGTACTTGGTTTTTTGTTTGTTTGCTTTTAATATGATGATTGGAAAAGGCTTGGGAGAAAAGGTGATTTTCTTGGTAAATAGGATTGAAGATTACCACCCCCCCTCAAAAAAAAAATGTTGGAGAGCATTCTTATGCTCTTGCTCAGATGCAGGGCAATAAAGTCAGTTTATTTTTTACAGTTAACTATAAGACAGTCATGTTACTCACAAAAATTAAGTCTTGTGGGCTGAATGTATTTAAGAGCAGTGCTGTTTTCAAATATGTTCTTGTAGGCACATCCATTTGAATTATCTAATGTCTTTATTAAAAATGATCCCCACCCCTGAAGCCTTTTCCACCCTCATCCTTCTTGTCTCATTGACTCCACGTCAAACCTAGACAGAGTGTCAAAAAGCAAAGACATCACTTTGCCAACAAAGGTCTGTATAGTCAAAGCTATGGTCTTTCCAATAGTCATGTACAGATGTGAGAGCTGGACAATAAATAAGACAGAGCGCAGAAGAATTGATGCTTTCTAACTGTGGTGCTGGAGAAGACTCCTGAGAGTCCTTTGGGAAAGCAAGTAGATCAAACCAGTTAATCCTAAAGGAAATCAACCCTGAATACTCTTTGGAAGGACTGATGTTGAAGCTGAAGCTGAAGCTCTAATACTTTGGCCATCTGATGTGAACAGCTGACTCATTGGAAAAGACCCTGAGGCTGGGAAAGATTGAAGACAGAAGGAAAAGAGGAAGACAGAGGATGAGATGGTTGGATGGCTTCACTGATTCATTGGACTTGAACTTGGGCAAACTCAGGGAGATGGTGAGGGACAGAGAAACCTGGCATGCTGCTGCCCATGGGGTCACAAATAGTCGGACACAACCTGGAGACTGAAAAACAACAAAATCCTTGGAGCCCTACTTGTCTGTTATGTGCTGGGTTTTCCCCAAAACTCAGAACTGCTTTAAGATGGGGACTGTACTGCCCTGATATCTCCAGAACTTAGCAGAGCCTAGCAAACATTCATGTTGAATGAATGAACTCTGATCTTAAGAAAGTGGAATTTTGTCTGATATCACAACAAATTGAAGTAGTGAATAACATGTGTTCACCTGTCTGGTGGGCCTCAGAACAGCTTATTGTTCCATAGCCAGCGCCCCTGAGCCAGTATTCATGCCCTAATTGTAGACTTGAGGGGTGAGGGGTGGGGGACTGTTGTGTATCAGACACAACATGCTAGGAATGATGATGGGTATCTCATTTAACCCTCACAATACCACTAGCCCACTCGGAGGAAAAAATTGCTGCTCATTAGAGAGCCACTGTAGAAGCTCAAAAAGGTTACTTTACTGACCTGATTTATCAGACTTAAGAAGTAGCTGAAGAAAGATGACCTACACCTAAGGGGTCTTCTGTCCCCTGCTGCAACTGGGGGTCAAATAGATTTTATCCATGTCTGAAATACCTGATTTACGTGGACCTGCCCCAGAAAATTAAGCAAAATTCCCAGACAGGGAAATTGGTTCAGTAGCACATCTCCTAGGTTTTCCATAGGTCAGGCAGGCTATTCAAAAGTAGCCCTTTCCAAAGCACTACTCTTAGAGCATGTGGGATGAGACCCCTCCTTCCCCTGGCCCTCATTAGTCCCACCAACTGGCTGCTGGGCTCAAGCCAAGACACCAGTGGTTCACGGGGTCACTCCACAGTTCCTGTATTCCAACAGACAGCTCCTCAAGCCTGAGCAGAGCCTAGATCCCTCACATAGGCCGGCGTTCAGGGTCTATGGTCTTTCACTCTGCAAAGGGACAAAGGGACTATTAGCTCAGTCCCAGATTTCCCAGGCTTCCCAGCTGGCTCAGACAGTAAAGAATCTGCCTGCAATGAAGGAGACCCAGCTTCAAGCCCTGGGTTGGGATGATTTCCTGGAGAAAGGAATGGCTACCCATTCCAGTATTCTTGCCGTACTTAATAGCTCAAATGCAGACACATTTTCAGGTCTTTCAGACGTACAAGCTTCCAAGAACCCTCCTTTTCTAAGAATGAAAAAGCAGGCTTAAAACTCAACATTCAAAAAACTGAGATCATGGTATCCAGTTCCATTACTCCATGGCAAATAGACGGGGGAAAGTGGATTTTACTTTCTTGGGCTCCAAAATCACTGCAGACAGTGGCTGCAGCCATGAAAGTAAAAGACACTCGGTCCTTGGAAGAAAAGCTATGACAAACCTAGACAGCATGTTCAAAAGCAGAGACGTTACTTTGCTAGCAAAGGTTCATAGACTCAAAGCTATGATTTTTCTTGTAGTCATGTATGGATGTGAGAGTTGGACCATAAAGAAGGCTGAACACCAAAGAACTGATGCTTTCAAATTGTGCTGGAGAAGACTCTTGAGAGTCCCTTGGACGGCAAGGAGATCAAACCGGTCTAAAGGAAATCAACCCTAAATATTCATTGGAAGGACTGAATGCTGAAGCTGAAGCTCCAATACTCTGGCCACCTGATGTGAAGAGCTGACTCATTGGAAAAGACCCCGATGCTGGGAAAGATTGAAGGCAGGAGGAGAAGGGAGCAACAGAAGCTGAGATGGTTGGATGGCATCACCAACTCAATGGATACGAGTTTGAGCAAACTCTGGGAGACACTGAAGAACAGGAGAGCCTGGTGTGCTGCAGTCCATGGGGTCACAAAGAGTCAGACTGAACAACAAGTACAGAACAAAATTAAATCTCTTCAGAATAGGTTTCCTTCTCTCTTCTCTAGTTTAAAACTCCCTCTTTGACACATTTGATGTAGTTGAACAATTCATTT